>NC_089274.1:39110821-39432321 GCF_963678975.1 Dysidea avara
TCATGTTTAGTGGGTTGCTAATAAGCGCAGGGCACAATTTTGAAAATATTTCAAGCATTTTCTTGTAATTTAAGGTATTGAGAATGGCTTAAAAACCATCAACAAGTAGATTTGCACTATAAAGTTTGTGATTTGATCATTAAATATTATAGGTGTCAAATGCGCCCATATGGGTGATTTTCCAAAATTCAGTCACATATTGGAATGCCACGTCATTTATGAACCAATTCTCTTTGTACAGATTATATTTAAGTCTGGTACAAAAGTTTTGGTGAATCGTCAAAACTTTGAATGGAACAAGAGCTCATTTAGTGAAGAATTTAAAGCTACCACTAGCGCCTCAGAATTTATCACTGTATGGCAACGAATCACTACGGTAGATTCAAGAACACAACAATCTGTACGTCGTAGTGAAAGTAGCTCCCCAGAATCCAGCCAAGCATCTAGCAGCCATAGTACACAGTCCACTGTTAGTGTTGACTCTGAGGTTGTTCCACCAGCTTCCAAGAGACTGTGCTTAGAAAGGCCAAGCACAGTTACAACTGGTAGTGCATACCATGGCCAGTCACCACTTCATTTAAACCCAATTGATGATGTGATACTATCAAAGAGAATGGGTATGTTATACTTAACAAATTACATGGCAGTTTCATGTTTCATGTATAGGATTGTTTCGATTGCCTGTTAGTAACCTGATGCAGCCACAGTCTGATCTTAGGCTCATAAGAAAACTAGACACCACCTTTGTGAACAACTTGAAGAAACGCATACAGGAAGATCCAACTGGACCAGGCGTGCCACCAATTGCTGCACTGTGTGTTAATGTGGACAAGGAGAATTTTACTGAACGATACAAGGATTCGTATCGGTATGAGGTGTTAGGTGGACAACATACAGTGGCTGCAAAGGCTGAGTTGCTAAGGGAAAATCCTAGTAATTCTCTCTACAACCAAGTGTTTTGCTGAAGTGTACATCAATCTGAGTGAAAAGGAGTCACTAAGGCTTGCTTCAAGACACAACAACAATGGCCATTTTATACACCGTATGAGCCACAAAGATTATGTAAGTTTCTATTTAATACTGTATATATATGGTAGAGGTATGTACATGTATCAGGGGCAGTGGAGCAGGCCAAAGAGTGGGGGCAACTTTGGTAATGACTGTTTAAGTCATACAAGATTCATGCATGCCATTTTAGGGATCTGGGGCATTCTTCCAGGAGAATTATCAGGTTTTATAAGCTCTGAGTTAGCATTTTAGGTTATTCCACTGTGTTATTACATGAGTAGTTACAATTTTAAAGAGCTAGGCATAAAATGTGAATGTTCTATTAGAGTATATGGATCTTTCATTACAAGCATTGGCCAAAAAGTGTGTGTGTTTGTGTGTGTGTGTGTGTGTGTGTGTGGGGGGGGGGGAGGGGGTTTGTATGCATGGCCCCCTCCTCCCCCATCTCTATTGCCTATGTCATAGGTACTGCATGTATGCATACATGCACAGTATATTTTACTTTTGTTGTTGCTCATATGCAATGATTTTTCACACATAACTTTTTTACATGTCTATATCTCACGGCTGTCCCAGCATTAACTGTGTAGTTTACTACCTTTATTACTGTAGCTGTAGCTATCAGCTTTCAGCATCAAAGTACCTGACTCACGAATTATTTTTTTACTAGTAGCTACCAGTACCACAGCAAATGTTTCATACAGTATATACAGTATACATATACACTTAGAAGAGCACATCACAAAAAAAATATTTTTTTGTCTAATTAGTTTATGTAAAATTATTTAATGTTTGCACAAAAACAAATCCATTATGATATATACATGTTTAATATCACTGTTATTTGCTTTATTGCATGCATTTGTCATAATTTTATGATTTTATGTAGATTTACTCTATCATTTCTAACAGCTTACAAAATACTATTTTGATATGTAGGTCCAGTCTTGTCGGGCTATGTTGTATAGCATAAGCAGTGAAGACATTCCAGCCCCAACAATCCATTGGAAGGAGATCTGTAAAGAATGCATTTTAACACCAGTAAGCTAGCTTTAGTATTTTAATGTATAGCTGATACCTGTAAAAACATTATAAAGTGAATGTGGGCTATTTAATTTTTGTCTACTAGAGTGATGACAGTATAGCTAGGTGTGTAGAGCAGACATTTGTCAATTACGAAATGTAGTCTCATACAACACTGTTTACTTTATGGCTTTCCCATTGTAATTGTATGGCAAAAATTTTGGTATATCATATTGGATTCAAATAGTGGATCTACTCACAATTAAGTTACTGTCTCTAAGGTGTAAGCTTAGAGACAGTAACAGTGTTGTAAGCTATTGCACTACAACACCGTATACACAATGTACTACTAACATAATATTATATTATCACACTATACTATATCACACCTATTTGCTAAGTTAACGCAGCCATAGGACACAAATAATGGCCTTAGCTACCTTTACAAAATAAAATAAGGACCAAGTCAACTTGTGACAAGACTTGCTTACTCACCTACTTAACAGATATATACCATGTGGCCATGCTCTACTTTGAGTCAAATGGAGTACTAGAACTAGCTATCACACATCCATGTACCTCTTTTCTTCAGTGTTAGCCTATGTAAATATGCGAAAGTTACTTCTTACACATGCATGTATTTCAAACGGTCATCCACATCAGTTGGTCTGTATTCGCTGCCATGTATTAATTAATTTTATCATTCTTTTAGGATATGTCTAGAACGCAATGTGAAAATATTTTTTCACAAGCAGCGTTTGCTCCATTGGTATGGGAGAAGGCTGTGATCGTGATGGAGAAGTTTGAAGATGGAAAGCTCAAGGATCAAAAATTAAGCAAAAAGAGCCTTATTTCAAAGCCTGAATTCAAACAACACCACTTCCAGTGTCTCCATAATCTGGCCCCATCATTCCAAGAGCAAATTTTACAACAAGTAGCTGATTGTAAGATAATTCTAGAAGAGATGAAAAAGCAATCAAATAATTTCAGAGCTCTAGAGAATGTGAAGAAAGTGTTTGCCAGAGCCACTACCACCAACTCATCATGGGAAGAAGCAAGGGTTCGATTTCCTTGGCACACAAGTGAAGAAAATTTCAGTCAATTCCTTGGCTTAAATTTCAACAAAGGTGTCCCAGACTCTTTCCGATCATATATACAAGCTGCATTGAAAGGAGAAAAACATTATGAGAAGAACAGACATGTCTATCAGGGATCAGAAACTGTTGTCATTGAACTGTCCATCAATAATATTACTCTGGCTAAAGTGCAGCAGTCGTATCCATCATACTCAGGATCTAACCTGATCCTTACTTCAATTCCTAAGGTACATGACCAATTCACCATGACTGGTATTTGGCCAGTGTTGAAAGATTTCTTAGCCAGCAAAAAATCCATAAATGTTAACACGAGAGCTAACACCTATTGGTGATCAGCCAGGATTCATGTTTCACCATACTTATATGACTGCATGAATTTGACAAAACCAAGAATCCACACACATCTAGTTTTTTAGCTTAAGGACCATAACTCAAAGGAGGAGTCCAAATTTTGGACTTTTTCTCATAATACTGTCAAAGCCTTGGGTGAAAATTCTAGGTCAATAGCTTCTGAGAGGTAAAGTTGTAGTTGGTTAAAGTGAGGAAATTAGATAATCATTTACTTTAACTGTGAAACTTTGCTTTGTGAAGGTTATACACAGAGCTCAGGAAGCCTGGTTTTGTCAAAACAAATCACAAATTGTGGTGGGTTTTGCAAGCAGGAGAAACATTAATTAAAACCATCAGCATAGGTAATAATTGCATAATAGTTATATGGGCATAACGTGGAGTCTATAGAATTTACAAAACATGAAGGCCAGAGGCTGTAGTGAACGAGTGCAGTGAGACCACTATTAAGGACCTGATTATAAATTCATGTACCCTTGTAATATTACTGCATGTTAATTAGGAGTGTGTACTCATTGAGGTATTGAACATAATATTGTGCCGAAAGGCATGGAGTGTAAATATTAGAAAGCCTATAAATAGACACCATTTTTTACTAACTGTTTGTAATTATGAAATACCGTCTGTACATGTTGCTGTCAGACCTTCAGTGCTAGTCACTGTAAAGCAATTATGCTATTATGGTAGCCTAATTTTGCAGCACCTCTTATTAGCTATAGCATGCATATGCAGCGATGATCTTTCTTTGGTCCTCTGATAAAGCTTCACCCCATAGTATTCTTAAAGCCAGGTGTAATTCACATGAGCTAATAAACCCATTGAACTAGCCTAGTTGTGCGCATGTTATTTCATCAATCTTTCATTGGGCAATAAATTATTTACAAGTCCAGTTTGGCTATACTAGTACTGTTTATCATATCTGGCACCCTTTTGTTGCACTTTTGTCTTGTACTTCTTTGTAATGCGCACAGGGATTAATATAATTTGGATGGGTTTATCAGGCTGTACACATCATAAACTTGTATAGTTATGGTGCATGCACTTCTCTGTGTGTATATACGTATAGCAGTGTACATATATGCTCTTCAAGAGTGCTTATCAAACTTGAGTGGTTAATGTGTTTACATAATATTTATGAATACAAAGCAAAAATTTAATGATCATTACCACAGCACCGGATACTGTCTACATAAATATAATATGTTATACACCTTATATACTGTAGCTATACTATTATGTACTATTTCATTGTACTGTATAGGAATGGGATGATACACAGATAAGGCAAGCGGCTTTAACCTGCAGGCAGATAAATTGCTTGGAGAGTGCAACGCTTCCATATTTCAATATTGCTATGATTTGCACATGCCGTGAGCAAGCAGTGATGGTGGAAGAATCCTTGAGACAATGTGTTGAAGCTGTGCAGGTTGCTTTCTTTTATGATCAAAGCATTTCTTGTACAGGTAAATTACATAAATAATGTGATTGCTGTTTACAATATTACAAAGTCTGCATGTTTTACAAACTGGTGTACCACAGCTATATTCTTCATGATAATGTGTGGTGATTATAGGAAGTGGATTTCAGCTGGTTGATGCCGTAGGTGTTGTTGTCCTGGGTCATTTTTCTATCGATGGCCAAGTGAGAAAGGAGCACTTTTCCAAGAGGCACCATAATATATTTGTTGTTGACAACAAACAAAAGCTGCGGGAGAACATTATTGAACTGCTATCATTCCCGGGTAACACAATCATGGAGATCATTGTTGAAACAGACCAGTATTCAGGTAAAACTAACAATATAAATTATATACTTTATACTCAGGCCAGTCTTATAATTTCATTGAATATGAATCTAAAGTCTGAAACTCCTACTATACTTGCGTCCTACCTCTGGGGTTGCCTAATGAGTCTGAGAGTAAAATCAACTCTACTTAAACTGCAAGTACACTGTTCATACATAGTAGTAGTAGTGGAACATTATATCCTTGGCGTAGATCACATTTAAACAGTCTAATCTTTGGCCTAAATGTAGTGTTTGGACATCAGTGCACAAACGCACAGAGAAACATCTACAATATTAGTGTATGACTAATAGATTGTAAGTGGGGGGCATTACAGATACAATAATTTATTATTTTGAGATTACTAAATTTTACGAATAGAAATTTGTCTTGAAAATGCTCATCTCTCTTACAATATTATTTGGAGGACTTGCCTATCCCTCAGAATTGAATTTGGTGGCTAAGTTTGAAAATGTTTCCAATTCAGAAAGTTTAAATAGCTATACATGACTGCTCAATGAGAAAACTAATCTGGAAGGGCTCTATCTTGGATGCATGCCATGCTTAATCGTATGGATCCCTGATCAACGTTCTCTTTTACATCAACATTGGGGCAATGTACGTACATTTAGTTCATACTTAAATGTAACTCCACCAATTAATACACATAATAGTTATACAGGTATGATGCAGAATCTATGGAATTTATAAGCCTAAAGGCCCGAGGCTGGAGATACTGAGTATATGTTATATTGTGCCTAAAGGTGTGGAGCATTCATGTATTATAAAACAAGGTGGAGTATATGATATTTACATATTACCCACACAAAACAGCCTAGTAACTAAATAGAGTCTATAGATTTCATAATGGGATAACAAATTTGGCATTCTATTATTGTATCACCTATGTATATATGATATGAACTAAACCTTGGAAATTGAATGGGATAACAAATGTGGCACTCCATCTCTACTAATCAATAAAAATACAGCATAGCTACAGTATAAGGGGAAACAAATTTGTGATTCCTGTTAGCTACGTACCTAGCTGCATGTGTGTTATTATGAATGTTACTTTACAGTATCTACTGGAGTCATTTCCCTACAGAAAGGTAGAAGTTATGTGGGTGTTGTGGGGTATGCCAGGATTGCTGCAACAATTAGAAAAGAGCTAGCATGCATTGAAGGCAATGAAAGTTACGAAGAAGAAACTGATGAGAGTCATGCCGACAATTCAGAATAGAATGTTACAGCTGTATAACACTTGCATTTAGTGGTCTTCAGTGCATTTATACATATAATACTATAAATTATTAACTGCATTATTAGAGATTGTAAACTTTATATGTAATGGTGAGAATATTATGTTGCTGTACAAATAAAGCATGTAATTAACCTATAAATTTGACAAATTACCAAATAACTCAGTGATTCATACACCGAAACAGCAAATCAGAATTGGGGGGTATAAATCATAATCAGTTAGCTGCTGCAGGTGTTTGTGGCTCTCTGTGCATAGCTAGTTTGTCAGCTGAGCAGTTGCAGACTGTCACAAGATATATGAGCTCTCAAATAACAATCAGTTGTGATTTGTTTGCTCTTTATGGTGTGTAGAAGCTGAAATCATCTGAATTTGCTCAAAAATTTGATCAGCAGTTGTAGTTTTTCGCGGCAATAAATGTCCGATATTTGATACGCCTACATGCGCTTATAGATTTAATAATTACTGAGGCATAGAATCGATTTATAAGCTGAAACGTGGTGGGCTGAACCTTGAGTGATTACCCTAGCTGCATGCCAAATTTCATCCAAATCCGTGCATTTATTGTGCTTTGCGAGCTACAGTCCGAAAATCCATACTTTTGGCCAAAACGTCATGCGATTCGGACACATGCTTATTGGCTCGCCAAACACACAGTCTTTGAAGAAATCCTACGAAACTTGGTGGGCTAAATGGTGAGGGTCTAAGGTAATAGCAATGCAAAATGCAAGGGAATACGTTGCATAGTTTCTGCGTATGAGTGTCCGAAAATTCCTGGTGGCCGAACATCGGTGGCTTACTCTATAGGCGTGGCAAGCAGTGGTTTTTTTATTAGCTGATCTCGATTGCATAATTGTTACACACCGTTGGTTTTTTCGTTGTATCTTCCTGGTTTTTAGCTCGATTTCTTTCAAACCACAAAAGGTTTGAGGTTCAATAGTTAACCTATTCACCCACCGATTTTCAGCTTCTTCCCATACGCGGTTTACCCTGTAAGCGTGACAACATATTGGTATTATTTTTCGTGAATAATCGCTCATAACTCTTTGCCTGTTTATTGTATTCCAGCCAAAGTTGGTACCGAGATGCGCCTTTATATCCCCCTTCTGTGTGCCACATTGCAAGGCAATCGGATATGGCGTTCGAGTTTTATAGCAGTTTTTGTAAGTGTGCGACAAGAAAAAGAAAAATAAGAAGAAAAAAAACGAAGAAACTGAGCCAATTTTTGAAGTCGCATATCTCGGGAACGCGCGAAGCGATTTCGCTCAAATTTGGAATGTGGAGTGCTGCAGTTGGAGGGAATGTCCACAGCAAAAATCGTCTTGTTTCATCAAGGAAGCACAGAGCTACGGAGGTGCGAAAATTGCGTTTTCTTTCTTCCTGTCAATATACTCACGGGTGTTACGCGCCGGCTTCTTGGGCCGCACGACACACTACCGTGTGTCTTGATTTATCAATTTTACCACGAGGGAAGGCATACACAAAAGGCAAAGCCTGTACAAGGTGTCAGCCCAAAATATAACATTACAAAAACAACGAAAACAAAGAAATTTACAAAACTACACTAAATACAAAATACACAAAACAAACAAAAGCAGGGATACAAAACATCAATTAACACACACAAAACAGTACAAAGAATGCCGGAAAGATTTGGGGTTGGAGTCATTGAGAATGTATAATGGTATGTTGATGAGGTGTATGTCTATTTGTCTCCTCAAATGAAATATTTCACTGGTCGTCATGCAGTATATGGGAGTGTAGCTTTAGTCTGTGGACTTATCATAGTTCTTGGCCTTTCAGTGTTGCTGGTTGTTGAACCATTTTTGAAGAAGAAAAATATCATCATCAAGAAGGTTACACCATTACTGGATCGATTTCAAGACTGTTACACAGAAAAGTATAATTGGTTTGCTGCATATTATCTGATATGTCGACTAGTGATTATGTTGATTGTGTATTTTGCTAACAGTGACTATTCCAACATGATATATTACCTACAAACAGCTTGTGTGATAATTGTCATAACGCATATGATAATTCAACCTTACAAAGAATAATTTGCTCAATACAATGGATTCTGTAATTTTGCTGATTACGTTGCTAGTAGTTAATCCAAGTGCTTTTAATTTATCTCAAACTTTGATATTGACCTTTGCTTTCAGTATCCAAGCATACTTCAAGCATCATAAACTTAACATCCGTAGGTGGTTGCGTTTCAGGGCTAATAGAAACACTGAATATACACTGGGAAGGTATGTGATTACATATACAAAATGGTTAAGGAATATACTATTTCATATTTGCAATTAAAGTGAGAATTCATGTTACAGGTAGTATGTACAGTACATGACCTATATCCATTGTTGATATAGTAGTCTCACAAATGACTTACTCAATCGTACGGTCCAGTGCCATGAAGGCATTGTATAACTAGTTTCTCATCAATACAAACCCCCAAGATTACTAGTACAGTACTACTGTCTTGGCAGTATTGGTTTGGTATAACAAAGTGCCTTCAGTACTACCCTAAATGCTTCCAATAGGTTGCTACAAAATCGTAATTTTTTTTATTCAGTGGAATTTTCCTTCAGATCAGTGTAACTCGATAACAGCTAAGGCTATGGGCTTGATTTCTTTTTCACTGTTAGATGTTGCTTCAACCCAACAGATGCCTTTTGGCATACAGACTTCACACTTATAATTATACTGAGGTATATACAATGCATGCATCATGGACTCACCTTTGTCCTTCTTTGTGTCCCATTTCTGTTCATTAACAGCACGTTGTCAACCATCGATTTGCAGTGGCACACTAATGGTGTCATTTTGCCTACGTCATGAAAATCACCTACACGTTTATACCAGGCCTTCATTAGTCAAAGCAAGCTAGCATAGGCTAGCTTTACATATTGATTTCCATGTGTAAGGCTGTGTAATAAGAAGAATATTGTCAAAAACCTTGCAAAATGGCTATAATTGCTAACCAGTATTTTTTTCAATTGCGATTCCAACTATTGTAAGTACATGTACACAAAAATCAATAGGCATATATATAATCCATCAATTGAGACTCCACTCTTAACAGATCCATCAGAGGTGGAGCTCAGTCAAAGTGACCAGATGGCAACCAAGCACTGTGATTAATGGCAATAGCAGAGCAGAACAATGAAAAAGAGAGACAACAACAAAGCCAATCCAGTGTATAATAGATGCATTGCTTACATGGACAATTGACAGAAACAACACTTCTCTAACCTGTCTTTCACTCAGACTCAGCTGGATTTACTTCAAAATCAAGTTTTAGAGCTGTACACCTAACTAATAAATATTATAGTCACAGATTTTGTGACAAACTCTAAATCTACTAGCTACTAGCCACTTTTTCTTTGTGGCTGAATTACTGATTGGCACATTTATAGCATAAAATCAGAAAATTTTGCTCTGATTTCAAGGTTTTCTTTTAATTGGATTTATCAAAATGACTTTTTCAGACCAAAGGTAGTAAAAAGTAACATGGCAAATGTATCTTAGCTCCATACGGTAGATATATAGTTGTAAGAAAAATGTCCACTGTAATAATCAATCCCTACTATCTTGTACAATCAATGGCATAGTCAAGCCAGGTATCTAGCCATGGTAACCACAGCCAATGCCCTGGGGTTGATCTGTCCACCTAAATTTAGCCTGGGTGATGATACTCAAAGCTCAGTAGTCCTGGTATTCATGAATGGCTGTCAATGTCATTGTATATAGTTCTTCACTTTTTCATGCACTTTGCTAATATACGTAATATAGCAAGTAAATAATAATTAGACATTTTACTTACCAGTGGTTTATTCTAGCTACTCTCAGTCCTACAGAGCCCTATATATACAATATGTGAAGCATGCCTTAATCAAATCCATTACTGTTGGAGGTGTAGTACAAATATAGGCAAGCATGGTTTTCTTTAATGGTAAGTATTAGAAAGTATTTTCTACTAGTCTTAGATACCCGGTTATTACGAACAGTTGGGTGGTTTTCACCAACCGCAAAAACAATGCAACATAATTACAGAACGGTATCTAAATCCCACTATATTAATTGCTCAAGACAGCTTGTGAGTAATAATGGGGTAGAGGTTAATATTTAAAGAAACTTTTGTGGACTCACAGCAATCAGTTATGATCAGTTATGATCATTATAATACTTGTATATAAGTATAGTACAACCATATCTGAAATATACATAGTGTAGGTGTAGCTGTAGGTGCCACTGATCCCTTGTTTCATTGTTTTTTATTGCTGTGATCTGACCCTACTCAAACAGTAGAGGATCCAGGGCATCCCCTCCCCCCCCCAAAAAAAAAAAATTGTAATAATCCATAAAAAATCGAAATATTCTAATTAAAAGTACTTAAAATTCCTTCACAGTTTTATCTGAGTTCATCTACAGCACCATCCCACATAGGCACACTTAGTTATATGGCCTGCTAGGATATTTCGCAAATTAAATGTATATGGTCCTTTGTATGCCATTGTATATGACTCCACAAAGTTTTTCTACATTAAAAACTTAGTCCTGATTCTCCTGAAATATCTTTAGCTATACCCCACAGACCACGTGCTCCATATCAAGACACACGATAGTGTGTCGTGCGGCCCAAGAAGCCGGCGCGCCACACCGTGAGTATATTAACAGGAAGAAAGAAAATGCAATTTTCACACCTATGTAGCTCTGTGATCCCTTATCCGATTGGAACCAAATTTGCTGGAGACGTGCCGCCCAGCTAGGGTAGTCTACATACCAAATTTGAAGAAAATCGCTCCAGCCATTTCCGAGATACGAGCGAACAAAATTTCGTTTTAATTTCTTCGTTTTTTTCTTCTTCTTCTTCATCTTCTTCATTTCGCACACTTCGCAAAATTCGCCATAAAACACGAATGCGTGCTCGGATTTGGCTGAAATTTGGCACACTTAAAGGGCTCATTAAGGCGGATCTCCGTACCAACTTTGGTAGGAATCCGATGAACATTCACGGAGTTATGATCGATTATTTGCGTAAAATAAGGTCGAAGGTCTGTCACGCCTACAGGGTAAACGCCTTGGAGGAATCAGTTGAAAATTGATATGTAGATGGAGCAACCATCGTAGGAGTGCCTTTTTGTGGTTTGAAAGGAATCGGGATAAAGACCATGGAGATATGACACGAAACCCAACCTGTGTCAAAATTACGCGATCGATTTTTATGAATAAAAAAACTATTAGTTTTCGTATCTACCAGGCAAACCGCTTAGAGCAACGAGCTGAAAATCAGTATGTAGCTGGAATAATCATCATAGAAAGTCCTTGCAGTAGTACAGAAGAATCGGATTACAAATCACTGAGTTATGATTCGAAAGGCAACTAGGTGCAGCAAATGCGAGATCGAGATACTCTAATAGAACAGTCACCCTAATAAAGCATTCAGCTGCATTTATAATTTACTCAGTTATATTACATTGTAAGTTATTCTGTGGGGAATTCAGCTACAAACAAGTCACCCTGTAGTCAGATCAGCTAGAAGAAGGTACCTAATAGAGAGTTCAGCTACAAATAAGCCATCATGTAGAGAGTTCAGCTCAAATAAATCACCCTGTAGAGAATTCAGCTACAAACAAATTGCCCTGTAGAGAGATCAGCTAGAAGAAGTTACCTTGTAGAGAGTTCAGTTACAAAGAAACAATCATGCAAAGAGTTTAGCTACAAACAAATCACCCAGTAAAAAGTTCCGCTATGAACAGATCACACTGTAGAGAGTTCAGTTAGAAACAAGTCATCCTGTAGAGAGATCAGCTAGAAGAAGTCACCTTGTAGAGAGTTCAGTTACAAAGAAACAATCATGCAAAGAGTTTAGCTGCAAACAAATCACCCAGTAGAAAGTTCCGCTATTAACAGATCACACTGTAGAGAGTTCAGTTAGAAACAAGTCATCCTGTAGATAGATCAGCTAGAAGAAGTCACTTTGTAGAGAGTTCAGCTACAAAGAAACCACCATGTAAAAGAGTTCAGCTGCAAACAAATCACCTGTAGAGAATTCAACTACAAACAAATCACCCTGTAGAAAGATCAGCTAGAAGAAGTTACCTTGTAGAGAGTTCAGCTACAAACAAATCACCCTGTAGAAAGTTCAGTTACAAACAAGTCACCCTGTAGAGAGATCAGCTAGAAACAAGTCATCCTGTAGAGAGTTCAGCTAGAAGAAGTTAGGTTGTACAGAGTTCAGCTACAAAGAAACTACCATGTAGAGAGTTCAGCTGCAAATAAATCGCCCTGTAGAGAGTTCAGCTACAAACAAATCACCCTGTAGAAAGGTCAGCTAGAAGAAGTTACCTTGTAGAGAGTTCAGCTACAAACAAATCACCCTGTAGAGAGTTCAGCTAGAAACAAGTCACCCTGTAGAGAGATCAGCTAGAAACAAGCCATCCGTAGAGAGTTCAGCTAGAAGAAGTTACATTGTAGAGAGTTCAGCTACAAACAAGTCACCATGTAGAGAGTTCAGCTAGAAGAAGTTACCTTGTAGAGAGTTCAGCTACAAACAAATCACCCTGTAGAGAGTTCAGCTACAAACAAGTCACCCTGTAGAGAGATCAGCTAGAAGAAGTTACCTTGTAGAGAGTTCAGCTACAAACAAATCACCCTGTAGAAAGTTCAGTTACAAACAAGTCACCCTGTAGAGAGATCAGCTAGAAACAAGTCATCCTGTAGAGAGTTCAGCTAGAAGAAGTTATGTTGTACAGAGTTCAGCTATAAAGAAACTACCATGTAGAGAGTTCAGCTGCAAATAAATCGCCCTGTAGAGAGTTCAGCTACAAACAAATCACCCTGTAGAAAGATCCGCTAGAAGAAGTTACCTTGTAGAGAGTTCAGCTACAAACAAATCACCCTGTAGAAAGGTCAGCTAGAAGAAGTTACCTTGTAGAGAGTTCAGCTACAAACAAATCACCCTGTAGAGAGTTCAGCTAGAAACAAGTCACCCTGTAGAGAGATCAGCTAGAAACAAGCCACCCGTAGAGAGTTCAGCTAGAAGAAGTTACATTGTAGAGAGTTCAGCTACAAAGAAGCTACCTTGTAGAGAGTTCAGCTGCAAACAAATCGCCCTGTAGAGAATTCAGCTACAAACACATCACCCTGTAGAAAGATCAGCTAGAAGAAGTTACCTTGTAGAGAGTTCAGCTACAAACAAATCACCCTGTAGAGAGTTCAGCTTCAAACAAGTCACCATGTAGAGAGTTTAGCTAGAAGAAGTTACATTGTAGAGAGTTCAGCTACAAAGAAGCTACCTTGTAGAGAGTTCAGCTGCAAATAAATCGCCCTGTAGAGAGTTCAGCTACAAACAAATCACCCTGTAGAAAGATCCGCTAGAAGAAGTTACCTTGTAGAGAGTTCAGCTACAAACAAATCACCCTGTAGAAAGGTCAGCTAGAAGAAGTTACCTTGTAGAGAGTTCAGCTACAAACAAATCACCCTGTAGAGAGTTCAGCTAGAAACAAGTCACCCTGTAGAGAGATCAGCTAGAAACAAGCCACCCGTAGAGAGTTCAGCTAGAAGAAGTTACATTGTAGAGAGTTCAGCTACAAACAAGTCACCATGTAGAGAGTTCAGCTAGAAGAAGTTACCTTGTAGAGAGTTCAGCTACAAACAAATCACCCTGTAGAGAGTTCAGCTACAAACAAGTCACCCTGTAGAGAGATCAGCTAGAAACAAGTCATCCTGTAGAGAGTTCAGCTAGAAGAAGTTACCTTGTAGAGAGTTCAGCTACAAACAAATCACCCTGTAGACAGTTCAGCTACAAACAAGTCACCCTGTAGAGAGATCAGCTAGAAACAAGTCATCCTGTAGAGAGTTCAGCTAGAAGAAGTTACATTATAGAGAGTTCAGCTACAAAGAAACTACCATGTAGAGAATTCAGCTACAGAAGAAGTTACCTTGTAGAGGGTTCAGCTACAAACAAATCACCTTGTAGAGAGTTCAGATAGAAACAAGTCACCCTGTAGAGAGTTCAGCTAGAAACAAGCCACCCGTAGAGAGTTCAGCTAGAAGAAGTTACATTGTAGAGAGTTCAGCTACAAAGAAGCTACCTTGTAGAGAGTTCAGCTGCAAACAAATCGCCCTGTAGAGAATTCAGCTACAAACAAATCACCCTGTAGAAAGATCAGCTAGAAGAAGTTACCTTGTAGAGAGTTCAGCTACAAACAAATCACCCTGTAGAGAGTTCAGCTTCAAACAAGTCACCATGTTGAGAGTTCAGCTAGAAGAAGTTACATTGTAGAGAGTTCAGCTACAAAGAAACTACCATGTAAAGAGTTCAGCTGCAAACAAATCGCCCTGTAGAGAATTCAGCTACAAACAAGTCACCCTGTAGAGAGATCAACTAGAAACAAGCCACCCGTAGATAGTTCAGCTAGAATAAGTTACACTGTAGAGAGTTCGGCTACAAAGAAACTACCATGTAGAGAGTTCAGCTGCAAACAAATTGCCCTGTAGAGAATTCAGCTACAAACACATCACCCTGTAGAAAGATCAGCTAGAAGAAGTTACCTTGTAGAGAGTTCAGCTACAAACAAATCACCCTGTAGAGAGTTCAGCTACAAACAAGTCACCCTGTAGAGAGATCAGCTAGAAACAAGTCATCCTTTAGAGAGTTCAGCTAGAAGAAGTTACATTGTAGAGAGTTCAGCTACAAAGAAACTACCATGTAGAGAGTTTAGCTGCAAACAAATCGCCCTGTAGAGAATTCAGCTACAAACAAATCACCCTGTAGAAAGATTAGCTAGAAGAAGTTACCTTGTAGAGAGTTCAGCTACAAACAAATCACCTTGTAGAGAGTTCAGCTACAAACAAGTCACCCTGTAGAGAGATTAGCTAGAAACAAGCCACCCGTAGAGAGTTTAGCTAGAAGAAGTTACATTGTAGAGAGTTCAGCAGTTTAGCTGCAAACAAATCACCCTGTAGAGAATTCAGCTACAAACAAATCACCCTGTAGAAAGATCAGCTAGAAGAAGTTACCTTGTAGAGAGTTCAGCTACAAACAAGTCACCCTGTAGAGAGATCAGCTAGAAACAAGCCACCCGTAGAGAGTTTAGCTAGAAGAAGTTACATTGTAGAGAGTTCAGCAGTTTAGCTGCAAACAAATCGCCCTGTAGAGAATTCAGCTACAAACAAATCACCCTGTAGAAAGATCAGCTAGAAGAAGTTACCTTGTAGAGAGTTCAGCTACAAACAAATCACCCTGTAGAGAGTTCAGCTACAAACAAGTTATCTGGTAGAGGGATCAGCTAGAAGGATCACCTTGCAGAGAGTTCAGCTACAAACAAGTTATCTGGTAGAGGGATCAGCTAGAAGGATCACCTTGCAGAGAGGTCAGCTACAAAGAAATCACCCTGCTTCATCTTTTCTTCTTCCTGTAGTAAAGAAAAAAATGACAGGTTAAAAAGCCCTAAAGCCGGCCATAGGTCGGCTTTGGGGTATACAAATGCAAAAAGAAGTGAAATCTAATCCAAAACAGCCAAGCTGTAAAAAAAGAGTGCGGCCCTGAGAAAGGCTATGGTGAAAAAAGATGTGAAATCCAAGGTGGCGGCCAAGAAATGGCTGTGATGGTAGGTTAATGGTAAAAATTTTAATAACAGCAATTCAGTGAATTTGGTGCCGCTTGGTCTTGGCACAAAATTCACTTGAATTGTCGTTATTAAAATTTTTACCATTAACCTACCATCACAGCCATTTCTTGGCCGCCACCTTGGATTTCACATCTTTTTTCACCATAGCCTTTCTCAGGGCCGCACTCTTTTTTTACAGCTTGGCTGTTTTGGATTAGATATATATATCTACTATCCTGATGCACCCCCCCCCCCCCTGGATCTGCCCCAGCCCTGTTTAATTTAAAACCAGTTTGTTTGCTTTTTGTAACACAACTATAGCTATGACTGGTGAACTTTTCGGTATATGCCACACGTCAAAGCAAGAAAATTGTGCCTGAAATATCACAAACAATTGTACATCTAAACACACACACACACACACACACACACACACACACACACACACACACACACACACACACACACACACACACACACACACACACACATGCACACATGCTGCACACACACAAAACACACACGCTCCGATAATCCATTATTTAAAAGTGAAAAGTGGCCACTTTCAGCTATTATTATTATGTTTATTATTATTGCTATGCTCAACCCACAAATGTATTAACAGCATTTTTGTTTGGATTCTTTTCCTGTATTATTTTAAGTAGCTATAGGTCAGTGTTCACACAGCATTATAAACTATACTTGGGATGGATATTCTTTGGCATAACTAGCTATAGTTTTAATAGCCATACTGTGCTCTGTAAACTTACTTATAGACAGGAGGAGAATCTAACAATAAAAGGGTAGAAAATATTTACATAAAAATTAGTGACTGTTTAATTAGAGAATATTAATAGCTGACTGCTCTATTAGAGTAATTCGATCTTCAAAGCAAGTCAGTATCCGTTCGGTACCATTCAAGATTCCAGTTCCGGTTATTATAACTTAGCAAAATCATCCTGCTCCACAAGACTGATTACCTGCTGATTATGTCTACATTTGGATCGCTAATCCAGGATGCTACGGATCGTGCTGTTGAGTATGGAGTACTAGCGAAGACTGAGGAAATATTTACTGCGCCACAAATTGTCATGAAGTTAGTACCCATCGCTCTATGGCCCTCTGTATTTCCCAAAAAACACTATGATTTTCTTTTACAAGTACAAATGGATTATAATATTCTAGTAGATAAACTTGGGGGAAACAACATACTTCTGATGGACTCTTTACAAAGGTTAGTTGGCGATAATTTGAGTGATAACTGATAAATTGTACTTAGCTGATACTGTAGCTATGTCATGTTTGACACAGCTTATACGGGTTGCCATGATTGAATTAGGAATTAAATGTCTACTAACATATTTAGTAGTAGTAAAAGCTTTATAGTGCAATGTTAAAAATACATAATGATACAAACAGTAGTTATAGCTGCATGAGCAAGTTGCACTAAAGGAATCTGGTAACAAGTACCAGACCCTGAAGTTATGTACTTAATTACTTATAATAACTAACTATTGTGTAGACAACATCCCTTGTGTCACTGCTTTTTATTTCTATCCCTAATCAATTAATAATTTTTTCCTTGTGCTTGTTTGTTTACTTTTTCAGTATATGACTGGTAAACCTGCACATACTGCATCAAAAGAAAGAATGGTTCTAGACTCAATGTTTTCATCTTGGCACACACCCTAACAATCAATTACTAAAAGTTAAGTCACTTACACTCATCTTCAGCTACATATCTTCGACCCATAACACAGCGTTACTGATGAACAACGATATGAGAAACACCTCTGCAATCAATCCAGTCACTATGCAAATTACGTATGATTTCCATTAGGGAAGCCATCACTTGCTACCATGACTTGACACCATGATTTTTTCAATCTACTCTAGTACTGTGGCAGTACTGAGATGGCTACAGTATTATAGTATTATTCTAAACTCATGCAACATATTGTTGTAGCAGTATCCAAATAGTAGGTCATAATGTTGCATAATGTACATGCATCAGTTATTTATGAAACCATATAAGTAATGAGAAAAGTAGCTCATATACATGATAACATCCCATTACATTATACAGTTGAGTGAAGGTATAACAATAAACATACCACGTTACCAGGTACATTTTACTGTCACATTGGTCACTTAGTTAGATCACAAATATCTGTGGTCATCACCATCATTATCTTTTGGTATGTAGGGGATTATCTAGCTTATGTAACATACCTTATAAGATCATTTATTGATTGCATTGATGCATAATAATAGATGATAAAGTGTAATAATCTGAGTCATGGCCTCAACTTATATAGGTGGTTATATTGACAAGCGCAAGGAAAATTTAGTAATTTTAAGTTTGATTGGTATAGTCATAAAAAAGTAGTGAAACAAGGAAGGTTGCCTACATCTTAAGATTATCATACAGTACGATAGTTACTGTATATATAGTAGGGACCACAAAGGAGTAGGCGTGGCCTATGAAATAACATCACCCAAATATTGGCCTCAATTTTCCCTGGCGATGATGAAGCAGCATTGGTTAGGT
Organism: Dysidea avara; assembly: GCF_963678975.1. Lineage (NCBI taxonomy): Eukaryota > Metazoa > Porifera > Demospongiae > Dictyoceratida > Dysideidae > Dysidea > Dysidea avara. The sequence goes on from NC_089274.1 coordinate 39,129,513, forward strand.
AAAACTAAGCCCAAACATGCCTTCAGATCAATCCGAAACGCTTTCAACAAGTTGCTATGGAATTTAAATTAAAACTTTATTAAAAGGAATTTTCTACTGACTGAGTAAGTAACTGACTGATGCCTTCAGACAAATGTAACTTGATAACAGCTAAGGCTACGGGCTTGACTTTTTCATTGCTTTGGCCTGACAGGTGCCTTTTGGCATACCGCAGTATGTACAATGCATTCTTCATCGACTTACCAGTGTCCTCCTTTGTATCCCATTCATCTTTGCTGACAGCAAAAAGTGTCGATTTGGCAGTAGCACGTGATGGCTTCCTTTTGTAACGGAAATCGTCCGTATTTTTCATAGTGGCTATTTTGATTGTAGGGGTGCTTTTCGAACAGTTCTTGATTTGTACTGCTGTGTAATGGGTTGAACATAGCTGACAACGAAGTGTAATGGATACATCACTTTTCAGACGATAATTGATATAACTGGGGCGCGTGGCACCATTTCTTTCTTTCAGTATGCATGGATTGCAGAGGTGCTTTTCGAACAGTTCTTGATCCGAAATGCTGTGTAATGGGTTGAACATAGCTGACAAAGAAGCATAATGGATACTTCACTTTTTAGACGATAATTGATATAGCTGGGGTGCGCGGCACCATATCTTTTGTGGTATGAGTGGGTTCACCGGTCATAATAACTATTTACAAAAAAAGTTAACAAACAGCTACACAGAAAATTTTGGAATTTTCAACTATGAGTAGTGACCATAGCACATCAATAAAAAGTACTGAAACAAGCTGGAGTAGTGCACAATATTAGATCACAGTAAAACATTAAGGAGTGTTATATCCCTATTGTGCATTTTTATTGTGGTATCTTGAGCACAGTAGGGATATAACACTTCTTATGTTTTACTGTGATTTAATATTGTGCACTACTCCAGCTTGATTCAGTACTTTTATCGATGTGCTGTGGTCCCTACTTTAGTTGAAAATTCCAAATTTTTCTGTGTACTTGTGCTAGTGGACATTTAAGCCATGTCATTGATACTAGTATATCTACAGGTGTAGGCGACCTCCCTTGTTTCAATAATTTTTCTATCATCCCTAATCAAACTTGAAATTCCTAATTTTTCCTTGTATTCTTTGTTTACTTTCACAATGACTGGTGCATACCACATCAAATGAAAGAATGGTATCAGACTTATATTGTTTTGCCTGAAATGTACATTTCAACAATCAATCACTGAAAAGTGCTAAGTGGCCATTACACTTTGTTTTCAGCTATGTTCAGCCATTACACAGCATTACAAACAAAGAACAGTAGCTACAAGAAGTACCTCTGCAACTAATCCAGTCTCCACGGAAAATACAGATGATTTCCTGTTACAAATGGAGGGAAGCAGACCATACATTACTGTGAATTGACACCTTAAATTGAACTGTCAATGAAGATAATGGGAGACAAAGGTAAGTCCATGATGTGTGCATTAATGTATGCAGTATGTACTGTGGTATGCCAAAAGGCATGTACCTATGTACATACTGTACAGTGCACACATTCAGGCTGAAGTAGTGATGAACAGTGCAAAATCAAGTCTGTAGCCCCAGTTGTTATCAAGTTACACTTGCATCAGTAAGTCAATCAGTCAGTCAGGCAGTAGAAAATTCCTCTAAATAAAAATTATTAGAATTTTGCAGCAACCTATTTCAAGCATTTTGGGTCAAACTAAAGGCACTTTTTGGGCTTGGTTATACCTAATTAATACTGCCAAAGCACCATGAAGGTGGTCAATATTTATTGAGATAAAGTGCAAACTTACTACTGTACTGAGATTAGGTTTCAGTAATGTATACTATGCTACATTTATACCATACACTCAACACATATATATTACAGTGCATCATGAAAGTGATTACACATACAGTACAGCTCTTTGTCCTAAGAATGAAGCCAGTTACCAAACTGTAACCCAAGTAATGTGTTGATGCACATCACTGCATTTGTTTATTAAGTGGTTTATTTTACACATTTTTGCTATGGATTTATTTTTTGCATGCTGGCTTGTATTTTGGCAGGCTGTTACTTTACATGCATGCATATATACTACACCTGTGGTGAAGATCAAAGTGCTGCGCAATGGTATATAACTGATACACCGCAGCAAACTGTGGTATATAAGTAGTATACCACAGTTTGTGGTTACACTTACTATATACCTATGGTGTAACTTCACGCATTCCACAAAATCCTTACCTAAATGGTAAACAATTAAGTCTCTAATTACAAGCACTGAAATCAACCAACATTATTTACCTTGGTGACTGTCAATAAACTGTTGTAACCTTTGTGGATAACTCAGTAATAATGAGTAGATGGGCGTGGGATTGCTAAAGACTAATCCATCAACAATTCTACTGATTTCAATCACTAACAGGTACTATTTCACTATAAACTACTATATCTCTGATTGTTTCATCTACTGTGGTGGAGAATGTACCAGTTATAACATGATTACTTGGGATATGACAAAATATACACACTCTCCCTCGAGAGCTAGCGTGCTCTCAGCAGTCATGCATATATTATTGTCATATCCTCATACCCGTGTTATAACTATATATAATATGTGTGTGCGTGTTTTATTTCGCATTGCATGCTGAGTAATATACACAAGCCTAATAAATAGTTCTGGTACATTTAAGTGGAAGTTACATATGTGCATGGGCTGGAAACTAAAATTGCATGAGGCATGATTTCCATGTTGTTGTACAAGAACTATTACTACTGAACCTTTGTAATAAGAAGTGCTTTAGTGTTATGGAATTTCTTGCTTGCTACAATACTATAAAATTTATGGTGGTTACTGGTAACTACAACAATTCTTAAAGTTGACAATGCCACAAAGTAGTCCATAGTATTTTCCATGTATTGAAATGTGCAACTGTATGCACATAGTGATTTGCTGGTCATAATTATGTAATGCTCAGACGAAAACCCTGATGCATGAGCAGTGTGTTTAAGATACCGAACTACACTGTAGTTACTTACTTATCAAGGCTTATGAGTGGGTCACAAGCAATAATAATCCACACACAAAAACAGCCAAGCTGTAAATAATGGTGTGGCTTTTATAAGCAGCTGTACATGTACAAAGGTGGTGGCCAATGATATTAATGAAAATAAATTTAATAATGCATAGCTACAGCCATTATTAAACTTTATTATCACAAACATGATTGCAGCCATTTCTTGGCCACTACCTTTGAATTCACAACTTTATTCACCCAAGCTATATAAAGACCACATCATTTTTTTCACAGCTTGGCTGTTTTTGTGTGGGTTTTGTATCTTATAAGGCCCCAAGACCAGCCTATGGCTGACCTTGTGGTTTGATTTTGCTCACATCTATACAGACACAATGATGATTACTGAAGACAGACTTTTAAGTGTATTGCTTGCTTAACTTCAATATTTGGTAATATTATTGTGATACTCTAATCGAGCACACAATTTTTTTTTAAGACTTGATAGAACATACATAGAATGTTCTAGAATAACCTCTATAATTTCCTTTATGAAATTATAAACGTTTACCTATAAGCAGATTTAAACTAGAATATTCGTTTATAAAGTAGAAATTAAATGAACCAAGAAAGCAGTTCTTCAGTGGTTAAGGATGTGGATGGTAGGTATGGAGGTCCTTGGTTTGATCCCTGGTAAAGTTTTTTTGACATTTCTTGTGTGCCTTTTTACCCCATGGTGACTGCTTAATTAGAGTATCTCAATCCAATGATTTTACGTTTTGCTTTATAACTCTGTACTTCCATTGTGTTTTAAACCATCAAAAGGCACTGCTACGATAATCAGCCTATGTACACACTGATTTTCAAGTCATTCCCATACTTGGTTTACCCTGTAGCCGTGAGCAAATTTCGATTTTTTTTAATGCAAATAATTATACATTCATAGGATATTTATCAGATTCATAACATACTTAGAACATTAATTCTAGTTTGCGCCAGAGTTTGCAGCAATCTAGTTACATGTTTGTGTTTATAACAATTTTGCAAAGTGTGTGAAAAGAAATCAAAGCCCCTAGCTTGTAGACCCCCTACAACTTAAGAAGAAAAAATTGAACATCCATATCTCACAAATGGCTAATGTGAATTTAATTAATTTTCTGTGTCCTACCCTACCTGGTAGACAGCTGTAATACAAAAATAGTATGCTTTGGAGAAGGGGCAATGGAACTATGCATGCGTGAAAATGCCGTTTTCTTTCTATACTCAAGGTGTGGCAAGCTGGCTTTCTTGGCTGCACGACACACTACCGTGTGTTGATGCATAAAGTTATAGCTAGTAACATTATCATAGGAGTAGGAGTAAGGGACAAGTGTTATAATAACAAGATATTCTATGATTATATAAGGTTACTAGCTTTAAAATCTAGTATCTGCATGACTTCTTGTATGTTTGACGTATTCCTCTGAGATTATATGAACTGTTTGGGTAGTTACTACCATGCAGTTCTTGTAATCTCTATAAAGTACAGCTTCAGTGGAATATAATTAGAATTACTGGTATGAACAATTATTGTTGCTAGTTAACTGGTGATGTGACACTGGCCACATGAACTATTCAGTAGTATGTTGTACGTTGTTGATCAAAATTATATATTTTATGTATTTTCCAGTATTATCAAACATGATGATTTTGTAAGGAGATTGGTTGAGATATACAACAAAACTGCTAAGACAAAGCAGCAGGTACGTATATAAATAGATGACAGTGTGTATATGGAGGTAGTACACAATTGCACTGTGAAGTGTCAACAACTGCTATGAGCTCTTTTTTCTAGTATTGTATTTTCTTGAACATGTCATTGTATAAAATAGCAATAGAGAATGCATCTGCATCAATTTCTGGTGTTAGCTATAGGGATTACTTTATTGAGAACATATATTTATAGCTACTACCAAGAAAATCTCTTTATGATTAATTTTTTGACCAAGCTTTAGCAGTGGTGGATCCAAAGGGTTCGAAGGGCCCCATGAAATTCCCCTTTTGGAAGGTCTTAATATCACTTCTTGAGCTGCTGATAAGTTTTTCTTGACTGTTGATTACAATAGTTAAGCCAAAATCAGTATAGTTCATCACTTAAAGAAACATACACTGATTGTGTCATTGGTAGTGGCAAAAACACTCAGTTTACTTCTCTTTGCCACCAAATCATCTGAAACAGCTTCCCTAGCATCTACAACCAGGATAAGTGCCAGTTACCTTTGTTATGTTATTAGCTATTACAACTACTTTTAATGCATTTCCAAAGACCTAATTTGCTATCAAATACTACAACTAGGTAGATAGACTGTAACTATAGAGTAAAATTTGAGAGTAAAATTATGTTTGCAAATTAAGCATTACGTACACAAGTGACTAAAATTAAGTAATTGCATTACATAATGACTAAATTGTGGGAGGAACGTCTGGGCAGTTTTACAGGAATATCTATGTCTCTAACTTTATTTCTCAGTTGACCAGTGGCACTCCAGAGCTCCAAAGCATCACAGTGCAGCTGACATGCAGCACTAAAGAAATTTATCTGGAGAATAGGACATATGTAAAACTGATTTTAATAGCCAATCCACGTATGTAATATGAAAAATAGGTTTACTGTCCAGTACAGTTGATCTTAATTGTGTCTGCATGCATTGATGAAGTAAGATACACACCTTCAGGTTAACAGCTGCAAATGGTTTGTATTATCATGTTGTTAACATAATAACAGCATACTTTCAAAATGATAACCACATACATTTTTCAAAATGATAATCACATAGCCCACACACAAGGGAAGAGTAAGGAAAGGCAAGAGAAACAGTTGCAAGATTATGATTCATCTTTTCTGTTGGATGGACTTTGGGACATGTGTTCATTTGCGCTTGCTCATAGGTTGTATAGTCATCTCAAACCAGCCTTAATGTATAACACTTCATTTTGTGTCTATTAGAATATTAGGACACTGTTTACTAGTGCTTGAATGTGAACACAAAGCTGACAGTCTGATTTTTATGATGTATCATACAGTATGATAGTACTGTATAGTAGGGACATCGAAGGTGTGGGGGCGATCCGTGATATAATATAACCCAAAAACCTGCTGCGATCTTTCCTCACAATGACATGACAGTATTGGTTGGGTAAAACCAAGCCCAAAAGTGTCTTCAGATTGACCCAAAGCGTTTCTGTCAAGTTGCTACAGAATTTTTTAAAAAAACACGGAATTTTCTCCTGCCTGCCTGCCTGCCTGCTTGCCCGCCCGCCCACCTGCCTGCTTGCCTGCCCACCTGCCCGCCCGCCCGCCTGCCTGATGCTTTCGGTCAAGCATAGTGGAAAACTAACTACAGCCCTAATTCTTTTGCAGAAACGTTTCTTGCTCACTTAAGAAAAAAATCTTTGGTATATTGATAAACATACAATGCTTGCACTATTGTCTTACCTTTTATCCTTCTTTGCCATGGCCATCAGTCAAGGTTCTACTGCTGAGTGTTAATAGACTACAGTACTACCAGTGTATATTGCATTAAACTATTCGAATACATGCGGTCGCCAGTAGCACCAGACTATTTGAACACACGCATTTGTGACTTGCTGTCGATATCGATCAGTGAGAGCAACTCACAGCAAACTATATAGCAATGTGTAAGTCAATAAAATAATTTATTTATTAACAGTGTTAAACTGAGTTGGGTCATCCAGGTCCCACTTTACAGATTATTTTGGTCTGACCCCACGTGCTAAATTTACTGTGGACATGTTACCACACGTCATAGTGTAGCCCTGCTTCTTTTGTGAGCCATGCCCACTTACGTAAATTACTGTCAGTAGACATATGGTAGCCACACCCATTCATCAGTCTGCAAGTATGCACAAATCCATTGTCTGCAGGCTTATGTAGAGCCACGCCCACTGATCAGTTATAATCTAGTATAATAGTGCTGTGATTAACTCTTTTTAAATGTTGTGACTGGTTTTGGCTATTAAGTGGCCATGAGCTTGCAACAAAACTTCACAAACAAGTATAAGAGAAAATTAGGAATTTTAAATTAGAGTAGGGACAGTGTATAGTGCTGCAATAAAAAGTACTGAAACAAGCTGGATCAGAGTAGTACGTAATGCCCAAATACTATAAAACAATAAGAAAATTAATATCCCTACTGTACGTTGAGTATAGCACAGTAGGGATATTCACTTCTTATTGTTTTACAGTATTTGGACATTACGTACTACTCCGATCCAGCTTGTTTCAGTACTTTTTATTGCAGCACTATACACTGTCCCTACTCTACTTTAAAATTCCTAATTTTTTCTTATACTTGTAATTATATAACATTGTAGTTGCCATTGTGCAAACAGTAGTTGCCATTATGCAAACAGTAGTTGCCATTATGCAAACAGTAGTTGCATAGCCAGTCAAACAATTCCTTACACAATAGCAGGAATTATTATATCAGTTTAGGGCATTCATGCTTTAATTTGTGAGATATAGTGATTTGCAATGAGTGACTTTCTCTGTTATGCTTACCCAGGTGTACAGGGTAAGTAGAATCTAATCCAAAACAGCCAAGCTGTAAAAAAACAGTGCGGCCCTCAAAAAGGCTATGGTGAAAAAAGATGTGAAATCCAAGGTGGCGGCCAAGAAATGGCTATGATGGTAGGTTAATGGTAAAAATTTTAATAACGACAATTCAACTGAATTTTTGAGCCACTTGGTCTTGGCAAAAAAATTCACCTAAATTGCCGTTATTAAAATTTCTACCATTAACCTACCATCACAGCCATTTCTTGGCTGCCACCTTCGATTTCACACCTTTTTTCACCATAGCCTTTTTGAGGGCCGCACTGTTTTTTTACAGCTTGGCTGTTTTGGATTAGATTTCATTTCTTTTTGTATTTGTATACCCCAAAGCCGGCCTATGGCCAGCTTTGGGACTTTTTTAACCTGTCTTTTTCTTTACTACAGGAAGAAAAAAAGGTGAAGCAGATGTACTTTAAATATTTCTGATTTTATCAGTAAATGTACAAATTATATATATATAATACATATATTTATCATAGAACTCTCCATGGTGGTTTCTTTGTAACTGAACACTCTACTAGGTGACTTCTTCTTGCTGCTCTCTACAGGGTGAATGTTTGTAGCTGAATAATCTACAAGGTAACTTCTTCTAGCTGACCTATCTACAGGGTGATTTGTTGTAGCTGAACTATCTACAAGGTAACTTCTTTTAGCTGATCTCTCTACAGGGTGATTTGTTTGTAGCTGAATTCTGTGCAGGTGATTTGTTTGCAGCTGAGCTCTTTACAGAATGGATTCTTTGTATCTGAACTCTCTACAAGGTAACTTCTTATAACTGATTTTTCTACAGGGCAATTTGTTTGTGGCAGAATTTTCTACAGGATGATTTCTTTGCAGCTGAACTCTCTACATGGTGGTTTCTTCTAGCTGATCTCTCTACAGGGTGATTTGTTTGTAGCTGAATTCTATACAGGTGATTTGTTTGCAGCTGAGCTCTTTACAGAATGGTTTCTTTGTAGCTGAACTCTCTACAAGGTAACTTCTTCTAACTGAACTCTCTACAGGGAGATTTGTTTGCAGCTGAACTCTCTTAATGATGGTTTCTTTGTAGCTGAACTCTCTACAAGGTGACTTCTTCTAGCTGATCTTTCTACAGGGTGATTTGTTTGTAGCTGATTTTTCTACAGGGTGATTTGTTTGCAGCTGAACTCTCTATATGGTGGTTTCTTTGTAGCTGAACTCTCTACAAGGTGACTTCTTCTAGCTGATATCTCTAAGGGGTGATTTGTTTGTAGCTGAACTCTCTACAAGGTAACTTCTTCTAACTGAACTCTCTACAGGGAGATTTGTTTGCAGCTGAACTCTCTTTATGATGGTTTCTTCGTAGCTGAACTCTCTACAAGGTAACTTCTTCTAGCTGAACTCCCTACATGGCGGTTTCTTTGTAGCTGAACTCTCTACAGGTGATTTGTTTGCAGCTGAACTCTTCACATGATGGTTTCTTTAAATTTGTAGCTGAACTCTCTACAAGGTAACTTCTTCTAGCTGATCTCTCTACAGGGTGATTTGTTTGTAGCTGAACTATCTACAAGATAATTTCTTCTAGCTGATCTCTCTACAGGGTGATTTGTTTGTAGCTGAATTCTGTACAGGTGATTTGTTTGCAGCTGAGCTCTTTACAGAATGTTTTCTTTGTAGCTGAACTCTCTACAAGGTAACTTCTTCTAACTAAACTCTCTACAGGGAGATTTGTTTGCAGCTGAACTCTCTTCATGATGGTTTCTTTGTAGCTGAACTCTCTACAAGGTAACTTCTTCTAGCTGATCTTTCTACAGGGTGATTTGTTTGTAGCTGAATTCTGTACAGGTGATTTGTTTGCAGCTGAGCTGTTTACAGAATGGTTTCTTTGTAGCTGAGCTCTCTACAAAGTAGTTTCTTCTAGCTGATGTCTCCACAAGGTCACTAGTTTGTAGCTGAACTTTCTACATGGTGGTTTCTTTGTAATTGAACTCTCTACAAGGTAACTTTCTCTAGCTGATATTTCTACAGGGTGATTTGTTTTGTGGCTGAACTCTCTACAAGGAAACTTCTTCTAGCTGATCTCTCTACAGGGAGATTGGTTTGTAGCTGAACTCTCTACAGGTGATTTGTTTGCAGCTGAACTCTCCACATGATGGTTTCTTTGTAGCTGAACTCTCTACAAGGTAACTTCTTCTAGCTGATCTCTCTACAGGGTGATTTGTTTGTAGCTGAATTCTGTACAGGTGATTTGTTTGCAGCTGAGCTCTTTACAGAATGGTTTCTATGTAGCTGAACTCTTTACAAGGTAATTTCTTCTAGCTGATGTCTCTACAGGGTCACTAGTTTGTAAATGAATTCTCTACATTGTGGTTTCTTTGTAACTTAACTCTCTACGAGGTAACTTCTTCTAGCTGATCTTTCTGTAGGGTGATTTGTTTGTAGTGGAATTCTGTACAGGTGATTTTTTTTGCAGCTGAGCTCTTTACAGAATAGTTTCTTTGTAGCTGAACTCTTTACAAGGTAACTTCTTCTAGCTGATGTCTCTACAGGGTCACTAGTTTGTAAACGAATTCTCTACATGGTGGTTTCTTTGTAACTGAACTCTCTACAAGGAAACTTCTCCTAGCTGATCTCTCTACAGGGAGATTTCTTTGTAGCTGAACTCTCTACAGGTGATTTGTTTGCAGCTGAACTATCTAGATGATGGTTTCTTTGTAGCTGAACTCTCTACAAGGTAATTTCTTCTAGCTGAACTCTCTACATGGTGGTTTCTTTGTAGCTGAACTCTCTACAAGTTAACTTCTTCTAGCTGATCTCTCTACAGGGTGATTTGTTTGTAGCTGAACTCTCTATATTGTGGTTTCTTTGTAGCTGAACTCTACAAGGTGATTTCTTCTAGCTGAATTATCTCTTTCTATAGTTGCATGAATTCCCTACAAGGTAACTTCTTCTAGCTGATCTCTCTACAGGGTGAATTGTTTGTGGCTGATCTCTCTACAGGGTGACTTGTTTGTAGCTGATCTCTATACAGGTTACTTGTTTCTAGCTGATCTCTTGAATTCTCTTCTGGTGACTGCTCTATTAGGATGACTGCTCTATTAGGATGACTGCTCTATTAGAGTATCTCGATCTCGCACTTGCAACACCAAGTTGGATTTCGTGTTATAACTCCGTGGCTCTAAGTCTGATTCTTCTACACCATTGAAGAGCCTTTCTAAGATGATGACTCCATCTGTACAGCGATTTTCAAAGCATTACCCCAAGCGGTTTACCTGGTAGGCGTGGCAAGCAGTCGTTTTTTATTAGCTAATCTCGATTGCGTAATTGTTACACACTGTTGGTTTTTTCGTTGTATCTTCCTGGTTTGTAGTTCGATAAGGTTTGAGGTTCAATAGTTAACCTATTCACCCACCGAGTTTCAGCTTCTTCCCATACGCGGTTTACCCTGTAGGCGTGACAACATATTGGTGTTATTTTTCGTGAATAATCGCTAATAACTCTTTGCCTGTTTATCGTATTCCAACTAAAGTTGGTACAGAGATGCGCCTTTATACCCCCCTTCTGTGTGCGGATATGGCGTTCGCGTTTTATAGCAGTTTTTGTAAGTGTGCGAAAAGAGGAAGAAAAATAATAAGAAAAAAAAACGAAGAAACTAAGCCAATTTTTGAAGTCGCATATCTCGGGAACGCCTGAAGCGATTTCGCGGAATATGGAGTGCTGAAGGTGGAGGGAGTGTCCACAGCAAAAATCGTCTTGTTTCATCAAGGCAGCACAGAGCTACGGAGGTGCGAAAATTGCGTTTTCTTTCTTCCTGTCAATATACTCACGGGAGTTACGCGCCGGCTTCTTGGGCCGCACGACACACTACCGTGTGTCTTGATTCTAGGAAAGCGGGAATGGGTGGGAATGGAAAGCAAAAATGGGAACGGAAAATGCCTGGAAAAGTCATCATGCCAATATAAAGGTTGAATTTCAATGCTTCTTTGCAGCATTGTTGGATTCCTCTGCTAATACAACCAAAATACTCTAATAGAGCAGTCATCTGCAGTAAAATACTCTAATGAGCAGTCAAGAATGTTGGAGATATCTCTGTGAAAACTATCTACTCCCTAAAAACCAACCATTTGACATAAAGAGATTTAAATAAACTGACAGTGCCTGCATATAGAAGCAGGAAGTTGTTCCTGCAACCTTAGAATAAAGTCGCCTGGTGGGCCATCATGGGGTGCATATGTGTCAAGCTGCTCAAAGTAAGTTCAATAAGAAGACTATAAGGACTATATAAACAGTCATGGGGAGCTGCTTCAGCCTGACAAGCGACTGCTGCATATTCCATCATATAACCTCTTATCTGCAACAGCAGAGGTAGTTTACAAAGCTTGTAATAGGCACTGTCAATTAACTAGAAACTAGAATACTTTGAAAACCTCTTCATGTTTAATAGTCGAATCTTTAAATAAAATGTTTTTGGCTCAAGGGAGTAGCTTTCAGTGTTAATGAGCTAGCTAGTCTACATTATACCTGACCTATGCCAGCTATAGTCCATCAATTCTCAGACCTTCAATGCAGGTCCCAGGGGCGGATGAAGGGGGGGGGGGGGGGGTCTGAAGCCCCCCCCCCCCTTCATGTTTAGGCTTTAATTGATCAATATGCTGAGTATTATAATGAAATTTTGTCTTAGCATAATTATATGATCACTAATAATACAAATACTCATAAAACCATGTTATAAAGTCTTTCCAAGGTATTATCAGTGGATTTATGCTAAAGTTTATTCAACAAGGACCCGGATCAGCATTGGAGATTTACAAGATCGAGATACTCTAATAGAGCAGTCAGCTAACTACTCTAATAGAACATTCACTGGAAGCACGTAGTTGGTTCTGTTATAGAATTTTTCCAAATCTGCCTGCACCTATACATACAATGAAGTGAATTGGTCTTTTTAAAGGGCTTCATTCATCTACTTGTGTAGTTAATATGTATGGCAATACTTAATTCAGGTTCACAATTTCCATTAAAAATGCTCTCAGATTCAATCTTGCATTGTTCAAATTTCAAAATTTTCCACCTTCAACATTATTATTCTAACATGCACCTATTCAGTGTTGTGCAATTGTGAGAGGGGTGCATCATGTACTTGGTTGTCTGTACCTACCCAAACTTTTCCATTAGCAAAATGCTTCAGAGAGCCATACCTATAATCTAAAGGCAGTATATAAAATATCTGCAGGCAGAAAATTTTATGTGGAAATGTCTCCAAATTGCAGTGTTTTAGCATCTACTTTTCAAAATTTTCCTGGGGGGGCATGCCCCCAGACCCCCCTAGTTCTAGCATGCTTCGCACACCTCTACCCAAGAGATTAGTACCTTGAGCTAGCCCCCCCTTTTATAAATCCTAGATCCACCCCTGTGTCCCTGGTGAGACATATATTCTTGATTGCTTTATTAGCATGTTTTAAAGCAACTGATTGCTCTATTAGAGTATTTCGAACATTATTGTGGAAGGATTCAACAATGCTACAAAAAATCATTGTGCTGCAAAATCTAACTTGTATTTTGGCATGATGACCTTTATCAGGCATTTTCAGTTTGTGATTCTCACATTCCGTTCCCGTCTCATTCCCGTTTTCCTAGAATTCTACTTACTCAGGTGTACACTTTCTGCTTTTGTCCAAGACTTATACCATTTCCACATTATGTAAGCAAAGAAATTTATAATATAGTATCAAGCACAAGTGGAGTTCCAAAAATTGGCATCCTATACTCTAATAAAACATGCAGAGCAAAGCTAACAAGCATATGAAGACACAAATGTGTATCTTATTTGCACGCCCAACCCACCTAATGTATTATATTTATTATTCCACTGAATGTAAAAAAATCCTGATCTCCAGATAATTTACATTCCATGTGAGTACACACACATGCAGTAATCCCTTTTTCAATACTATTATAAAGGCTTCTCACGTCACACATCGCAATTATGCACTTACATACCATCCATATCTAACAGGTTTTACCTCCTGATGCAATGTCAATGGTTTGTTCTGCTATGGCTATTGCTTGGAAAGAGTATGGACAGCCAAAGTGAGTACACACATTAACATGTTGAAGATGTAATATCATATTCTGGATCCACAGAGCGGCAATACTAATGGTGATAAATGAAAATGAAACAAATATCTTTGAGTTAGGAGGGTTTGAACTTAAAATGGCTTTAGAGTAAGTTTTAGCATGACACAAACCATCAATAATTGAATAATTGATGTTTCATGTCATGTTATGAAAAGCATGCATCTATCTAAACATCTCTGGTAACTTTTCTTTACATACGTAGCTACTGGTTTACCATATATATATACGTACGTATGTATGTACTCAACTCACAGTCACAGAAATTTTATATTATGCAATTAGATAGTACACTATGAAAGCTACCATATTACATTTCTAAAATTTGAATAAGCATAAGTATTATTATGACGATGACATACAAATTTATCATTTTTTCTGTTCAGGTATCACATAAAAGTTGTGAGGTATACATTTGGTGAATTGTATGATACGGCCACCACCAGTAAAGATGATGGATTACTAGTGTATGTTACAATAGTATAGTGTAAAGGTTGGTGTACTACAATATATATATATTATAATAGTTGCAACATGGGCACGAGGGCTTTGCCTGATATGTATTCCTGAGAGCCACAAGTCTGACGGGCAAGGGCATACAAATCAGGCAAAATCCCAAGTTCCCTGTGTTACAGCTAATGTGTAACACAATCATCAGCTTTTGCTAAGGGTTCAGGACTTGCTGCACAATCTTACAGAACATAATTATTATACAGAATTTCTGATTTTTGATTATGGTACTCAGTAAGCAACTGTTTGCATTACATTGTACCAGCCAACTATGATGATGAGCATTGTACTTTCAATTGTGAGAAAGCATCATGGGACGTTGGTATAGTAAAACATGAACATTGAGACACATAATAGCCACTATTAGTATGATAGGAATAGTGTTTAGTGTGTGGCTTCACTCCACCTGCATAAATGACCACCTAAACGATATTCATCCATTTTGCCTAACCTCTTGCCACTCATTTTGCATTCTGTAGTAACTTGCGTAACTCAATGGCCAACAGCAAACTGTATGCCATTGATTTCCAGTTATCATATACATGAATTGTCAAATGCTGCAATCAAAACAAACGTAAGTGTTTTATATAAACGTCACAGCCGGTCTACATCTAAATATAGCCCAGGTAAGTGACTAGCCAGGCTACTGCATCTTTGATCTGTTAATCTGTCCATGCACTGTGTTACATACGTATGGCTGTAAATCATTTGCCACACATTGCTTGTGTTTGCATGCTTGCTTGTATACTTGCAGTACTATAGTAAGTCAATACATATATTCCTTCTAAACAATAGCCACAATTTTTAACATTTAATCATGCCGTATATGATTAAAAGCTGGAATCTTTATTGATTTGTGATTTCAGAAAGAAAGTGTATGCATGGAAATATAGTAATATCATTTCCATAGTTTAATGCTTGTTACTATAGGCCTGGCATGGCTTTATTCCCCATGGTTTCATTTTCACTATATTTTATTGAATGGGTTTACTGTGGTACACAATCAGTTTGTCTCAAAGTTTACTTCTTTGGTTGCCTGATGTGGCACTATCACAATAAGGAGCATTAGAAGGTATGTGAAGTTGTTTGGCATTAACCGATGATTGAAGGTATGTATCATCAGTGAAAATTGAATTGATCATGATGTTGAAACTGTCAACTGTGGAGAAGATATTGCCACTGTAACTCCCTATTATCTGTGGTTATATCAAACTTTATTGTGCCAAAGAGTTTCCTTAAAAGTTACACTTCAGTTAAATGGTTAAAAATGCACTGAAGAATTGCAAAAGGCAAACAGAGTCTAATGCTAAATTTTCTCATCCTGTAGTATAATCTGCATGTAAAATAAGTGCATGGATTCCTAGTCAGTTTTACCACATTTAACTATTTATTATTCACAGGAATGATACTGAAATAGCCATAGTCTACTACAGATCAGGATACCATCCAAATTTTTTTCCAACTGAAAAGCAGTGGAGTGCATATCTGATGTTAGAGCAATCCAAAGCTATCAAGTGTCCACCAATTTCTCATCATCTGTGCACACTTAAAAGGATTCAGCAAGTCATTTCTACTCCACATGCTCTAGAAAGGTACACAAATGTGATGATATGTACTGTATTTGTGTACAGTGTGTGTTAAAGCTGCTTATGCATGCAAAAGTCTCTCTCTCTCAAACACACACACACGCACACACACACACACACACACACACACACACACACACACACACACACACACACACACACACACACACACACACACACACACACACACAATGGCCATAAGTGACTTTTGCTGTTTTATGAAACTCATCACTTTCATTATACCTAAAAGAAGAGTGATACATAAACTGTGATAAAATGAGTGGTTATATCTTTGCAGGATGAAAATGTTGCAAGCATATTGTTAAAAACCTAAATGAAAAATTGTAATAATTCAATTAGGTTTATGGTAGTTATGTTTATAAATCTTATTTGGAGAAAGTTCTTAGGCAACATGTTTACAAATAAGGTATACATTTTCCGACAGCTTATTGCATTGAAACAAGTGCGGATCAAAGACACCTGTGTATAACAGTCTAGAACAGTGATGATGTAATAGAGAACTGGCTTCAACTATACATGTTTTGCCCTGACTCACCTGATATGCAAGGGAAAAGCTTTTGCTATATGAAGAGCAATCTTGCTTGTAATAAAATAGCAATTTAGTAGGTTGCTGTTTTCAACAGTCATTCATAACCATGCTGTGTACAACAACTACTTTACAAATTATGACAGCAGCTTTTGACACTTCCACACACTATATGCTTAAACAATGTTGTGATTGGGGAGTTATAATAAAGTTTTAATTGATGCAATACCTTTTTATATTTCAGCTTGCTAAATGATCCAAGTATGATAGAAAGGATAAACTCTACCTTTGTTGGTTTGTACTCTTTAGATGAGGTATGTATTCCTAGGTATTGTTGGTATTCCAAGATTGATTTGTTTAGGGGCCCAAGGGTGATGAAATAATTGAAATGGCATTGAAAAATCCTGAAAAGTATGTTTTAAAGACTCAAAGAGAAGCGACTGGTAAATGTACAAGTGTACACTCATGTCAAACATACCAATAATTTATACATTTGTTTTGTTGTAATGGCAATGTAGGTTATTGTACTTGTCCTATATCTATGTTATTTTAGATATAGCTGCACTCAGATTGGTACAATAATCAATGACGGCAAAGCGTTATGATTATTGAATCATTACAAAGGTATCTAAATAGCATAGATACTTAAACACAGTACATGCTTCTGTCTGGTGCTGGTTGATGTCAGCTTTCTGATTAACTCACTTAGATAACGACTAGTAAGCTTAGTACATGTCATAAGATCTTATGTATTAATTAGCAATGATTTCTAATGATTGCTGAGGCTACAGTTACGTAGGTAAAGCACATGACACAAAACAAAACAAAAAATTGTGATGAGTGATATGATTTTTTAAGAGAGTCTAAGATTGTAAGGTGAGCCTGTAGCTTTGATTGCTCCATTAGAGTAGTTACTTAACCATGCACTCTATTACAGTATCCCAATTATTTGTAATGAAAGTGGAGGTGAAAAGTAAAGTGTTGTTTGGGGTCTGATAGCTATTATGGATATTAGTTAAGTGCAATTACATTCATTCTGCTGAATGTAGTACAGATAGTCATTGATACGGTAAAAGAAAGACTGACATGGGCATGGACTCAATAAGTTTGTGTTTTCTGTGAATTTTGCTATACAAAAGCAGGCCACATTGTGAATAGTATATTGATGAGTACTTTAAAAAGTAATCTTGAATGAGTTTTAGAGTAGTTCAATGTATGGGTCTGCAATAAGTACATATCAATACCACATGCATAGATTAAAGTTACTTGTTGGCAAATAAAATGCACTGTTCAAGGAAGTACTTGACCAGGTCTCTCCTTAGTTATTTACATGTAATTTCCTGAAACTGTGGTGACCACCTATAGTGCTAGGATAAAATTCAGGGGTGGTGAAGCAGGTCAAAGGGCAGGTTAAGCACACAGCATACAATCCATACAGATTCAGATGCCATCTGGGAGCATGCCCCAGGTAATTTTCAACTGTGCTTTAGGCTATTTTACTGTAAGAATACAAATGTGACTGCTCTATTAGAGTGATTTACTGCTTTATTAGAGTATCTTGATCACTGAAAGCCATGGCTCTCCCATTTCCATTACCTGTATGTGAAATTGAGCATAGACAACATAAGTAAATGACATTTAGTGAATACATTTGTACAATACCTAATATATTAAACAATAAACAACTAATAGAGCAATCACCTTGACAGGTAGAACTGGTATTTACTGACTACTTGCTGGTATATATTGTATTTTGAATACCTCAATAACTGCTATGCATCAAACCATACACCTAGTCTAAATAATAGTTATACGGGCACAATGTGGAGTCTATGAAATTTATAAACCCAAAGGCCCGGGCTGTAGCGCACGAGCGAAGCGAGGGCGCTACTAAGGGCCTGAGGGTTTATAAATTTCATAGACTCCACATTGTGCCCGTATAACTGCTTTAGACTCTATTTCACATTACGCTCAGATTACTTACCTCATCCATGGCTGTTTCTGCTGTAGGCTCGGCAAAAGTGGCTGGTTTTCTTGTGATAATACTAGCGCCATGGCAACTATGCGTCCTCACGTGACAAAATAATAGCACTCGTTAAATCACTGCACGTGAACAATGCATAGCGATTGGATAAACCTAGATTTTGAGCATATGTTATATTGTGCCTGAAGGCGTGGAGTATATTAGAAAACAAGGTGGAGTATATGAGATTTATTACCCACCCAGAACAGCCTAAATAGAGTCTAATTAATGTTAACAAAACATATCCATTTATGATGACTTAGTGAGTACAAAATTAAGCTCAGACATTCTCTTAAAATAAAGAGATGTTTGTAAGTTTCTGTGGTACTTTGATCACATTCAGTTAAAACAATTTACTGTATATTGGTTGACTGGCTAACTCACTCACTGACAGACTAACTGACTGACCGACTGACCAACCAACCAACTGATTGACTTATATTACCTAAAGTTGTTACTCATATTACATTGTTTGGTTGATATGCTGTAACATTTTAGCAATAGACTGTTTGTGAACCTGCAATACAACACACTTACAATGCTTAAGACCTTCCATTCCTTAAATTATCTATAAATATTTATATACTGTACTTACACCTGAAGTAGAACTTTAATAAACAACTGCTAGGAGTGGTAAAGAGTTTGGGTATATAGGCAAAGTAGTTTGAACTGAAGCTATATTATTCAAGTTGAATGTTCTATTAGAGTGCCTCAACCTTGCATTGTTATACTTGACTGGTTTTGTATTGCAACTGTAGATTTTAAACCATTGAAAGGCTCTGATAGGACAGTTAGCTATACATGTGAATTCCACGTAGCCATGTCATAAGACTATGAATGTTAATGGAATGTGTACCAAACTTTATATACATTTTATGTGTTACTGCACCAGGGTTATCAAGTTACTCATTTATATTTATAGTGATTTTTGTAAAGGGCGCAAAAAGAAGAAAATCTAGGCCCTTGAAAAGAAGAAAATCAAAACTTTGTTTGCATATATCTCAAGAATGGCTGACTTAAATTTGGTGTGTGGACTGTCCTACTTGCTCCATTGCAAAATGGCTTAATTTATCATAGAGCTAGTAATATACACAACAGTGTGGCACATTTGCTTTCTTGGTCATGACAAACTACATTATGTCTCAAATTGCAATTTAAATTTTTTTAGGCGAATGTTACATGGATGAGACCCTAAGACAAAAGCTGTTGCATTTGCAAGGGTTGGAGTCAAGGGTTACATATACATTGATGAATCGCATTAACCATCCTACACAAGATTATGTGGTTGTTGGTAGTGACAGTAAACACCAACTCCTTCAGACTAGTCCTGAAGTTGGAATTTATGGGGTATTAGTGAGGTTAGTAATGTATTTTGATATGATTGCCATCAATTGTATCTACATCTAAACATTATACTACAATGAAGTTAAGCATGTGAATGCCTAAAATGACTGTTAAAATGTATGTCAAATACCCTATATTTATATTTTATTAATAGTATAGGTATATATTTGGTTTTTTCACACACAATGCAGATCCAGGGCTTATGATGAGAATTTTCAAGTGTCAGACAAACTTGCAGTTGATCAGACAAACATATAGTTGACTGTACACACCAATACACTGTATAGACAAAAGTACGTACCTGTTGTGGTGCTGCCAAGTATCCTGAGTATTGTTTGTCACAGCCATAAAACATCCACATAACATTTGTATAGCTACTTTTATGGGGTTTTAGTACAGCAGAGGGGTTGGCACTGATTAGTATATTTGTGGTCCCTCCTAGCTCCCTTGGTTTGTAAGAATATAGCATATCCTAGCAACCAACTGGTAGTTATTGTTGGTAGAATAAACAGTCATGCATAGCTCAGATGGTGTCAAATCCAAGTATGGTGAGAAAATTGTCCAACTGTTATATAATCCCTGCAAAATATATCCTTCATTCAAGTAACCATACACTGACTTTACACAGGCTTATATGAGGGATTTATTATAGACTTTGAAATACTGTTTCTATGGACTTTGGTAAACTAAATAAGGCCTGTGTTATGGCACATGCATAAGTAAATTATGCAGAACCCTGTGTTTCAAAGTCTAGACACTACAGGTTGCTGTTGTATCTTGTCAAGTTGTTTGCTATATAGAAACACATCCATGTTTGGTTTTTGAATACACACACTGCACCTTATGGACGTAGAGCCTAGCAATATCACAGTACATGTGTTATACATGCATATTCATAATATTATATACAAGTTACATGTAAGCATTACTTTACATGTACATTTTAGGAATGGAAAAAAGACTTTGATGAATTCATCAGCTGGTTATTCAGTCAAATGTCTACCAAACACGTTAGATGAAGTACAATTTACTGAGGGTGCTCTTAGTTCACTGATTCTCACTCAAAATTAAAGTCTTCGACAAATACTATAATGAGTGCTTGTACACAACTATTATATAATTATATGTATGTACCTTATAAAATTAAATTATAATAGGAAATGGCAGTATTTTAAGTGACCATAAATTTGCAACTATTTGGCTATTGTAAACTTTTGCACAATATTAATGTGGTCAGCAAATGGTGCAATAATTGGGCAGTACATTTTTCATAACATGGTATTACAAGGATTAAATATTTACTGGCATTGTATGCTAATCTCATCTGATATCTAAACATGAGCCAGCTCAACCTTCAGGACCTCATTCTTTTCTCTTATAACACTTCGGCCATGGTACATAACACATAGGGGCACAAACAACACTCATAGTCTGATACAATCATGGACATGGTAAGTGTAACAAGTGTCTGAAAATTGTCTAGCTATGCTGGGAATACTGCAAACTTGTAGCAATCATCATGACCAATAACCACTGTATCTGAATCATATAATAGAGATCACTTATGTTTTCTAAAATCCTAATAGAACACTCACCTAAACACCACTTTAGAAAGCCAACCTCTAAAATTAGTGGTTCACTACTAATTTCTGCATCAAAACTCACTATTAAGTAGTTAGTGATCAATGTTCACTACTCTTGTAGTGACCTTTCACTACGTAGTAGATAGTAGTGAATTAGTAGTGCTGGAATGTCATGTCACTATACAAAAATAGTGAATATTGTGGCAGACATTAGTAATGACCTTCACTACATTTAGTAGTGACCTTCACTAGTTTGTTTTTACTGTACATGTGTAAAGACACTTTAGAAGTTAATTTGGAAGAACATTAGGTCCACTAGTAAATATGAAGTTGAAAGCCATTTCGTTCATCTTATTAATTTTCTTTCACAGCTAGTCAGCCTAGGCCTACAGCAATTTATTAGACAACTATCCCTCTAGGGACCTGCAACAAGGAGGCTAACAATAAACCTATGAAGCAGGGAGTCAACTCTGAGTACTTTTTGGGAATAAAAACTACATAGACTTTCATGTTAAGTCTTTCATGACCCATTTTATAAAATGCATATTGCAATGTTAACATCCACTAAGAATCAAATTTGCTTCTTGTAGGTTCACTTTGCCATTGATCTCCTGCTTAATTAGTCTCTGCAAGGGAAATCTTTGTTTCAGTTCTTAATAAGTATCCGATCTATTCACATTTCATTTAGAAACCCTGCTGACATTATCATTAACCACAGTACATAGCTAGTTATATTAAATTCATACCAGAGCAGCAATGTTGTTGTTTACCACTGCTATGTGCATGCATACTTGACTTTTGTGATCACAAGTGCTTGCTATATACACTGCCTACATATAGTACAAAGTACATTCATACAGTTGTAGTTAAGGAAACAATATGCACTGGTGTTTGTTAACACTAGCTAACTAGCTATACTTAACAGCTACTGTACATGATGATTGACTTGATAGTGACTAAAACTAGCTAGTGTAAAAAATAATTGTGATGATGACAGGAAACAGAGATCGCTGAAAAAAAACAAAAGAAACAAGAGTCAAACAGGTCAGCATGCAGCATGTTAAATGCACATTTGGACTCAAATAACCATATACGCAGATGATTTATGGAAACTATCTTTTTCCTAAGTCTCTTCCATCAGTATCAGTGAGTCCAAATAGAAATCCGTGCCATGGCCAGTAGTTATTTTATTTTT
Source organism: Dysidea avara (assembly GCF_963678975.1). Taxonomy (NCBI): domain Eukaryota; kingdom Metazoa; phylum Porifera; class Demospongiae; order Dictyoceratida; family Dysideidae; genus Dysidea; species Dysidea avara. Next base: position 39,152,032 of record NC_089274.1, read on the forward strand.
ATTGCTTTACAGATACACATGTGGAATTACAAAGATGGTGAGGTACTGAGAAGATAAGACAGTATACAATTAAAAGTGATCTGAAGGACAAATGACAATCTATGCCAAGTATGTTTAACATGCTGGCTTGTTTGTCTCTTGTTTCTTTTGTTTTTTTAACAATCTCTATTTCCCAGTAACTACATGTTCACACCTATTCATTAATTATCACCAATTACCCAATTACGGGAAGCACTAATTTCACAATGCTTAATTTGATGCCTTTTGTGACTTTAACTTAAAACTTGCAAAAAACCAAAAAAAAAGTGAGATATCTGAGCTTGATCCCGGGACTTTTCGTAATGCATCAGAGCCATAACCACTGTACCACCGCTGCCAGCTGCCAGAACCCTGAATTTTAGATGTACTTACAAAAACAAGATGGCTAATATAAAAATAGTGATCTAGCCTATATCATGAACCATGGTAGTGGTTCATAATAGAGATCGCCTATGTTTTTTTCCAAAATCCTAATAGACCACTCAACTAAACACCACCTTAGAAAGTTTTTCAACCTCAAAAGAAGCCTTAGAAGTTAATTTGGAAGAATTTTAGGTCCACTAGCAAAGATGAAGTCAAAAGGACTTGATAAATATACTTTTTTAAAGAACTGAAATCTGCCATTTTCAGTCATTTTGTTCATCTTCTTATTATTCTTATTTTTTTCTCACAGGGCTAGAGCAAAATGTGAGTAATTTTTGGGGATAAAAACTACATAACTTTCCTTCCTATGTCTTTCTTCATATCCATGACCTATTTTTTAATGCAGATCACAATGATAACACCCATTTTTAAGCAATTTTGCTTCTTGTAGGTTCACTTTGCCATTGATCTTCTGACTTAGTTTCTGCAAGGGTAACCAATGTGTTAATTGTGTTAATAAGTATCCAATCTAATCATGTTAATGCATTTATTTGGAAGCCCTATATCATTATCTATGTTTAACCACAGTATATTAAGTTCATGCCTGAGCAACGATGTTGTTGTGTACCATTGCGTACTTGACTTACTGTGATCGATAACTGCACAAGTATGCATGCCTATATGATAAATCTGAAGCCATACTATTGCTGACCACAGCATGCTGTACAGTTGGATATGTCAGAGCTATATAGTACAAGGTACATTCAATAGTAAGGAACTAACTCTGATAATATTAACTGACTACTTAACAGCTACTGCATGTGACTTTAATATACATGTTTAGTACTGTGTAATATCAAGCACCACCAGCACATCTTATTATCCATAAATGGATTTATAAAAAAGTAAACAAGCTAGTGTAAAAGTAATTTAAAAAATTAAAACATGGGAATAGAGATCGCTGAAAAAGGTAAAGAAACAAGAGTCAAACAAGCCAGCATGTTAAACTGGCACACAGAGATCTCTATTTGGACTCAAATAAACATTTATACAGAAGAATTCTCAGTACTTATCTGCCCCTGATTTACGGAGAAATTACTGTTCTAACCTTCATTTCTACCATATCCATTGAGTCCAAATAGAGATCTCTGTGTGTTTAACATGCTGGCTTGGTTGACTCTTTTTTCTTTACTTTTTCAGCGATCTCTATTCCCATGTTTTAATTTTTAAAATTACTTTTACACTAGTTAAAGAATATGGCTGAACCCAAACCCTGAATTTATAGTAGCAAAGCTGAACCCAAACCTTAACCTTAACTTTGGACTACTGCAGGGGCACCCGTGGGCATGAAGTGTTGCGAAATTAGTGTAAACCCCCAATTACTGGAATACCATTACTTGTGACAAAGGATTTTGGAATTAATAATAGTAAAATGATAAATCCTACCACTTCTGGTTGGCAAGGTCCCTGTTGACATATTGCACCTGATACTACATTGAAAGGGTGATTTATTCGCTAGAAAGGCACCCAGGAGATTCACTAACCTTGAAGAGTTGGTTTGTAAGTTATACAGCTGGTAAAGCTAATAATAAATTGTTTAGCACAACCCGAGGCACAACCTATGGCCTTGTCCATGACAAAATTTAGTAGACTAGTAGCTAGCAGTGTCTATCTCCCAGTAACTTGATACCAACAACACTTGTTGTAAGAGAAGGAGAATGGAGATATAAGTTTACTGGTTTTTACTTTTCAAGTTACGAAAATGTTTACTCTTCCTTGATCTCTTGCTAATTTGGCCTCTAGAGTGTGTATGTAGCTATGATATTTTGTGTGTGAATGAACCAATGTCATGTGCATGAGCAAGACATCATGCAACATCCTTGTTTTTTGCCTCATGGAGAAGACAACTTTTTTTGTCAAAAAGCATAAAATAGGTACATCTGTAACTAACGTAAGAATAGATGAAGTGTAACACCAAATAAATTCTCTGTTTCCCGTATGCCGCCTGCATTTGTTCAATGTCAGCACTCATTATGCTTGATTTTTTCATACATATCATTGAGAGCGATTAATGTCAGCTCATGTGGCATTGTGCATATACAGTCAGCACAAATTCAGATTTCAGTATGTGTCTTTCATTGCTAAAGTACTGTATTTTGTTGCTGTTGTCACTTCAGCTGTTGTAGTATGTCAGTGGCACGGTGAAGTTCAACAAGAAGTGCATGGCAGCAATATAGTAACAGAAAGCAGCGAACAGCAACATACACACTTGTACATACATCAGCTACAAAGCAAAACTATGAGGTGACAATACCAAATGAAACCTCATGGTACATACTTGATTTTCTTACCATTGGATAATTTCAGAATGTTTACTGTTTGTCACTTTGTGACTAATGCTATCGTGCACCTGTGGACCATCAATCATACCTCTGTTGGTAATTTTATCATCCAAGTGGTCAGTTCATATACCCTGAATGTTTTGCCTTCAAGTGTTTTACAACTTATGATGTGGATTAACTGATTCTCATTTGTTACATCTAATTGTAGCAACCCATAAAACAGGGATTTGAGATGGTTGTGTACTGTGGACATTCAGGTATGACTTGCATCTGTTACAGGTCCACTACAGTTCACAGTTTCAACCTCTGTTCACAAAATATAACTTTCATTGTGGACTTACATTACAGTAGGTATGGCTACTCATATGTCTGGACCTGTAACGATGATTGTCCATACCTAAACCTATAGGAATGATGTTACTGTTGTGAATCCCTGATTGTAGTTACATATACGTTCGTGTCACCAATATTAAAATATTGTCATTATGCAAAGCATTTACAACTAAATACATAGTTATAACTAAATAGTGCAGAGTGTATAAATATCTTTACTGCATGTATTCAAGTACATGTACTATACATGTGACACTCTCATGTGTTATTGTTTCATAGGTACACAACTGATTCACCGCTGTATTGCTTATTTTTTGGCTAGCAAAGCCCAAAACTATCATACTGTATGATATATGCTATACTATGTAAATCCAGCCTCAGTTTCCTTCATGGCACTTTGGCAGTATCAGTTAGGTATAGTTAAACCCAAAAGTTCCTTCGGCATGACTTGAAATACTTAATATGAAAATTTTAAATATATATATATATAGTGAATTTTCTGCTGACAGGTTCACTGATTAACTGATTGACTGACTGATGCCTTCAGACAAGTGCAACTCAATAACTGCTAAGGCTTTGGGCTTGATTTTTTTATCTGTTAGGGAGTGCTTCCACTTGACTGGTTTAGTATCTACAGTACGTCCATCATGGAGTTACCTTTGTGTCACTGTCCCATCACCCTCCACTGACAGTACCAGGTATCAATTTGCAGAATGCATATATATGTTTCCTCTCTGCTGAGTGTCACGAAAAGTCTGTATTTTCTGTGATAGCTTTATTTACTGCGTGCAGAAGTGTTTCTCAGACTCTACTGTTCCTCCTCTACAACGCTGCATAGTGATCTGAACATTTCTGAAAACAAAGCATAACGGGACTTCTCTATTCATTACTGAATGATAGTTGGGGTGCACATTCAGACGCTACATTCGTATGTGAGTCACCATTCTTCATTTTGATGTGGTATTTGCTTATTGAATCATTATATACTGGAATAGCAGCTAAGGTGCTGTTGGTAATATCCAGGAAGATTAGCTAGACCCTAGTAATATATAGGAGAGTTAGACCCTAAAGTAAAGTGCTATAACAAATCCAAGTTGAGTAGCTATATAATTATTTCTGATTCAATGATGTGATCTGGAACGCTATTCCTGGTGTGTGGAAAGAAACATTGCTGGTAGGCAGTTGTTTTGGATACAGGGGTGATTATATCTTTACAAATTGTTACAAAAAAACAACAGAAAAGGAATTTTAAGTTGGATTAGGGATCAAAAAAAATTATGAAACAAGGGAATAGCTATGTAAAAAGTAATGAAACAAGAGAGGTTGCTTATACCAATAGGTATAGTAGTGGATATTTAATCCCTACTACAGTCATGGTTATAAGACTGAAGTATAGGGATTCACTAGTATATCTGCAGGTAGAGACAACCTCTCCTGTTTCACTACTTTATTAGCTATTCCCTTGTTTCATAACTTTCTTTTGTTGATTCCTAACTGTACTTGCTCATACAGAGAATAAGCTAAATTTTAGTCATAGGCAAAATAATGGTTCATAGGCCTGTTTTAGTCCCTTTGTGTACATACCATAAACAAAACATAAAAATGGAGAGCTCAGGTTCTCAAAAATGTGTGTGCCATGTGTATGTTGTGTGTTTGGTTGGCAGGTGGAGGTGGACATGATACATCACAGCTTAGAGGTATAGAGTCTGGAAATTGGTAGACTTCAGGTTTGATACTCACTGATGCATGTTTTGTTCAAGTTTGGTGGCAACAATGCACCCACCATTGACATCTTATACTAAGTTGGGAATCAAATGCCAATTGCTCATATTGTATGTGTGTCTGTGTGTAGTGTGTGTGTGTGTAGTGTGTGTAGTGTGTGTGTAGTGTGTGTGTGTGTGTGTGTGTGTGTGTGTGTGTGTGTGTGTGTGTGTGTGTGTTTATGATGAGGACCTGGTGTCAATTAGTGCTGGCTTGCTGAGTGACAATAGCTGTGTTGTGCATGGCTGCCAGAGGCTTTGTGTGTGCTATTACCCATATTACCACTATTACCTACATTACCACTATTATCCATATTACCACTATTACCAATATTTATTATTACCCATATTACAATGTAGTGTGTGTGAAGTGTGCGCGCGTGTGAATGTAGAGTGTGAGTGTGTGTGTGTGTGTGCGTGCGTGCGTAGTGTGTGTGCATGTGTAGTGTTCATGTGTAGTGAGTGTGTGTTTATGATGAGAACCTGGTGTCAATTAGTGCTGGCTTGCTGAGTGACAATAGCTGTGTTGTGCATGGCTGCCAGAGGCTTTGTGTGTGTTATTATCACTATTACCCATATTACCACTATTATCCATATTACCACTATTACCAATATTACCCATATTACAATGTAGTCTGTGTGAAGTGTGCGTGCGTGTGAATGTAGAGTGTGAGTGTGTGTGCGTGCGTAGTGTGTGTGCGTGTATAGTGTTCATGTGTAGTGAGTGTGTGTTTATGATGAGGACCTGGTGTCAATTAGTGCCGGCTTGTTGGGTGACAATAGCTGTGTTGTACATGGCTGCCAGAGGCTTTGTGTGTGTGTGTAGTGTGTGTGTGTGTGTGTGTGTGTGTGTGTGTGTGTGTGTGTGTGTGTGTGTGTGTGTGCTGTAGGTAGGAAAATTGTTGTGGTAAATATATTTTCGTGGTTGGTCTGAGACCATGAAAATATTTTAAACAAATTTTTACCATGAATTTTTGTTATCTCAATTTCAGATGTAATACAACTACGATCCAGCTGCAAAGGTTATAATTACTGCATATTTTACAAGTGATTTCTCTTTCTCCTAAGCATAGCATTAGAATAGTTCTTGTGCTGAATGTATTTATTTATAGTTAACATCGATCGCCCTGTTATCACCACATGCCAATACAATTCACCAGTGCCTGAACAGCTAGCATGGTTGATCGTCCAGTGCTTCATTTCATTTTTAGTCACTGTAACTCCCAAGTTTTGCCTTTTCTCATCTGAGTCAACTTAAGTCTCTTAAGCTTGTCCAGCAATTAATAAAAACCTTTTCGGTGTCATGCCAGAGTGTGTGTGCATGTGCAACATAACATCAATGCGGTCAGGTTAGACCCCAGTAGGTCATGGGCAGAAGCACCCAGGACTGTTTACTGAGAATCTACAGCGACGAACGTAATGAGTTTGAACAAGATGAGATTACCTTGGTGCCAGTGGGAGTACCATCGAATTTCTTCGTTTTGACATTTAGAGCACTGGGCATATTTCTTCACTTTGACATTCAGAGCATTGGGCAGTTGCGGTAACATGATCATTGGACACCACCATAGACTCTACAAGGGACTCTGACATTGGTACAGGTGTATGGTGACAATACAATTAGTACAGTACTTGTATCAAACAGTACAGTCGTACCGTTTAGGTAGGGATCGTGGTGAATGTTTCGTGTGCCGTCCAAAATTCCGCCTTTAAAAATTATCCTACAGACATTTTACACAGCAAAAATAAGCATTGAGATAAAAGTGACAGGGATGGATTACAGTATGTTAAATGATGGCACTTCATTTATACAATAGTTTATCAGTACGGTACATGTATCGCAAAAAGCCTTTTACTCAGAAGGCTATTTCCAAATATTAACGGGTATGTTAGGGTTAATTGGTAAATGGTATATGGATGTTGTTAATTACACGATATGACAAAAAGGGGGTGTATATAGACAGCAGAGTTGATTGTTTAGTTTCGGAAGCTCCTGCGTTGTTGAAACGTTGCTAATAGTATGCTAAGCACAGTGGGACAAAATGGTGGTGCATACATATGGTTAAGTGAGGGAAATATGCTGAGTGTTTGACAGGACCCGAATCCAGAGCGCATATGATTGAGGGGTCAAAGCAAAGGGTAAGCAAGCAAACAAACTAAAACAAATTAAAGAAACCCCCGTTGCTTGGGTGAGGCCTGGATTGCATAGCAACCCAGCCTCTGGGTACAGTGGGCACTGACGCCCACGTGTCTCACCCAAGCCTACTGAGGTCACGTGAGCCGTTGGGGAGGCCGTGGGCGTGCAGTAACGAGCAATCCCTTACCCAGCACGGGGGGCAAACCTAGGTAGGTAGTGGGTGTCGTCGAAATGCGTAATCGTAGCCAGTTAAATGAGGGTTAGACGCAGTTTAACCCAGGTTAACTGGCCGATCGTAGCCGGTTCTTTAAAGTGTCACGGAGATAGAGGACGGAAATGGTGGCAGGCTATCCGGCATCACGTGCACGGAACAATAAGCATACACGAGCAGAAGTGCGAACTAGTTTTCTCCCACCTCTCCTCTCCCAGGGGTATGTCTGAATTCCAGTGTATTGTGCTTATGCACCTATCAATGTTATCCCCCACCTACCCCCTCCCGGGCGTAGTGGGGGAAATGGTGGGGATTTGACTTTTTGAAAAATCAAATTCTCCACCCATGGGGGAACGACTAGTGGTCAAATCTCCATGTAGTATGGCTGTTAGGTACTTTAGGAAACAGGTCAATTCCTTCAGCTTGCAAGTTAAAACAAACGCCTAAAATTTCGAGCGGTCAAATGCCCCACTAGTGGGGCAGAGTTTCAGATCAAATCAGGTCAAAATCCCCCACTAATCCCCTAGTAAGCCCGGGAGGGGGGTAGTGGGGCTTAACATTGATAGGTGCATTAGGCAATACACTGTGACTGGTGTTGGGTACAGTGGGAACTGACGCCCACGTGTCTCACCCAAGCCTACTGAGGTCACGTGAGCCGTTGGGGAAGCCGTGGGCGTGCAGTAACGAGCAATCCCTTACCCAGCATGGGGGGCAAACCTAGGTAGGTAGTGGGTGTCGTCGTTAGTCTCGCGTGCCAGATGGTTTGTGTGGGGGCGGTAAATAAACCGTCTGGTCACTGTTGCACACATTCCAGGACCACTGCCGGAATGTTGGCAGAGCCAATCAGATCGCTTCGCGCACTCTGTGACGAAACAACCACTAATAATTCAAATTCTTAGAGTAATAAAGAACTGAATCTCGGCTACAGATCACTTTTTCGAAAGTTTAACAACGCCATGGGCTTAGGATCTTTGTTTCCCTAGTACAGAGCTCTTAAAAGCGTTCGTATAAGAACGGTCGTGGTTCGCTACGGATTTGTGAAACGACAGAATTGTCGAGGAAGACGTTCAGCAATGTTTCGAATACGTCACCAGGACATTACCAGTACAATTATTGTCTTAGTCTGGATTGGAACGATTATTGCATCATCCTTGGCGCAAAACAATGCCGTGATGTAATCTAATTGCATTCCAGTGAGTTCACGGAAAGTGTGCAACAGTGGCCAGACGGTTTATTTGCCGCCCCCACACAAACCGTCTGGCACGCGAGACTATGTCGTCGTAATGCGTAATCGTAGCCAGTTAACTGATATTCAATGGAAAACACAAATTTTGCTTGATATATAGCTGTACAAATAGCTAGCAGTTTGGAATATATAGCTACTGGCATACATGGAGTGGTGAGGCACCTATATCAACGTTGAAACCGGGTCACTACTGCTGACCCGGATGACCCACTGACCCGGATGTGACGAGACGTGTTTCGGCTAGTCTCGAGCGAGCGAACGAGTCTACATTTTCAGCGTTCGATTCGTGTTGAGTAAATATTGCAACTTCAGCTTGAAGACCAAAAAAAAAAAAAAAAAAAAAGTCTTCACCTACTGACAATAGCTACTCCTCACCATAGGTACCCTCAATTTCGTGCTACATACTACACTTACTAACAAATGAGCGTGGCTGAGCGTATGTTGGTAATGCGATAAGTGGGCGTGGCTCACGAAAGAGCTACGCGATAGCATTTATAAGTTGGCTTTCCACGTCGTCAAACGAACAATTTCGTTTCTCACGTGATCCAATCCGGGTCAGACCCGGATAAATTGTAAACCTGGTCAAACCCGGATGACCCGGAGAAAATGTGACCCGGATGACCCGACCCGGTTTCAACGCTGACCTATACATATATATAATCTCTAGATCTATAACTTACTCAAGTTGCAGAAAAGCTATAGGATTACACTTGAATGTTTGCATGATCTGAGCTAGATAGAACCCTAGAAAGTTACTTATTATCTCAAAGTGACAGAATATTATTGCACAAATATATGTCAGTTTATTAAGCCTATAGTGACAGCAAAAGTTGTGCTGAAGGTACCTCTGGTCCTACAGCCTTTAAAGACGCTGTATTAAGTGTTTGAGAAGTTACAATTGAAAAAATCCATAACTGTCCATGGACCTACTGTAGATCCTGTAGCTATCCAATGTACTCTCAAACACTTATACAGGACTTTGCCAGGTGGTCAAGATATTTTCTCCTGGTTAATATTTCATGTATTTGCATACATATAGAAACCCTTACTAGAGAGTGACTTATTAGCACATATAACTTCCATCATGTTCGATTCCCCAATTGTATTTTAGTATAATATAGTAAGCTTTGGAGTTAAAAGTGCAATTAGAATACTTATGGGAATTGAATTCTGATTGCAATTTTTGGCTTGATGCTGAGTCCATTGTGCTGGTAAATGCAGTAGCAAATCATCTTATATATATATATATATGTGTGTGTGTGTGTGTGTGTGTGTGTGTGTATGTGTACTAGATAAAGCACTGCCGCAAGTGCTATATGGGAAATATAGCATGAAAAGAGTGGGTGAGAGACAAATATAGCACTCGGCTTCGCCTCGTGCTATATTTCATCTCGAGACCACTCTTTGTGTGATATATTTCCTGTACAGCATGAGTGAAAGGCAGTGCCTTATCTGGTATAGAGAACTGTCAACTTGAGATACACACAAGACACACGAAACAATTAGAAACTCACAGAGTAGTGTTATCATTGGTACAATAGGCATTGCACCTGTGTTACACTGTGCTGTGCCTGCATTAGTCATTTTGTGAGTCTAGTCCATCTCCTCAACAACGTTTTTGATTGTGGTACTTTAATAAGCACATTGCTGTGATATTCCTAGGACTTGTCTGTTTATGTGAACAAAACATAGTAAGAACGTTCACTGTGCTGACTGCAAGCAACCATCATCAAAATCTTCAAGTGTGTCTATAAATTAAATCCTGTGATTCTCCTCTTACTGGTTGGGCTGATTGGTCAGCCAGTGCAGTACAGGCTATCAGCCTACACTGGCTTGGTTGATTAGTTGTACTGGCCAGAATGAGCGATTACTCACTCAAAGTAGGCTATTAGCATACAAAATAGACCTGGCAGTTCTATAACTACCTGATATAGAACTGTGGTTTATTAGAGTGCTCTACAACTGCCCAATATAGAACACTTGTGCTTGTATGGCAAATATAGAACACTTTTTGCTTTGATCCTCCCACGCAAAGTTCTTTATATATATATATATAATATAAGCATCATAGGCAGAATTTACCTTTGATCATATGTATAATAATATGTTGTACTGTAGTTTGTTCAATCATAGTTGTGCATAGGGAACAGTATCTTGAACTGTTTGTTCTATTGAAGAGATTGAGCAAGTTTTACACAAAGCCGATTTGCGATATAATACTAGTGATATCATCTTATCCATCAATAACTTGTATACATCCATATCTAATCAACAGCAGACTATAAACAATGTCACACCCACACTTGACAATGGTGCACAGTTGATACTTTTAGATTCTAGCAATTGTAATCAGTCAATTCTAAATCATGATTTTATTATTATATATCTAGCTCCTTCAGAATGTCTTGCATGATTGACGGTAATGTGAGACATAAGGAATCCATGCACATCTATACATAAAACTAAATGTCCTGCAACTGAGAAAATCGATAGCACTTTAATGCTACTAAATTTTGCTTTGATACCTTAGAATGAGTTACCCACTAAGGATGTCCTCGATCCATCTATGCAACAAAGGCATACAGATACATCGGATCATGTGACTTAGTTGTCATTATTGGATACACCTCTATTAACTAACAGTTTGCACAACACTAAAACGGTGCATACAGACAGCTATCATACACTACTGTATATTAGGGATCATGCAGTTTTGGGCTTTCTTTCCCAAAACTGAATATCACCCTAAAACCCTCAAAATTCCTTCATAACAGCTTGGCAGTATTGTTTAGGCATAGCCAAGCCCAGAAATTCCTTCAGAGTGATCCAAAACCCTTCCATCAAGTCGGAATTTTAAAAAAAAAATTATTTAATGACTAACTATCTAACTGATGCCTTCAGCCAAGCATAACTTGACAATGGATAAGGCTACGGGCTTGATTTTTTCACTGTTTGACGTTGCTTCATCCTGAGAAGTGCCTTTTCACCAACCGCAGCATGTACAATGCACATATCATGGACTTACCTTTGTCCTCCTTTGTGTTCCAGTTCTTTTCGCTGACAACACAAGGTATCAATTTGCGATAGCGTGATATGGCTCCCCTCCGGCTGTGTTGTGTTTTACGCCCGCATTTTCTGTAGCGACTGGAATCATTGCAGAGAAGCTTCTTGTACTGTCCTTTGTTTGTAAAGCAAGCAGAATATAGCTACAAATGAAGCGTAATGGCCACCTCACTGTTCAGTGCATAATTGATTACTGGGGCACACATTCAGATGCAAAATTATTTTATGGAATGCCTGGTGCCATTCTTTCTTTTAATGTGGTACACGTGGATGTGGTACATGTGGATTCAGTAGTCACAATTGTGTTATTAAAAAAGTATACAAACAAGCAGAAGGAAAACTTAGGAATTTTAAGCTGGATTAGGGATCAAAGAACAGCAAAAAGCAGGGAAACAAGGGAACAGCTAAAAAGTTGTGAAACAAGGGATGTTGCCTATACCTCCAGATATACTAGTGGACATCTAATTCCTAATTCAGTCATTCAGTCATAGACTGAAGAGTAGGGATTAGATGTCCACTAGTATATCTGCAGGTATAGACAACCTCCCTTGTTTCACAACTTTTAGCTGTTCCCTTGTTTCCCTGCTTTATTGTTCTTTGATCCCTAATCCAGCTTAAAAAATCCTAATTTTCTCTTCTTTTTATTATAGGCAAGCGAGAGTCCCATGCATAATAGCAAATGAGTTAGGATAACAACATGCACAGTCGAATAAGTTAGGGATTTAATATACGTATAACAGTCCAGTCCACTATAGGTAGAATTATAAAACATTCTTGCCACATAAGAGTATCAACAGTTTTTGATACATGAAGTGCCTATAGGGGCATTAACTAGCTTTATCTTATAGCTACTGTATGTTGCTGATGCATCAGGGGCACCAGAGCAAACAAAGGTAAAAGTGGTAGCTAAGGTCCCTACTGATATAGAGGCCAGGATAGTTGAACAAGAGGTCATTCACAAAGATTCCAACACTGATTGCAAGCTCAAATTGATGTTTATTTGCACTCCTTTTATCTTCAACTCTTAAAATGTGGAACAGTGTACCAGCTACAGTTTTTGAAGCAACAAATTAAGAAGAGAGTATTGAAATATTTTTGTATTAACCTAGCTACTTTACAAATTTTGTGTAATTGTTTGTATGTGTGCATAAATACTCCATTTTGGGAGGTTTGCAGTATTTAATATAAATAAATAAACAATGATGATAAGGAGGCTCAATCCTTTATATTATTCTGCTAAACGGGCAAGGGAGTTTGCATGGGGGCATGCTCTTTCAGCAAAGCATAAGTACTGCAACTTTTAGTTTTTAATTGCTATATACATAAAGTTTGAAAGTTTGCTTAATTTCAGTGGTGATCAAGGCTCTGCATGGTCTCATGCACTGGTTGCATATACTATATTCTGATGTCCTTGCTGATGTGCAATACTGTTTCCATCCCCCCAGGTCTTGATGATTGATCATGAATCCTCTATTCCCTTCTCTGCTACTCCAATCCTGAAGCTGTGACCACAATGTTATAAATCAGGGGCAGATCCAGAGTTTGGAAAAGAGGGGGGGTGCACATTGCTGAAAAGTTGAAGAGCAAAATAAACAAGGTCACAGCAATAATGGCTATCCTTTACCAAATATAGATTGTATTACATACATATGTAAAATAAAATCCTTATTTATAGCTTCATAGGTAAGCTACACTGCCTCATGAACACTGTGGATGCTTTATTAGAGTGATTTACTGCTCTATTAGAGTATCGCGATATTGTATGTGATTTTTTGAAGGGGGGGACATGCCCCCTGTCCTCCCTGGATCCACCACTGTAAATGGTTATATGATAATAACAATTAATTAATTAAGGACTCTCTAGTAATAATAAATATTGTCATTCAAGTTGTGTATCCATGCAATTTATACTATTACATTTTTTTAGGCTTTAAAATGATTCCTAGAGTTTGTGCTAACTTGTGCCAATTATATATAACATAGGGTTGGGAGGTATTTAGGTATTAGTAGTTAAAAAGGTATTTTTCAGATACTGAAGTGGTTTTCTAAAAATACCGAATACCGAATTTGATGTAGTAATTAATTTTTGGTAGTTTAGTGATGACCATACGTACATGAAGTCAAGCCTCATACAACCATGATTACGCTGTGGACAAACACACAGCTGTGAGTGCATGTTGAAGTATTCACAATGGTTTTTACTTTTTGGGATACTTCAAAACTTACTTTGTGGCACAATATTATCGTTGTTTCATTTGTTTCTTTTAAAAAATGTGGGTATAAGTGCAAATCATAGCTTACCCAAGTTTAAAAGGTATTTAGTGATACCGAGGTATTTCTCCTGATACCATAACGTTATTCAAAAATGCAATACCGCCCATCCCTAATATAACACAAAAGAATACAAAGACTAATTACAAGCTATATACCAAACTAAGTACAAGTAACTAAACTACATACAAAACCTAATCAAAATCTATAGTGTCCTCCAAACAAAGAGCACCATTTTGGCATTATTATTACATTTGGATGCTCGATATATACATCCATGTACTATTAGAAATGTGCATGAAATAGCTCTACAGCTAAGAATCACAATCTCAGCATCAAATTTTCTGCACAATGATATATGAGATAGCTAAGTGCCCACAGAACAAAAGTCAGGGTGAAAATTACCAGCATCATATTTAATAGTTATACCACGGCTGCAAGGGATTTTGCTGATATATACACCCAAAGCCCGAGGGCTACGGGTGTATATGTCAACAAAATCCCTCACAGCCGTGGTATAAGTGATATATATCACTTGAGGCACACTCACCTAATAGGCATAGGCGGCGGAAAGGGGGGGGGGGGGGGGGCTAGGGGGCTAAAGCCCCCCTTCGGTCTGCTGAGCCCCCTCAGAATGATATCACACCGAAATTATCTTTCTTGAAGACCGTGATAAAGATCGAGATACTCTAATAGAGCAGTCACTCTAATAAAGTAGTCAGTGTGTAGCGAGCTATGTAAGGATTTTTATGTAGTTTATCAGCTAGAAATGGTAGCTGGTGAGGTGGAAACTCTTGTCAGTTGGTTGTGACCTTTTTTTTTTTTTTTTGGTCTCACCTTACCAAACTATAGAAATAAGTCTGGGTCAGCCCAGCGGAGCCCCCCCTCATATCAATAGTCTCGCGTGCCAGACGGTTTGTGTGGGGGCGGCAAATAAACCGTCTGGTCACTGTTGCACACATTCCAGGACCACTGCCGGAATGTTGGCAGAGCCAATCAGATCGCTTCGCGCACTCTGTGACGAAACAACCACTAATAATTCAAATTCTTAGTGTAATAAAGAACTGAATCTCGGCTACAGATTACTTTTTCGAAAGTTTAACAACGCCATGGGCTTAGGATCTTTGTTTCCCTAGTACAGGGCTCTTAAAAGCGTTCGTATAAGAACGATCCTGGTTCGCTACGGATTTGTGAAACGACAGAATTGTCGAGGAAGACGTTCAGCAATGTTTCGAATACGTCACCAGGACATTACCAGTACAATTATTGTCTTAGTCTGCTCAAAGAGGTGATTGGAACGATTATTGCATCATCCTTGGCGCAAAACAATGCCGTGATGTAATCTAATTGCATTCCAGTGAGTTCACGGAAAGTGTGCAACAGTGACCAGACGGTTTATTTGCCGCCCCCACACAAACCGTCTGGCACGCGAGACTATCATATCAACTACTTCCTCCGCCACTGCTAATAGGTGAAATAACTAACGAGAACTCATCCCATTTGTTTTATACAGTAGCACCTGAAAATCGATCGTGGTTTTAAAAGCATGGCTAATAGCCATCAAAACATTGTCCATACGTTAAAATGTCAATAATGCGTTACTATGCTTCAACACGAAATGTTAGAAAACTCATGATTGTGGGATTGAGTTTATATTGTTATCATATTTGTACTAAGTTAAGCCAACTAACTTCGCTATTGGGACAGTCATTATACTAAGTTAAGTATTTAGGATTGTAAGTGACTAATCTATTTCAACGTAGCAATAGTATGTAGCTTTGCTGTCCGTGGTCTGTTCAAAGGCTGATACGCGGTGGGTAGAAATACACATCCATGATCGCCCA
This sequence comes from Dysidea avara, assembly GCF_963678975.1. NCBI lineage: Eukaryota > Metazoa > Porifera > Demospongiae > Dictyoceratida > Dysideidae > Dysidea > Dysidea avara. The sequence continues at coordinate 39,167,641 of NC_089274.1, forward strand.
AACAATTATTTTGTGCTTTCACTATCTTTTACTAACAACTAACTAGTCTTATCTTAGTAAATATACTCAGCTTAGCAACCACTACAAAAATGAGTCTCACAATACAAAGCTCTATATCGCTCAATATAACGAGTCAAAGTGCATTGTTTCTTTGAACTGGCTGGGTCAGTATCAAAGTCATTGGCAAACCGCTTTCTCATGATATTGTCCGGAAAATATACGAGTTAAACCCTGAGCGGCACCTTTGAACTCCCACGCTAAAGTGGTATATATAGCTATATCAGTAAAGTTACATTTTGAAATATATCGGGATGTTTAATTAGTCTAAGAGTGCATTTTACTTTTCTTATAAGAAATTATTTTTATCATCCAATTTTATTGCTGAATTATCTGATGCCTTATTGCTTTACCTTCAGCCTCTACCTCTTCTATAATGTGACCTAGAAAATTCACAAACCTTCACTCGGCAATTGTCAATCCAGTAACACATAATAACGTCATGAACTACTAAGACATCCATGACTTGCTAGTCACGCTAGCTTAATTTTGAGCATGCATAAGGTGCCTGAAGTATGATTTACCACAGATGTGAGATACTGTATTGAATATCACAATAAAGATAAGTCTTCTCTAATAGAACAGTCAAATGCTAGCTGTGTAGTAACTTTTAACTGCATAATTAGGCACTTGACAATATTATTATATTTCGAAGAATTCGGTTCCCATATCAACTTTGCATTGCTTCATTTCCTTTTTACAACAGCTCTTATAAGCATACATCAAAGAAAAGTGTCAGTAGAGCATACACAGTAACAAAGAAAAGTGTTAAAATGTCCACCCTATATATTCCCTGCCTAAGATCACCAGTCAGCTTTTTTCCTAGCTTCAGTTCTTTGAAGCCTACTATATAGTGTCTTTCAATCTAATAGGATCAACAAGGATGTCTACTGAAGAGAATGGCAATGTCGAGCTACCCGTGGATTGCGTACCTTGCAGTCAACCATGTAAAACAAAGAAAGGGATTTGTTGAAAGTCATTCTGAAGGTGCTTGATTGTATCAAACCAAAATTGCCAAGTTGCAAAGGAAGTAATTTGAGGCAGGTTTGGTGAGAACACATTTAATACATATTATCAACTAATACATTACTTCCGGCATGGATCCACAGCTGGTGAATGGCCAGTGGTATGTGAGTGCATACCTTGTTTGTACACATATACATACTTACCACCACCGTCTTCATCGTTTTCCACTCTGTGTAAAATATTACGCCTTCCTGTTATCATGAAAGCATGATCACAGCAAACTTCAATGAAATCAATTGCAGCTTTTAATGCTAGTTCATCTATTGTTTCATCAATATCATTAGGAGTGCTTATCTTAAAAAGCACATGTAGGCATGTTGCTATTCTCAATAGCTGCCCTTTTGCTTTACTAAGAAACCCACTGATAAGATCATCTTGCTCACAGAAAGCTTGCAACTGCCGTTGGATGAAATTATATTTTGTAATAAATTCTGCTGTCTCTTACTTTTCCAGGGCCGGAGGAGGGAAAATTGAGTTGGTCAGACCATTGACTGAAATTGCTACTATATACATGCCAATTAATGAGAGAGGAGCTGTTGCACAGTGTGCGAAGCACGAGCATTCTAGGGGGTCTGGGGGCATGCCCCCACAGGAAATTTTGAAAATTAGACACTCAGATATGCAATTTTAGTGATATTTCACTGCTAGCTAGCTACACTGTAAAAATTTAGTAGTGAATTGCTCTGCCACAATACTCACTACTTTTAAGTAGTGACGTTCACTACTTTTTGTAGTGAATGTCACTACATTTTGCAGTGAACGTCACTACTTGGTGGTCAATGTAGTGACATTCACTACAAAATTAGTAGTGAACGTCACTACACAAAAATAGTAGTGAACGTCACTACACAAAAATAGTGAGTATTGTGGCAGACATTAGTAGTGACGTTCACTACATTTAGTAGTGACGTTCACTAGTTTGTTTTTACTGTGTATGCTCAAACCTATCTGTTGTTCTGCAGACTTTCTATACTATGTATAATTGTAGACCTGACATACAGGGGACACAGCATGAAACTTGCTGTATGGTTCATTTAGTTGTAGCTAGCAATTAGAAGTTCAAGGGGGGTCTGGGATGCAACTCCCAGGAGCTGCAGAATTTTTTGCAATTTAAAGGCTTGAAAATGCCTTAAAATTTAAAATTGATGCTAAATTTTAAAGTAAAATTAGCTAGCAACTTGCAACTTTCCCCCCAAATTTCACAGGGAACCCATGCAGCATAGATAATATATACCTCCGGACACGGAGGTATATATTATCTATGCATGCAGCATAGCCCCCTTTAGCTAGGATATAATTAATCGACTCGACTAGGCAGTTAGCTGTAGCTATACAGTGAATTCACACAGCTACAATAAAAAGCTACACAGCTACAAAAATACAGTATACTACTATACTGGTTTGTATGAAGTGAACGGATCGGATCATCACGTAAATATACTGGTGGACAGTCACGAGACCAATCAGTATTCGAAAATGGCGCGATGTGGGTAAGACTGAGAGTTTGCTCAGTATCTCGACAGGACAAGTGGGTAGTTGAAGAGGAGTGATTTCTACTCAACATCTCATCCAGATGGCGCCATGTAATGTATGGGTGTACAGCTTCTTGCCGCGGAATGAGTCATCTGGCGGTTTGTCACTGCCAGCCCTTCGCCCAGTAAAAGAAGCCAAGAGTGACAAGCCAGGGAATTCTAATGATTATTTTGTGAAGATTAAATTGTGATATAAGTGTGCTGGTTTAGAATCAAAGAAGGCACCTGCCTTACACGTGATAAATGCCAATTGTCAGCACACGTGATACTGTGCGTGTACGTAGAACCCACAATCATTTCTGTACAAAACGATACGAATGCTACGCTGTACTGTAAGGTAATTGGAGGTACTATACGTGTAGTTTGTGCTTTAGTTAGGCTGAGAAACTAGGTAACTACTCGTGTCATGCATTTTCAATGACATCTGTAAAATGTACGTAGCTACATGTAGATGTGATCGTCCAAAGATTGCATGAGAGTAATATAATTCGAGCTGGTCAGCTAGTTGGTTCAACTCCAGATTATTGGTCCGGCTCAGGCCTGACCAACCGGACCGTCTCCTCCGGGCTTGCTTTTCTTCATCAGCTTCACTAACTTGCACTTCCTGTTTCATAGTTATTCATGATTTCTTCATCTCGTTTATTTGGCCTTAACATCCATTTATTGTGTGAAGCTCTGTTAGGAGTACTCCGTGGTAGCTGTGCAGCCAGTAAATTAACTACAAAGCATAACACACATAATTTGGCAATGATTCAATCTTAACTGACCTATTAGATTGGTAAATGTTTCATCAATTGGTTCTAATTGAGAGGTTGTGGGAAAATCCAAAGAAATCTTTGGGCTAGACTCTTTTCAGTGCTTCCTGGCTGTTCAATCATTGATCTTGCTACAAGGGGCTGTGTAAAGCCACCTACAACCAGACTTGTGTGCTCCATACTAAACTTAGCCTCTCCGGTATTAAACTAAGAAAAGTGAAATTCATGGTGTAAACATGTGAAAATACATTAGTTTTGTTGCTTTTCATCAAAACATCAGAATGTGGTATAGTTTGTAATAATATGTACATACATACATACATACATGTGTATTGTGCAGATAATCATTTTCCTATGATTAAGAAGCTTAGAAATGTAGTTTGTGTATTTCATATTTGAATATAGTTGCATTGGGTATCATAAATAAATAGCAGCAATGGTATTTTAGTATTGTGTGCAGTCTAACATGCTTTGACTTACCTGTTTTCCTGGACCAAGGGTGTCCATTGTAGAGTTGCAGAAAGAGATGCAGAAAGAGATGCAGAAAAACTGCCACATCATGTGAATCAGTATGGCCCCTTGATTTATACAAATTAATTTGTGTTAGAAAAGTGGTCATTTCATCATAAATTCCTAACAGTCGGCCATCATTTTCATCCATCAATGTTCCCATTTTTTCAAAAGTTGCCACATCAAGATGCCACAAAGGAGAATCATCAGAAACTTTGACCCTTTTTCTGAACGAGGTTAACAATCTTCAGTAAATATTTAAAAATTGACGATTTGCCACTCCCAGTTGGCATTCCAACAGTTAGCCAAACAATAGCTTGTTCAACCCAGCTAGTGTTTTCAACACATGTCTCTGAATGTGAAATAAAGAAAGAGACAAGGATGATCAATCCACAGACAACTGCAGATGATGCCACACTAAGTGCTTTCCTGATCTGTTTGCAGCCCTACATTGACAAGTATACGTAGATATAAAATTGATGCATATGTGTAGTATTATCAATTGCTGGTGGTTTAGCCTTGTTGTATAGTAGGGTCAGATAAAAGTCCCTTATCAGCTTTTATGTAATGTTTAAAGAAATTGCATTTGCATCCCCATGCTCTTTAATGACACGTTCCGCCTATGTTCATATTAATCATTGTGTGTGTGTGTGTGGTGAAATGCTGTAGCTGACAGTAGGCACATACTTACATAAATATGACAATAGCATACAATCTACTACCATTATTAAAGCTTAAACGTTTGAACTGTAGTAAAAGAAGCATTGTGTGTGACATAAACTTAGCTCTACTTCTTCATTTTCCTGTGCAATCTAGTTACATGATTGTGCAGAAGTATATTCATAATTATTCTTACTTTCTCTATAACTTCTGGATAACTAGACCATTTCAGATCCACTTCCCAGCATGTTTGAAGGTTCTTGTATGTATCATCCACCTTCTTTTAAAAATCACTCTTCCTTTGTACATCTGTTTGTATTGGACTAGCCATTATGCTGCAATGTGCTACAATGCAGTCAACTCAGCAGCTTTAGATCACTCAAATCAATGTTAAGGCAAAAGAACTACTGTAAATGGTCACATAATTATGTCACTTTTATAGTATGGAAGTGTGACATCACTTTTAAGGCATTTGCTGTTAATAAAACTCCAGTAATTATATGACTGCAGAAGGAATGGACACCTATAAGATGATAATGAGTCTTGCTTTTTAATTTTGAGAAACACACAATAATTAATTGCATTCCTTTAGTCAACTAATGTCTCAAAGTTTACGAACACATTAAGAGTTGGTGATTAGCCTTGCTTTGTTACTTCCATCATCAAAGAACTAAATCATTAGGAGTGACTAAAAGGTCATTGTTGTCAAAGGTTATTTATATACTGAACAATTGACTGTACAGTGTATTTGTGGGAGCAGTTTCTCTGTGCAGTTGCAATTCCTGTCATGGCAGTGCAACTTCTAAAGGAGTTAGCTGAGTTTGTGAATTCTCCCTCTGTACTGAGAAAGTTACTTTTTGCTACAACCAACCTTCCTAGAGATCTACCTGATTATTGGAAAATAGTTACAAGCTTTGCTACAAGTGGGAGTCATGAAGAAAAGTTGACACAATCCAAAATCAAGACACAGGTTGACAATATGCAATACTATGATAAAGATGCATTCTTATGTGACAAAAGTTTGATAGATTTACTTCTAAGCAAGCAAGGTCGAGATGGAAACCAATTGGTATTGTGTTAATATCATCACTTTCAAAATGTCAAGCCTGTGGAGGAGAGCTGGCTGTAAAGGCTGATCGACCTAGTCATTTAACTCTTTACAGTGACACTCTTGGAACTGTAACAGCCATTCACTTTAGAAAGATATGTAAAAACACAAGGAAAGGTACTTGTAATACAGTGCAGCACTATGGCTATCATTCCAAAAAAGTAGGAGAGGTAGTATATGATGATAACTGGAAAGAATTACCTTATTTCATTTTGTCACGAGAAACTGCATTTGAGACCAAAATATTATTTCAATTGGATGCAGAAATCCTCATTGGAACACTGAGTTACAAGCAGCGAGCTGAGATATACAATTGTGTTCATGGTTATGAACATATGACCGTAGAAGATGCTCTGAATGATTATGATCAAGGGTAAGAAAATGTAATATACGATACAATAGTGTGTATATAATAAACACAAAATTTCAATTACTGTGTAGGGTTCTATTGCTAAAGGACAGAATAACTTTATACAGGAGGAGATTAGAAGATGCTCACATGATTTATGCTGTACTGTGTGTCCTTAGTTGGTACCCAGCAAAGTTTGGCCCAGAACAAAAAGTATTTAGACCATCATGCTTCAATGAAATTCTGAGACACATAACTCCTACATTTCACCAATGTTTTTCTGAAAGATATACAGGTACAGCTGTATGTCAGTTAATAATACGCATATGTTATGGATGTGTAGGTCACAAGTGTGATGCACAAGGATGCAACAGTGTACTTGTAATAGATGGCAATCTCAAAAACCATCATGACATTTGCTTGGCTAAAGAAGCAGGGTTTGTTACATACCAAGGTTTCCCTGGCAAAGTTAAAACTGGCTGCCCATTAACACCTGAATTGAGGTCCCGCTACTGCTCCTTGCACAAGCCTCATGTTTGTGTAAAACCAGTAGATGCTACCAATTTGATTGATAATGAAGAGGATATTGCTGAAATGATAATACAAGAAAGGGTTACAAGATCAGAAACCTACTACAAGGTATGCATTTAAATTTTTGTTTGATTCACTAATTTATTTATGTAGATTTTGTGGCTAGGTAAACTAGACATGGAATGTTTGTGGGTTCGATCAGATATAGTATCAAAGTAGGTCATTGATGAAAACAAGAATGGAGGCAAAGTAAGTGTAGTGTTTAAATCCACCGTTTCTCATCAACAGCAGACTACTATAGTGACTATTGAACAATCGTCTGATGGTACGTGCATATGTTGTCTGAAGTTAATGTACTGATCTAGAGTTGAACAAATATTTAAGTACCAGTGTTCATAAGATAAGTAAAGGTAACACTAAACTGTTCATTGGTGCCAATTAGTGTTAAAAAGGTCTAACTTTCTTCTACAGGTGAATGTATTAAATAAAAGACTCTCTCCCTTGCTTACAGTAGTTTTACAAGTCGAAATCAAGACACACGGTAGTGTGTCGTGCGGCCCAAGAAGCCGGCGCGCAACCCCGTGAGTATATTGACAGGAAGAAAGAAAACGCAATTTTCGCACCTCCGTAGCTCTGTGCTGCCTTGATGAAACAAGACAAATTTTGCTGTGTACATTCCCTCCAACTTCAGTACTCCACATTCCAAATTTGAGCGAAATCGCTTCAGGCATTCCTGAGATATGCGACTTCAAAAATTGGCTTAGTTTCTTCGTTTTTTTCTTCTTATTTTTCTTCCTCTTTTCGCACACTTACAAAAACTGCTATAAAACGCGAACGCGTTATCCGATTGCCTTGAAATTTGGCACACAGAAGGGGGGCGTCTGTATTTAGCGGATCACGGATCGGCGGATCACGTGATATGCATGCTCAACTCGATTTTGAGCACTGGGAAATATTTATACCCTAGTGTAACATACAGCATACTGTAGAATTTATATTTTATCCACAGGTAGGAAGCCTGAAGAGATTTCAATCGATACTATATAACTATAATAATTAGAGCGCGCGCGTATTAAAAATTTAACACACGTACAGAGTAAGGTTATTTTAATTCACCTTAAAACTGAATCACTGATGTATTCTTTACACCAACACAATAATCAATAGACTAGTTCTGTATTGCAAAAACAAACGACAAAGGATACACGCCAACATATTAAAAGCCTATTCACACGTGAGTGCGCTAGCGTATCCTTTGTCGTTTGTTTTTGCAATACAGAACTAGTCTATTGAATATTGTGTTGGTGTAAAGAATACATCAGTGATTCAGTTTTAAGGTGAATTAAAATAATCTTACTCTGTACGTGTGTTAAATTTTTAATACGCGCGCGCTCTAATTATTATAGTTATATAGTATCGATTGAAATCTCTTCAGGCTTCCTACCTGTGGATAAAATATGAATTCTACAGTATGCTGTATGTTACACTAGGGTATAAATATTTCCCAGTGCTCAAAATCGAGTTGAGTATGCATATCACGTGATCCGCCGATCCGTTAAATACAGACGCCCCACAGAAGGGGGGTATAAAGGCGCATCTCTGTACCAACTTTGGCTGGAATACCATAAACAGGCAAAGATTTATGAGCGATTATGCACGAAAAATAACACCAATATGTTGTCACGCCTACAGGGTAAACCGCGTATGGGAAGAAGCTGAAAATTGGTGGGTGAATAGGTTAACTATTGAACCTCAAACCTTTTGTGGTTTGAAAGAAATCGAGCTAAAAACCAGGAAGATACAGCGAAAAAACCAACAGTGTGTAACAATTACGCAATCGAGATTAGCAAATTTTATTATTATTATTATTATTATGCTTGCCACGCCTACCAGATAAACCACTTGGGGTAATGCTTTGAAAATCGCTGTACAGATGGAGTTATCATCTTAGAAAGGCTGTAGAAAAATCAGACTTAAAGCCACGGAGTTATAACACGAAATCCAACTTGGTGTAGCTAGTGCGAGATCGAGATACTCTAATAGAGCAGTCATCCTAATAGAGCAGTCACTCTGAACAGAATTCAAGAGATCAGTTAGAAATAAGTAACCTGTATAGAGATCAGCTACAAACAAATCACCCTGTAGAGAGTTCAGCTACAAACAATTCACCCTGTTCAGACATCATTTAGAAGAAGTTTTCTTGTAGAGAGTTCAGTTACAAACAAATCACCCTGTTGAAAGATCAGCTAGAAGATGTCACCTTATAGATAGGTCAGTTACAAAGAAACCACCATGTAGAGAATTCAGCTACAAACTAGTGACCCTGTAGATACATCAGCTAGAAGAAGTTACCTTGTAGAGAGTTCAGCTACAAAGAAACCATTCTGTAAAGAGCTCAGCTGCAAACAAATCACCTATACAGAATTCAGCTACAAACAAATCACCCTGTAGAGAGATCAGCTAGAAGAAGTTACCTTGTAGATAGTTCAGCTACAAACAAATCATCCTGTAGAGAGATCAGCTAGAAGAAGTTACCTTGTAGATAGTTCAGCTACAAACAATTCACCCTGTACAGAGCTCAGTTAAAAGAGGTTTCCTTGTAGAGAGTTCAGCTATAGACAAATCACCCTGTAGAGAGATCAGTTAGAAGAAGTTACCTTGTAGAAAGTTCAGCTACAAAGAAACCATCATGTAGAGAATTCAGCCGCAAACAAATCACGTATAGAGAGTTCAGCTACAAACAAATCTCCCTGTAGAGAGATCAGCTAGAAGAAGTTTCCTTGTAGAGAGTTCTGCTACAAACAAATCACCCTGTAGAAAGATCAGCTAGAAGAAATCACCTTGTAGAGAGTTCAGCTTTAAAGAAGCAATCATGTGAGAGTTCAGGTACAAACAAATTGTCCTGTAGAGAGATCAGCTAGAAGAAGTTACCTTGTAGAGAGTTCAGCTACAAAGAAACCATCATGTAGATAGTTCAGGTACAAACAAATCACCCTGTAGAAAGATCAGCTATAGAAGAAATCACCTTGTAGAGAGTTCAGCAACAAAGAAACTATCATGTAGAGAGTTCAACTACAAACAAATCACCCTGTAGAAAGATCAGCTATAGACCTTGTAGAGAGTTCAGCTACAAAGAAACCATCATGTAGAGAGTTCAGCTACAAACAAATCACCCAGTAGAAAGTTCAGCTATAGAAGAAATCACCTTGTAGAGAGTTCAGCTACAAAGAAACCACCATTTAGAGAGTTCAGCTGCAAACAAATCACCCAGTAGAAAGTTCAGCTATGAACAGATCACCCTGTTGAGAGTTCAGTTAGAAACAAGGAATCCTGTAGAGAGATCACCTATAAGTATCGCCTTGTAGAGAGTTCAGCTACAAACAAATCACCTGTAGAGAGTTCAGCTACAAACAAATCACCCTGTAGAGAGATCAGCTAGAAGAAGTCACCTTGTAGAGAGTTCAGCTATAAAGAAACCACCATGTAGAGAATTCAGCTGCAAACAAACACCCTGTAGAGAACTCAGCTACAAACAAATCGCCCTGTAGAAAGATCAGCTAGAAGAAGTTACCTTGTAGGGATTTCAGCTACGAACAAATCACCCTGTAGAGAGTTCAGCTGCAAAGAAACCATTCTGTAAAGAGCTCAGCTGCAAACAAATCACTTGTACAGAATTCAGCTACAAACAAATCACCCTGTAGAGAGATCAGCTAGAAGAAATTACCTTGTAGATAGTTCAGCTACAAACAAATCACCCTGTAGAAAGATCAGTTAGAAGAAGTTACCTTGGAGAAAGTTCAGCTACAAAGAAACCATTTTGTAAAGAGCTCAGCTGCAAACAAATCACCTGTACAGAATTCAACTACGAACAAATCACCCTGTAGAGAGATCAGCTATAAGAAGTTACCTTGTAGATAGTTCAACTACAAACAAATCTCCCTGAAGAGAGATCAGCTAGAAGAAATTACCTTGTAGATAGTTCAACTACAAACAAATCTCCCTGAAGAGAGATCAGCTAGAAGAAATTACCTTGTAGAGAGTTCAGCTACAAAGAAACCACCATGTAGAGAGTTCAGCTGCAAATAAATCACCCTGTAGAAAATTTTGCCAGAAACAAATTGCCCTGTAGAAATATCAGTTAGAAGAAGTTACCTTTTAGAGAGTTCAGCTACAAAGAAACCATTCTGTAAAGAGCTCAGCTGCAAACAAATCACCTATACAGAATTCAGCTACAAATACATCACCCTGTAGAGAGATCAGCTAGAAGAAGTTACCTTGTAGATCGTTCAGCTACAAACAATTTACCCTGTAGAGAGAGCAATTAGAAGAAGTCATCTTGTGGAGTGTTCAGTTACAAAGAAACCACCATGGAGATTTCTGTAATCAATATAATATTATGTGACCGGATTTGCGAAAAGGGGTCTTCCACACACATCCAATTCCGTAACCGTTGGAGACCATAACTCAGTGTTCAAGTAACATATTAACCTAAAAATTTCACCACGTATTCAGCTATAGTGGTGCTCACCACTGTCCAAAATTCAAGGCAATAGCTCTTTCCAATCTGAAGTTATCAATTGTCAAAGTTGGCAAATTGGATGTGTGTGGAAGACCCCTTTTCGCAAATCCGGTCACATATGTATTATACAGTATATATAATTTGTACCTTTACTGATAAAATATTTAAAGTACATCTACTTCATCTTTTCTTCTTCCTGTAGTAAAGAAAAAAGCATAGGTTAAAAAAGTCCCAAAGCTGGCCATAGGCCGGCTTTGGGGTATACAAATACAAAAAGAAATCTAATCCAAAACAGCCAAGCTGTAAAAAAAGTGTGCGGCCCTCAGAAAGGCTATGGTGAAAAAAGATGTGAAATCCAAGGTGGTGGCCAAGAAATGGCTGTGATGGTAGGTTAATGGTAAAAATTTTAATAATGACAATTTAGGTAAATTTTGTGAAGCGGCACAAAAATTCACCTGAATTGTCGTTATTAAAATTTTTACCATTAACCTACCATCACAGCCATTTCTTGGCCGCCACCTTGGATTTCACATCTTTTTTCACCATAGCCTTTCTGAGGGCCGCACACTTTTTTTACAGCTTGGCTGTTTTGGATTAGATTCTATATACCTTCAGGCACTTATACATAGGAATTTATAAGCCATTCCAAAGCCAAGTACTGACATAAATGCAGCTACATACGGTAATGAATACTCGCAGTTTCAGCTACAGTACAAACTGAATGTTCAGATTTACATTTACATGCACAAATACAATATTAATTCTTGAGGCATCTTATAGGGATACTCATTCAGAATTTAGGGACACATTTTCATTTCCTTATATCTATAGTAATTCTGGGAATTATTTTATTGAACAGTGTATCTTTCCGATATTTACTGCAGCAAATTTAGTACTCCTTACCATCCCACCCCTAAGTAATATTCTAGATACATTCTCTTGTAGAGGGGAGTCCCAATAGAGAGATAGTGTAAACAGTCTGCCAAGAAATTAGCATACAGTGTACAAGCTAGTAGTCTCTTGTGCTTGACTTGGGAAGTGCACAGAACTACAAAAACAGCAAAGCGAATCCTCGTTCGAGGGCAGACAAATGATGGTCACCACTCAGTGCTGTACGTTGCTATAATTCAATGCTACCACCTTAGTGAGTTGGAATCTTAATAATTTTCATAGCACTTATGATGCTTCCAACCCCCTCAACTTCTTAGTGGCTCTGTACTCCTCTTGTCCACAATCTTGGATTCCACCATGTAACTTCTGCCCTATGAAAACACAAATTGGACTGTGACACATGATTCACTATGACACTGTTTAGACCCACACTATGACCATTTACAGATCAAAAGTAAATAAGAGGCCACTGTGAAACACAAATTCAACTCAGTAATCTACACACTAATTGAGGAGAAGTTATGTAGCTAATACTTATTACTTAATTCAGGCCTTAATTTAATTTTTAAGGTGTTGAGGACAAATGTCCTTACATATTCACAAATGTACAGACATAGAGTCAAATTGTATAGACATCAGCTAGAGAAGCACTTTATATACACTGCTGGAAGTGGAATAGGGAGTTTCCATTGAAAGTTTTGAGGTTAAACACAACCACATAGCTGCAACATATCACCAGGCTGTGGTCATTACAGCTGCTGGTGATAGCAGTACACAAAGGGGAGGTGGAATTGGTAAATCCTTGGGTTGGGAAAATGTACAGTAGTATCTCCTAGCAACAAAGTGACTGTTATTGTTAGCACTACAAACAAACATGTACACATCAGCTTTTATGGGATGGTATATTCAGTGGAAAGGCGGAAACAGCAGAATCATCATTTACAGATAATGAACAGCCTTAGAATACCCATCACCAGTTAGTTACCCACTGTTAAGTATATAAATACAGGTTATAGAACTCACCACGATTAATCGAAGCACACAGCCTTTGTAGTACCAATTTTCTGTATTCTTGCAGCTTGCCATCATCTGTGGCAGTCAATTCTTAGACTGTAGACTTATCTCAATTGATTTAATGATTTATTGATCATCACTCTCCAATTAACATACCATATTGATTGATTGATTACCATATTTTAAAGCGCATGTTAGGTACCAAACATGTGATAAGAGCATTCTAGAATGTTCTTTAACTTATGTGACTGTTTACCTCATTTTGAATTGCAGAACAATTGGTATTGAATGGTCAGGCTTAGCCTTGGGTGGCCATACTCTATTTTCTCGGGATGGCGTTTACAGATTTTCAATTATAAGTACACCCCTTGAAGGCGCTTCTAGTAATATGTGCTTCAAACTATGGAGTGTGAGGGGTGAGGTATGACCACACTATAAGATAATGTTAAGCTACAAGAAGATAGAAAATCAGTGCTACAAAGACCATGAGCTTTTAATCGTGGTGAGTTCTATGAACTGTATTTATATACGTAACAGTGAGTAGCTAACTTCTGATGGGTGTTCTAAGACTGTCCATAATCTGTAAATGATGATTCTGGTGTTTCCGCCAAATATACCATCCCACTTTTATGGTACCACTATTGGTTTTGCAAGGACATGTGTGTCCACCCAAAACTAATTATGTGCAGACATTGTGCTATTTGTGCGGATTTTGTCTGTTGACCGCACGTTAATTTAAGGCCTGCAGTTATCAATTTCTATAGAACCAGATACAATCCTGTTACCACACTCATGCCATTACATTGAAACTTATGTCATGTAATAGCCGTGATGTTTTACGGAACCTAGGTCACTATGGACGTACAAAACATGGGACGTTCTATTAGCATCTCAAAAACTACCACTGCAAATCGGCTTTTGTTCTTATTCACTATACACCCATATTGCCTGTGGAGTATTGTGGCTAAAGCTGCTTAACTGTGACTGTGGAACGAATTTCACATTTGGTCAAAAACTTCTTGATGATTAAAGCATACTTTACTTAATCACAGACTTTTCTCCAAAATTTAGCACTGGATATTTTCAGGGCCGCCTACGGGGGGGGGGGGGGGGACTAGGGCAATTTGCCCTGGTCCCAAAGCTACATTAACTGTAGTTATAGGGCCCCATGCTCTTGATTTGCCCCAGGCCCCCTAAATTTTCTTGGATTCTCTTGGCGGCCCTGGATATTTTGTTACTATATATATATATACTGACAAATATCCCTCCTTCACTGTTTCTTCGAACAGTCTCTAATAACCATTGCTGAGTTGAGTTACAAAAAGTCATGTCCAGAAGAGCATCAATTGTTTCACATGATTTCCAATATTTCTACATGATATAAGATCAGATGCAATGGCATCCCATACATATTTGTGTTTCTGGATCCTCTATACAATAGGCATACTTCAAAAAAATTATTTACTACAGCACTCAGTCCATCTGCTGAATTAACCAGTAATGCAGTTAACATGGCCTTTTTGTGTGGTGCGGGTGCACTTTAATTGAATACATATTGAAAGCATATTTTACTACGCTGGACAACATGACACAAAACCCTAAAGTGTGTCTCATACCTTTAGTTATTGCCGCGTAGTCCTTGTACCACTGGCTCCACAACTAGAGTACAGCCACACCCAAGGGGCCATTCACGCTCAGAATCGTGTACGAAATTTGAAATTTCTCAGATTTTCGTAAAAATTTCAAGGTTTGAGCTTGAAATTTCAAAATTAATTTCTGAAATTTCAAATAAACTTAATACTACCTTTTTTGTGTTGCAATTATGTAAATCCAGGCAGTAAAAGATAACAGTGCATGCAGGTAAGTAACAAACAGCATTTATAGTACAATACATTATACATTGTTCACAGAACCAGTCAGCATCTTCTTTAACTTCATCATTTGGAGATATGCATTTGTCTTGGAGTAACCATTCTTGACATTGCTCACAAAACACCATTGTTCCTCCATCGTCTGGTTGTAAACAGACCAGACATATAGATAACTTCACCTGTGTTCTCATATTACTCATCAATCTTCTTTTTTAACCACTGGAAACTCAGTCAAAATTCTATTTACTAGGCAATCACAGTGATATTCAATATGCTGTACACCCTGGTCATCCCCTTGTACTTTTAGACCACCCAGAGTTAACTACTGCAGGACTAAAATTAATATTAAATTTTATACACTACTTGCATGCATACACAAAGGTATCACAGTACCATTAAATTAATGAAAATACCCTAGCTACAGTATAGTACCTTAGTTGGCACATGCAGTATACGTACGTATGTAGAGCCATAAATGAGGTTATATACTGCCTAATAATTATCGTAAATCATATAATAACAACCACAAAAATTAAGCCTATTCTCATTATATAATTATAAAGACATGCTGCTTATGTCAGCACAGAGTGATATGACTGTCACAAGTTCATGCTCAGTGCTGGATGTAAAATAAAAAGAATTCTACATAGCTAGCTTCAGTTGTTTTTCTTCAATTTCACATTTATAAATAGCCAACTATTTAAGCTAACAGCCCATGCACTTCCCTAGGTGAAAGCTACCACACACAAATACAAAATTCAGTACTGATAGCTAAATTTATATAGCTTGCATACCTCTTGAATGAATATTAGTTACTAAAACTGCAAACAAATCAGTTGCTCCTTGTGAGGTCCACTGAAATCTGCTATGCCTATAAAGACTGAAATCTGAGCTGTAAATTTCACTGAAGCAGTACAAAATGAAGACACTACAGAACATAGGCGGCGGAAAGGGGGAGCTAGGGGCTAAAGCCCCCCTCGGTCTGCTGAGAGGGGGCTTAGCCCCCCTCAGAATGATGCCATGCCGAAGTTATCCTTCTTGGAGTGGGGCTGAAAACTGCGATAAAGATCGAGATACTCTAATAGAGCAGTCACTCTAATAAGGCAGTCGCAGTATTAGGCCACTCCAAATAAATTCTCTGTTTCCCGTCCTGGACTCAGGCATATTTGCATGCGGGCGGGCGGTACATTTCCATTATTTCATTATAAGATTGGCCAACTTTTCAAGCCATTATTTGCCTGGCACTGCCAAAAAGGCTGCATAAAAAAGCATGCTTAAGCTTGTTCCTTCCTTTGTAAGTTGCAAAAATAACACAAACGTAAAGTTTGTGCTGACTTGATAGCACTGCTGACACTGTTCAAGATAGCCTTTACTGAGCCTATCAGTATACAAGAATAACCAGAAAATAATGGAAAAATACGGAATAATGGAATATTTAGAGCTGGCAGTAACCAGATACGGGCGGTGGACGGGAAACAGAGAATTTATTTGGAGTGGCCTTAGAGCAGTGTGTAGTAGGGACCAGTCTATTTTGCTTTTTTTCTACCTATTTTTCTTTCCAGCAATTCTTTTATTTTTCACCTATTAGGCTCCATATTTTGCTCAAGAATTATATAATTTTGCTCAACACTGATCTTTGCGCGTCTGACTGTTCTATTAGAGTATCTTGATCTTTTGTGCAATTTTTATGTCCACTTCACAAAAATTGCACCTATTATGCCAGCATTTTGCTCATTGCTTTTACCCACCCATTATGCCAAAAATTTTGCTAGCGGAATCGACGGGTCCCTAGTGTGTAGTGAGCTATGTAAAGACTTTAATGTAGTTTATCAGCTATGAATGCATAGCAGGTGAGGTGGGCAGCTATTGTCAGCTGGTTGCGACCTTTTTTTTTTTTTTTGCTCTCACCATACCAAACCAGAGACTAAATCTGGGTCAGCCCAGCCCAGCCCCCCCCCCCCCTCATATCAACTACTTCCTCCGCCCCTGCTACAGAATTGTGGTTTCTAAGATGGCTTATATGTACAACACTTAAATGATTTCTATTATGTAATAGCTCTTGCATAGATATGGGTAATACAGGTGATGTTACGATAACGGGGCGCGCACTAATGAAAAGTCCGTGCCAAATAATTTCTGATCTCACTCCAAATTTTGAAATTAATTTCTGTGTGGTTGTACGAAATTTCATAGCGTGAGTGGCCCCTTGGCCACACCTGAGCCACAACTGTTTGAATGAATTATTTTAATGGGCGCATACAAGTGTTACAAAAATTCGCGATTTAAATATTTGTATGGATTTGTAAATCGAGTCAATTTTGACTAAAACTCGAGTCGGTTTTAACCAAGGCTCTTTACTTGAAATCGAGTCGGTTAGTTTCAGAATCGAGTCTGTTCTAACTTGAAATCGAGTCGGTTTATTTAAGTTTGCAATCAAAACCAAGCCGACTTATTTTAGGACCGACTCGATTTGCAATCAAACCGAGTCAATATTATCACCATTGCCAGTGCATAATTTTGAAACAAATGGCACACCATAGAATCATAGATAATAAATCGATTCCCATTCACAAATGCGCAGCGCAATTTATAAACTGCACAAATTCACAGATTGTGCCTAACCATAAGGTACTCAGCTCACGTAAGCGGGAGCGCACCAGGGGCGTAGTTAGCCAGATGGTGGTGGGGGGCATCCCCCACAAAACACTCGACATTGTTCGTAATTGCACAAAAGGTTAATGACCTAATGGTGGGCTAGCCAACATACGGTGTTGTATTATTACAGCTTATGTAACTAGCTACATAACTACTTCATTACTGATTGCTACCAATTATCACTTATCAATGGAAGTATTTTCGTCGAGCATCATCGCACGTGCCACAACTGTACTCCAACGAATTCGCCCACAATCCAGTAGAACTATATTGTGAATATTTTAGTACAAATACAATGTGTCACAGTTACTTACGTCAGCCACAGTCTGTGCTGCAGTCCTAGCACAGTGGCATAGTATGACGAGCTCACTCACTTTAGCCGGCGAAATTCAAAACGAAATCCCAACTCTATACCTTTCCTGTTAGCAGAATTTGTAAGCTTGTGACGGATCATCTGACTGGCTGACAAAGTGAAAAAAATTAAACTGGCATGCCACTACGCTGTACGAAGATCCAGTGTGATTAACTGGGGAAAATAAAGTTGGTTCATTTAACACTTTATCACCTCATAGGTTTGTAGCATCATTGCATATCACTTGTCACTTCTGAGTTGCGACTCAGTCTTGCGAAGTCACTTTGAGCGGGTTATCTGTCTTTAGATTCGAAAAATGCACTATCACGTGAGTAGTGTAGGCTAAATATAGAATTGTGTCTAATATTTTCGTTCGGTGAAGGCCTAGTGTCTATACGGGGAAACCCTGGGGATTCGGGCATACCTTATTTTTAGCGCATCGTTTTATTACAGAGGGTGGTTTTATTAATTGCTTGTAGCGCGCAAGAAATCATCGTATTATTATCACCATTCACAAACGAGTTGAATGTTGTGTGCTCTCGCGTAGTAGCACACAAACAGTAATATGGGATGCGTCAGTTACTGGAAAGCTTGTGACGGAAGTTTAAAAAAAACATCACTTAGTGAAGGGGGGCAAATGCTAGTCTTGCGTAGCCAGACCGCTTTTTCTCCGTCACGGCGCTTATAATCTCTAATCGATAAGCGCCGTGACGGAGAAAAAGCGGTCTGGCCACGCGAGACTAGGCAAATGCCTCCCCTTGCCCCCCCTTGGCTACGCCACTGGAGCGCACCATGTTAAAGTCTGCACGTAACGAGATTGATTTTGATCACCCACACGAATCTTAGATGAGCGCGCTATTTCAGTGGGGGTTTCTCTTTTTTTTCTGGAAACCCCTAAAACCGCCCTTGTCACCAAACGCATTAGCGCGGGCCCGCGGCTGGGCACGAGATTCATTTGTTTTGTTTGCGTAGACGTGATTCGGGAACGCCTCCTGCAAAACTTTTTTACACGAACCAGACTGAGAACTAGAGTAACTGGACTCATTGCTACCCGATATGGCCTCCTCTATTGATGAAGAAGCCGGCGAGTGTTTGGTGTATCTCAACATGCCCCGTAAGTATTTTGGCTGTTCATATTTGGCCAGTCATTGCAATTTTTAAAATCACGATAGCTATGGTATATTAAAGTAAATAAATAAGTGACGAAACCGAGGCTCGAGCCATCAACTTCTAGGTTTAGAGTATCACGCCCTACCACTGTATCCGACCGCTCGCTGCGGTGCGCGTACAGTAGTAGGGTGTGACACCGCTCCTTACTGCCAACGCCTATTGTTTTTGCATTATTCAAAAGCGAGGGGTCAGCAACCAACCAAAATCGCCTACGAATTTCAGATATTAGCAAAGATTTCAAAATTTTGAAAAATTGTTGCAGATATTTCCAAGAATTTTTGGAAAGGTTTCAGAAAAAACCGCACGTAATTTCCGGAAATATCCTAGAGATTCCGTAAAATCTTCAACAAAAGATTTCAGATTTCATTTCAGGATATTTTAGTAAGGATTTTCAGGATTGACCTACGAGATTTTAAGTTTGCTGCTGACCCCTCGTTCAAAAGAGTGGTCAATGAAGTGGTTGCTGAATTTCAACATTGTAAAGACATTTGCTATGCATCTGGGTAACTCTAACCCGTCACAGTGTCGTACATATTATATGGATGGACAACCCCTACAGGTAGTATCACAACATAAAGACCTAGGAATAATAGTGGATTCTAGCTTAAAGTTCCATAGCCAAGCAACCTCTGCTATAAACAAAGCTAATCGTGTATTGGGATTAATCAAAAAATCATTTAACACTCTAAATAGAAAGACCCTTCCAATACTCTACAAGGCTCTGGTAAGACCTAGCTCACCTTGAATATGCTAATGTTGTATGGGGACCCAATTATATTGGAGATAGTGACAGGATGGAAAGAGTGCGACTAAATGTGTTCAGGATCTGTCCAGTTAGAGCATGATGAATGTCTGGTTACCCTCAAGCTTCCTACATTGTCATATCGAAGGTATCATGCTGACATGATTATGGTATATAATATCTTACAAGGGAATATTAATCTTCAACCTGGATTATTTTTCCACCTGAATTTGTCAAGTGCCACAAGGGAACATGACTTCAAACATTTTAAACTTCATGCCCAAAAGAATGTTCGCAGTAAATTCTTTTCAGTAAGAACCATCAATTCGTGGAATAATTTACCCAATTATGTAGTGTCGTCTAATTCTACTGACAATTTTAAAATTTTGATTAATAATTTTTATTCTTAATGTAATTGTTTATTTTAATGAGCAGGACTCACAGGCACAATGCCTTTTTCTCTGTATTTAATAATAATAATAATAATGTTCAGGTTTATATCTCAAAAAAATTATCTAAGAAAGGATAACAGCGGTATTCCACCACTACCATGTTTTCATATTGAAAATAGCCATTGGGATTGCGAACATAATAAAATTACTGATTTTGTGACAGACTATCATACATGCACACACGTGATGTATTACAGGTTTTTGCAATTGAATTCGTCGCCTTTATGATTGAATTCGTCCCGTTTGCAATTGAATTCGTCGGTTTTGCAATAGAATTCGTCCTGTTTGCAATTGAATTTGTCAGTTTTGCAATTGAATTCGTCGGTTTTGCAGTTGAATTAGTTGGTTTTGCAATAGAATTCGTCGCGTTTGTATTACAATTCGTCATAAACAAAACGGCTCCAAGAAACCAACCGTTCATTAAGAGATGAATTATTTATGCCATCGAGAGTTACACTTGAGATACTACAAGGTAGTTGGAGCTGGTAGTACACGAAGTTGATAGCTGTCTGACAAGTTAATTAGCTTGCTCGCGAGTGACCACACCCATCGCAAATGGCGTAGTAGAGTTTGGAATTTTATTTTATTTATTATTTATTAATGCTTTACAATACAAGTACTGAAGGTCTGTAGGACACCTGGTCCTACAGCCTGCTCAAAGACTTTAGCTACTTAGACTTTAGCTACTTAAGTATGTTGCTGGATAGGCTGCATGTAGAGGAAGAATTATTGCCTTATAAAGAGTTGTTTACCACTGTTGTACTTGAACAAGTTCTTGTAGCAGCTGCTACATCATGTTTTTGTGTTTGCTCCAGCTGCCATTCTTGTTACTGACGAATTTAACTGCAAAACCGACGAATTCAATTGAAAACCGGATGAATTCGATTGCAAAAGCGACGAACTTTATTGCAAACGGGACAAATTCAATTGCAAAGTCGCCTAATTCAATTGCAAACACCTGTAACATTAGTTAGGCTTCATTAATTTTATTGAAGAGCAATCCACAGAAATTCTTACCAACCACCTTGTCATCACACAATAAATAATTTTATGTATGCATGTATGTGTTAAATGTTTTTTTTTTTTGTTTGTAATTACCTGGGTCAATTATCAGCTATGCTGTCTCGACCCAGTATATAATCATAATCATAATCATAATTGCTGCACGTAGTTGTACTTTGTTTGTACTTGTTCGCACGTAGTTTATCTTGATGAGTGATTAGCCGCTGCTGAATAGTACAGATTTTAGCAGAATTCCGCATATCTACCGACATGGTAAGTTCAAAAACCTATGAGAAACCCACTAAAAGTTGGCTTAGGAAACATGGTGTCTGTTTATATAGGCCTACAGAAACTAGAACAAAGCTATTCTAAACTAAGTTACTCACGCAGCACTTTCTAGAAGCGGCTCTCCTTAACTCAGTTTGTCTTTAAACTGAATGGCCCGCTCGAGGGCAACAACTCTTTGTACAATTCCCTCGAATTCCAGGAGTACTGTTCATGTACACAATTTTCCAGACAGTTTTTTGTGTTTAGACTAATTAGTTTAAGGTGAATTCCCATAGTCTTGGTAACGGGTGAATCCCACAATACATTATGCATTGGGAAAAGTGACGAACCAGGTTCAGAAACAGTGCTGGGCCCACGTATCTGCTGCAGCTACAGTCTTGAAAATAAGGTGGAAAAGTATGTGAGTAATTAGCAGACAGTTTTTTGTTGGTATCACTACGTAGTGTTGTGGGCACTTCAAAAATGCACGAAAATCACTGTTTTTACACCGTTTTAAGCATTTTACGTACTTTTGGGGGCGTGTCCCTTTCAATATTAATGTATAGATTATTAACCAAATAAATTCAATATCTTCAGGTTTCTTGCAAAAATCAAAACAAACGTGATCACCAGCGTGCGAGCACGTGAATAATTGCACGCTAGAGAAGGTGGAGAATGTCTAAAGTCTATTCCTGGTGGAGAAGTTATTGAGAAGTTTTGTATGGTGTTCCTGAACCTGAAAAACACGGTAGCCATTCCAGCAAAATTCAAACAATTGCACATGAATGTATGCACGTGATCTTTTTCCAATTTGTACTTTTGCAAGAAACCTGAAAAACACGGTAACTATCTCAAAATGGGTCAGCGGTTGCATCTGACGTCACAGGTTCGGCATTCGCCTGAAACGTGCGGCAAAACATTTGGCATTTGTACAGCCAGGTGCTGGGAAAATTGCGTACTTCATTTTCCTGCTATGGTAGAGTGACTAAAAGCGAAACTATGTCGGTGTTGATAATTGTCTTATCAGGTACTAACATACTAGAGTAGTGAGAGCATAGCCGGTCTACTTTGTGGCTACATGGCAAAATATAGCATGTATTCGCCCACCCATGTTCAAAACAGGTCCACCCAAAAGTTGATATGGCAAGGCTAAACTGCTTTCTTTCTTCATAACTGTGTCAGAAAAACTCTTAACACAATGGTAAACGTGAATAGGCATCTGGCTTCTTGAGCGTGTTAGCAAAAAGCAGAATTCTATTGTAGTTTCAGAAACCAGACCCCTCATCCTTATAGTATATTGATACCTTATAATAGGTGAATGTAACACTGTAGTGGCTAAGCTGTCCATACTTGCACTGTGGCAGTAGAATCAAATACGCAATTTTTATGCATTGTGGCAATGGATTCTTGCAACACGTTTTTCTAAGCGCATTTAATGTAATTATTTGTGCAACTGCTCTGTAGTGTAAGCAATCAATCCGACACCCTTATTACCACGGAACATACCTTCCGCTGTAAACATTCCTCAGGCATAAATTTTGGTAGAGGTATTCCCCTAGATATCATCCTTCTGTGCCCTAAGTTTGATGTCAATAGCTGCCTTCCCTGACCAGTAACAGATGAAAAGGTGTGGAGTCGAAACAACCAGTTACTGGAACCATAACTCGTTTGCCGGAACTCACATATGCTTGTGTGTTTCAGTTACTGCCGGAACAATATCTAGCTGTGACCACCAATGACAAGGTTATTTCTAAAGCCATCAGAATTTTGACAAAAATCCCACACAATTGTGAGTGTCTAATGGACATCCATGCAAATTTTTAGAACGTTAGAATGCATAAAGTAGGAGTTACAATTTTTTTAGTAAAACTGTATGCACAAATTGCTTGATAATTGAACACACAATGGTCATTTAACAGTTCTGCAGTAATGAATAGTGGAACAACAAGCTCCCAACCAATTCTAGATCCTTCACTTTGCCTGTTCTTGATCTCTTGGTTTCAGATGTTTTGTAGGGATAGCATGGCGGCATACTTCACTTCCAGTGATGAAATTGAGTACCCATGCTTCTTAAGTGGTAGTACACTATTCTGGACTATATTCTCACCAACCTTTACCTTCACCACAGCCGCCATGTCATCTATGAGCATGCCAGTTCAACTGCCATGTTCAATAGTAGCCAAAGTTACGGAGAACAAACACCATTGATCGCGCAGGGTAAACTCGCATCCAAAGACAGCCCCAAGCCTACAGTACAGAAGTCAAATAAGCTGTAAACCTTTGTCCATTCCTTTATTAGTAGAATTATAACCCTCAACAAACATAAAACAGTCTTTGTCAACCATTCCATTTCTTTGTACCACAGAATTCCACTGTTTTATTAGTAAAATGCCCATCCAATAATTGAAACATACGTTTCCGGTAATTGAGTTAATCTGATAAATGATTGCTTATGCTACACACCAAAAGGCAAAAATCCTCAGCAATTATTTTTCATCTGTTTTCAGTGACAAAAAAATCTACTCCACCAACCTTGGAAGAATCTATTATTTCAGATATTGCTCCAATCACTATTGACATGCATGGAGTAAAGAGTTTATTAGATAACCTAGATTCTCACATAGCTACTGGCCCAGACAATATACCCATATCAAGAAGTTTGCGGACATTTGCTATACTTTGTTCATGGCAAAAATGCCAGATGGAACAGGCATGTCCAATACATTTCGATCAAAAAATCATTGAAAAATTAAATTAATTATTGTGTACCGCCTACCTCAAGTCTGTTTAGTAACTTTCCGGGTTTGATATGTGTAGAGCAACTCTCTGCAAGTACAATAATGCCAAAAGAAGTCCAATTCACGAAAATTCTGGTGCATCAAAATGGCCTAAACCGACCAGGTGTAGCAAATTTCCCCATATATTTTGTTAGTCTGGCGCCACCCACCCCTTCGCAAAAGGTAAGGGTCTGGTGAAATACAAATACCAAATCATTTCAAAAGGAATTCAATTAGACAGCACACGTAATGCTTATTACGTCAGATGATTGCACTTCAATTTGAACAAAAGCATTGTGTTGCCAAGGCGATTTCTGTATGAACGTCATTGGCACGCATTAATTGGCTACCGCCAAATCTGGGTGGTAGAAATGATTTAGTATTTGTATTTCACCAGACCCTTACTTTTTGCGAAGGGGTGGGTGGCACTAGACTAACATTTTGTATTGGGTGTTTCGGGGGCATGCACTAAAAGGCGTAATAACCTGTGACACGTGATAGATACCTCAGATTCCAGAACAGATTTGGAAAGAGCAGTGAATAGCAATTAATATGAGCTATAGCAGAAGGAAATCAGAGGAAATTTTAAGTGCATCATTTTTAAGGTTGAAAATCACTTACCGTATTTGACTGGTTAATAGCCGTGGCGCATATAATAGCCACTCCACAGCCTAGAATTATTGTAACAAGGGCTGCCCTCAGATAACAGCTGCGGCTTGTATCTGAACATACTTTTGCAAGTGTTGATAAGACATGTTTGAAGCAGAAACCTGGCAAAGGAGTTGTTTTTAGCCAAGAAATAGTGTTTTTGAGAGAAGTTAGAATGAACAACAGTATTGACCAATGATTAAGCAAGGTCAATCATTTGTGAATCCATATAAATGCCACACCAACAAGCCCATAGTAGCCACTCTCAGATAGCAAGGGTGTAGCTAGCTTTCAGGATTGCCCAGGCACAAGGTCTGATTGTCCCCATGCAAACTATTTAGCAAGAAACACAAGCCCATCTCTGTGGACTCTTTATTACACATTTACTTTCGAAAAATTGTTTAAAAGTGCACTACTGATATACATGTACCTAGCTAGCTACTATGATACACTGTTGTTTGTGTAGCTTATTAGACTAAGATACTACTGCATGAATTATATAGAAGCTAAAACTAAACAATGATGGACTAACTTAGCCTTCAGCTCCAATATCGAACTTCTTTTTCACTCCTCCGTCTGCCCGTGATACAGTGCTTTATAAGCATCATAATACTTCATCAGTGACAACTCCAGCCCCAGCATCGACTCCTTTTTCACTCTTCTGTCTTCTCTACTTGCACCGAGGACTCGACTTGCACTCACTGAGCACTTTTGTATAACAAGCTTTAAACAATGCTGCGGATCCTATTGAGTCCTGCCTCCAGTAAGACAGGTGCCACAACCGACTGGGAATTGGCTGTTGTCCATCTTTCATCAGTCTACACCATTAGATGTCTAACTACTTTATATCAGAGTAGTGTTGTCCACTGAGTGGTTTGATTCAACCCGCGCTCAAATCTTAAAATGTTGTTATCACGTGATACCGGGCATTACATAAAAAATTACTAAATTGATGGAGGAATCTTGACAAACTCAACTATACACGATTTTTGATGATACTATTATGGAAAGTATTACAAGGTGCTCCAAAAAGATAGTGAGTGTGTATTTTTGGTGTGTATTAATTACGGGTGTGCCCAGGCTGGTGCCGCTATCATCAGGCTTGCTACCTGGGCACCAGCAATGATTGCCTGAGCCTGTTCCCATGCAGGCCCGGGTGTAGCTATGCCCCTGTCGGATAGTAGCCACAGGGTTTTGTTTGCTGAAAGTTATAATAGCAGTCACGGCTATTAACCAGACAAATACGGTACTTTTTAAACCAGACGAGCGCCCACAGCCGGCCTTTGGTGGGCACGCACCTAGTTTACTGAAATTGTTTTCCGATAAGTGTGTGTGTGTGTGTGTGTGTGTTCGTACAGAGGTTTGCGGATTGTTTGCAACAAAACCGTAAAGCTCCAACCGAAAACGTGATCCATCAACTTAAATATGTCACCACATCTTTGATAGGTCACTTTTCTGGTAACTTCCTGTATTGCAAAGATTCCACAACCCTCTGTATGGTTGTATATTTGTTTGTCTTTCTGCACCCACATGAGCAAAATTTTGTTTGCTAAAAACAGCCTTTATGTGATAAATAAAGGCCATATAGAGCCTGTATTAAACTTATTGTAGGTAAGTTTTGGTTTAAGATGGTTAATGTATGCTGGTTTGAAATACAGGTGAAACGAGTTTATAAGGATGCAGTGAAGGCCTATCCCAAAGGGCTGTAAGGACATCAAACAACCAAAAACAACACAACTGGCCTCCTAGGCTACCGGGCATATTGAATTCCTTTGAGTTGAAAAGGGGGAATGCCCGTGCATATGCGAACGAAAATGAAGAGCGGCTTTTAGGCTTTACCTGGAGAATTTGCGTAAGAAAATGTTATAGACAAACTATAAAACATATAAGAATATACAGTACCGCCCAAATTAAACTTCATGCACGCGTAGTGACACAACGCGTGCTGTTGAGCACTAAAACGCGTGTGCTAGGTAAATGTACGCGTGGATAATAAAAATGCACGCTACTTTTCACGCGATTACACGCTACTCTACACGAGTGCTATGGATTCAGTGCACGGGTGTACATTTTACTCTACACGCGTGCCCTAGCTACACTCAGTAACTACACGGGTGTAGCGTGTAGCTTGTCTCATTCCTACGCATGCATCTGTATTGTAAGCACGCTAAAAGAACATTGTACTGTACAGTGATACAATAGCTACAGTGTTTCTTACATTAATAAGTGTTCTATTCACTGCAGGATCAGTCCGAACGACTCACAGTGTTGCCATGAATAAAGGACTGCTTGATTAAACCGATCCAGTCATTCTCGACCACCATCTATACTGTACCTTACGGAGAAGATGTTAATTCAGTCTTCGTTCATTCTCAATCATGGAGTTTAAAGCTGGCATCTGGACCTCGATCTGGACTTTTATTTATTGTGACTGTATTGTTGTTTAATGTTGAGCACTATTTAGAAATACACCGGTTTCTATCGGTTTTCTACATACCTTGTAATTTACGATAGTGACAAAACGTGTTACCATGCCGAGGTTAAGCCTGGAAGCGAGGAATAGAGTCATTGCGTTGCATCAGCAAGGCTGGAAGGTCAAAAATATTTATGACCAATTACAACAAGAGGGAGTTACACCAGTGACACTGCGAGCCATTTACTACTTGTTGTCAAAATACCGGCGACATCAAGCTGTAGTAGACTTACCGCGGAGAAGAAGACCGAGAAAAATAACGGATGAAATGAAGACTTTTATAGAAGAAATGCTCAACCAAGATGATGAAATTACAGCAGTGAAATTAAAGGACATGCTCGCATCGCGATGGCCGGAAATACCTGTGTCTTCTTCCACAATAAAACGTGTAAGAAGGCAAATGGGCTGGGTTTGTACCCGGCCAAAGTATTGTCAACTGCTTCGTGAAGTAAGTATGACGTATCAAATATTATAATGGTTAGTACTATTGACAAACTTGGAGCAGTAGTGGCTCCCTAGTACTTTATTGCTATTTATATAACAGGGAGGGTTATATGATACAGGTATCTAGACATAATCACATGAATTTAACCAGAACGGCAGGGTATTTGTTACATTGGCGCAGTTTGATGAAGGGCCATGCATTTCATGGCTTCTGCTCCATCTTTAAACCAGGAGGAGTGCAGCCGGCTGAAGGCTGGCTACGGATTTTGGTTGGTTGTGGGTGTATCCTTGAGCAAGCATATTTAGAAGCCACAAAACTATTTTAGATGCTTATAAACAGACTCTAGTACATGGGCTACGAATTACCACACCCCCATAGACAATCAGAATATACCACAATAATGATCTAGCTTCATAGGCAAGCAAGGAATTTTTCTATGTTCACTAGCTTGATCTACTGTGTAGCTGAGTTGTGAGATTGAGATACTCTAACATAGCAGTCACAGTCACGTGTGTATTTTATAGCTACATATGCTACAGTATAACAAAACAAACTAGGTAGTGCAAGTTTTAATTTTAAAATGAAATAGGGTTCCAGTGATAAAAATCAGTGCACTATGCCAAATAGCTACCATCATTTCTAATTTACCTCATAGCTACCATCATCTCTTGTTTTGCTACTGTACTTTGGAATCCTACTTCATTTGTAATAAACACTCACACTGACTTCTTTGTGGTTGTTTTACCCCCTCGAGTCATTTCCTAAATAAAGGCCTAAAATAAGTAAGTAGTAAAATGTGTTTGTGTATACTGAATATTTGATCCCAAATGTAAGCAGTATTCAAGAGGTCAGGGTATAATAATATTATTTTCTATTCAGGTCCAACTCATTGAATGTCTTTACTCCTAGAACCCAGCTGTACATTTAAACTTTGTCAAACCCTGTTAAGATTCAAACGCAGTTGATTGATACAGTAGCTGGAATGGCCTTCCATCTACAGAACTTCAGGCTGGCGCACTATGTTAAAACACATATAGCGTTTAGTGTGTACTGATATTTTAATTTGCATAAATGTGACCGGATATGCAAAAACCTGACATAATTACACATTTCAAATTAACTTTTAATATTTATAATCTACATGGCCAAGTGTATGCTCTGGCGAAGTTTCAGCTTCACATGCCAAGAACTTTTAGAGTTATAGTGCTACAAAGTAGCAACAACAGAACGATTGATTTGTACAAGAAGTATCGAGAAAATATATTACAGGCACTTGCTAAAACTATTGTAACTCATAAACAGAGTGTTACACGGAGTTGGAACTTTTACCATCATGTTCACCATAAACAGAAGCTGCAAAGATGAAATTAATGAAAAAAATCAATCGCGTATGATTGCTTCAACGTGACATACATAAGGAAATGGCTGCAATGAAACAAAGATTTTCCAACTCCTCTTGAGTATGTGAATAAGAGGATATCCAGGTTTTCACTGTTTCACATTTTGATAACAGCTAAGTTCCAAGCATCCCATGTTAGACCGCTTTATCAAAACAGCTAAAAAGACTAGGATCTTCATTGATACAGTAGGTTGTAGTGTACTACATAGCTACATTTCACTTACATGGAATATTATATAATACATTCTGGTACCATAGTATTATTTATGTTGGTAAGGACTAAGTGATGATGGTATATGATTTGAGTGAAGTGTCGACAAAGAGATGACATTGATACGAGTCATGAAATACATGTTTGAAGCTTACCATGTAAAGAGGTGGTCTTTATCAAAGGTGATCACAAAGTGGTTCCTAGCCATCTTTGAGATCTGATTGCAATGTGGTCTTTGTACAGAGGTTGTCTTTATAAGAAAGTGGCCTTTAAGAGGTGGCTAATAAACAAGGGTTTTACTCTAGGGTACGTTTATATGACAATTTGACTATTTCCAGTTTCCATTTCACTGTTTCCAATTTCCCTAGGTGAACTATTAATGGTTAGAAGCTATTTGTAATTTTCAGTATTTTTACAAACATACATGTACATAGAATACTCTTATTGCTTTACCACTCCCTCATACCTAAAAGCATACTGTAAAGGTGTTGACTTGATACTATGAACTTTTTATCACTGCATCAGCTGCTACTCTTTGGCGCACGTTGGCATAAACGCAATGTTGAGCCTTGTGTAGTAATGTGTAGTGCACTCTTGGGTATTCCCCCTAAGGCATCCTTCAGACTTTACTTGTAGCTCAGTTTCCATTATGAACACTACTGCTGGTGCTACTGTATGTACATTTTTCAACAGTATACAGGTGAATTTACCTGGTCCCTCCTAGTGTATTCTCTGGCTCCACATGTTTAGTCACTTTAACCAACACCCTGGCCAAATTTGCTTTGCCAGGAGGACATTGTGGCAGAACAACAGAAAACTCTTTACTGCTATCATATTGTGTAAGATTATAGTGTAAGGTTAAATCTCCACTATATCTCTGCCTCCACATAGTGGTTGGCATCCCAATGAAAATGTGACCAGGCCTGCGAAAATAGGGCATGGGGCACATAAAATTAGCCTAATTTTTCAAGCTTTCATGGCTCATAACTTTTGATACTATTATGCTATGGCTATGAAATTTCAGCACATATTACCCATGCAAGTTATAGAATGTAGATATTCTATTCCAGTACTGAGATATGACCCATTGTGTGACAGGGTGTAGTTTGTGCACACATGCCCTATTATCGCAGGCCCAGTTACAAATATGTTTATCCCATAAATGTACATTTAATATTTTAGCTCAACAAAACTAAACGTCTTATTTGGGCAAAGGAGCAGCAAAGAACTAAAGAGACTTTCGCAAATTGCATTTTTTCGGACGAGTGTACAGTGCAGCTTGATAGTCACAGTAGGATCTGCTTTAGAAAGATCAAGCAACCACGAGTACTGAAGCAACGGGCCAAGCACCCTGTCAAGGTACACATTTGGGGTGGGATCTCAGCAAGGGGGGCAACCAAAATTGTTATGTTCAACGGGATAATGAATGCTCAACGACTCCAAAGGATTCTGGAAGCTGGTCTTTTGCCATTTATAGAGCAGAAATTTGCCGACAGCCATAGGTTATATCAAGACAATGACCCCAAACATTCATCGAAATTAATTGAAAAGTTCTTCGAAGACAATGAAGTCAAATGGTGGTATACTCCTCCCGAATCCCCAGACTTAAATCCAATTGAGTTAGTCTGGGGTTCAATGAAGCAATATCTTCGGAATACGTGGAAGCCTAGAAATTTAGAACAGTTAAAGTCTGGCATTGAAAGTTTCTGGTCAAAGCTCACTCCAGCAGTTTGCCGTAAATATATAGGCCACCTTAAAAAGGTCATTCCTAAGGTTATCGAGGTTGGTGGTGAGCCGAGTGGATATTGATTAAGTTAACTGCCCTTTCAGGTATGTACTATCCTGGCCATCTATTTGTTTGATTCACTTCTGTTTTTTTATTTTATTATACAGTACTTATTGTTTGACTGATGCTAATGCAAGTGTGACACCTGCTAACTGTAATTGATGTCTTCTAATATACATTTTCAAGTGGTGTATAGTGTATATAAATTTTATAGATGGTTTGCATGTTATGTCATTCACTTGCAATTTAAAATTTAATAATTTATTACTATATTTGCACAAGGTTACTGTACATTTGTGCCTATAATTAATTTTTTGGAAACAATCACTTAGTAAATGGTCTACAAAATCACTTCCAGTTCATGAATTTACTGGGTTAATTGACTAATGTATGGGACTGCGCAAACTCCCAGTAGCTAGCTAATATTCTATGCGAAGAGATTCACTATCATGTGAACACTGAACTGTCTCTCTTTTGTTGTTACGCTTACAACTGTACGTGGTAAATATATTATAAATGTATGATCATGATTAGCTACTGGTTGGCTGTTGTACGTGGTCGGAGTATACACTTCGGAAACTCTTTAGGAATGGCTCCAAATGATCTTATTCAGGTTGAGCATGACCAGACTGCTTTCTTTATGCAGTAACTGTTAATCCTTGTTTTGTTCATATGATTTATTTATGTTTCTTCAAAGTTTACTGTTATTACATAAAATGGAAAAAATTCTTGTGTTGTGTGTAGCTTTGTCTGTGTTTTTCCTCCTGTGAGTTAAATTCTAAAGAGAGTGTTAGTATATGTGACCAGGCCTGCAAGAACTGGGCATGTGGGTACAAACTATTGTAATGCTACAAGTTTTACAGTATCTTAGTATTGAAACAGATGTATGCTTGCAACCTAACTGAAAAATGTCAACAATTCTTAATTTACCCATACTTTAGTGCATGCATGGCAACAGAATACAAGTTTCAATTGTGCATGGAGTTTGATCTGAGGCCGAAACAACATGTACAAATTAAAATTATGGCAACTGCGTCATTAATCTATACATTTAGTGGATGCACCAAGAATTACAACAAAATACAGTAGTATAGTAACGAACAAAGCTTCTACTCTGCACCTTATGGCTATGTTTAAATCAGTGCAGCCTCTATCAATAGTGGGTGCAGTTATCTGTTATGTGCATACACTCTAGAATGTGAGATTAGGGGCACACCTTCACATACAGTATAGTTGAGTTAAAGTATAGACTGCTGCAGGTTACTAGTTGTAAATGACACCTATAGTGTATAATTATAGGCACCTGAACAGTCCATAAATTTCCCAGTCAATTGGGTAAGTGAGACAATTTACAGTATAATGGCAGTCTTACATTTTGGCTTTGTACGTGCATGTACATGTGTAGTTTTAAAACCATCGTGATTTTGCTAGAAGCTTACATATCAAATAAATATACATTGGTTGGTTAAACTCAACAGGACTATAAACAAGGCAGTCTAATAGTGAATGTTTGAATAGTAGTTTAAGTATCATTGAAGTAAAATAGTGTAGATTTCATATCACATAGTCCGATTACAAAGAAAACCTGCTACAACTCCAAAATGACATCATCAATCCACTGTAGAAGAAACCACGAAGTCCATTACCGCAGGGTAAGTTTAGTCTGGAAGACAACTCGTCAACACAAAATAATCACAAGAATTGAAATACAAATCTGCTTGCAATAATATAGGATCATTCTAAACCCTATGAATACCCAATAGTACTGTGCTCCTGCCTATCTATCATGTAACACATTTACACTTCAGATCAAGGAACCACTCAGGCTATGTTTCGCAGTTGGCTAACCCAGGCTACAACTGAGCAGTAATAATGTAGACATTAAGAAATGTTGATTGTGGGAATCGATTAGTACTCACATGGTAAGGATGCATGACTAGGTGATCAATTAAAAAGATCTGAAGTTATGGAATCTCAGTGAGTTAAGAAATGCTCAAAATTAATTTATAAGCTCATCCGCATGTTGATTCATCATACTTACCAATTTAAGTAAAATAATTATGAAGACTAACTTCTGCAAAGGGTTTTGTGGTAGCTTCCTTTGGCCATTGGTGATGAGCATGCCAAGTATGTTGTACTTTACAAGACTGAAAGTTGAGAGCCTTAGACTTTCTGAATAGGTATCTGTCTATTTCAGTAAACTTGTGATCTGCCACCATGGAAATGTCTTATACAAAGAACGTTCAATGTTATCCCAGACAGAAATGATACTAAATCTACTTTGGAATATAGTAAATCTACTCTCATATACCTGTACTAGCACAACCCCTAGGATAGATGATGCAGGGGTACACATGTAACAATCTGGGAGGATCTACGAGGGAAGCCTGAACGCTAACCTAATATTTGCAAAAATAAAGGTCACCGATACACATACTGCGGAACAGGTTAATGTGAAATATATATTAGTTGTGCATTTGTGGTGACATGGTTGCAAAGTTTCACTCACATGCAGTGAAAAATAACAGTGTAACTACAAGTAAACTATGGCGATTGCTGAATATCCCACATGCAAATCCACAAAAAAAAACTATCAAACTAATAGTAAATGTTTAGGCTAAAATTAATGCAATGACACATGTGAACAGCAAGGAATACATATACAGACAGCAAGGGGATTGATGCACACGTCATTTTCTGTTCTTTTCTGTACGTTTCATTCCCCTTGCATCACTGTCAATGGCTTTAATGCAGTCTAGTTCCCAGTTATCTTTTTCGTTGTTGATTGTAGATTTGTGGCACTCGTACGATTTTCTTCTTATATACATCAACTTAACTGGGTCTAATGCAGGTTTATCCCGGCCTCTACAGTTCGAATTTATTCTGGTGTCCTTGTCAAACAATATATTTGTCATAGCAACTGCCAGTCTTGCTCTAGTTTTGTGCTTCATTATCAGAGGCACCAGAATTTCAGATGGTATGAGCTGCAAATAGAAACCTGAATAATACATTGTTTCTTGCACTATTAGCATTTAAGACCTTCACATACAATCAGTACACTAAAAATTGCTGGTTAGTCACTACACTATCAGCTGTTAAACAATATCAGAACCCACCTCATTCATTGCGCCATCTGGAGACATTGCAGTGTTTGCCTGATGTTCTTGCTGATGGTCTGATGGAGTTTCACTTGTACAAGGAACTAGAGAAAAATTAATGGTCATGTCCATACACATAATCAGAGAAAACAATTACTCACTTATTGCTGACCCACTAGCCAATGTAGGTGTTGCTGTTACTGGTGTATATGTTGTGGTGGTCAATAGAGGCAATGTAGGTGTTGCTGTTACTGGTGTACATGTTGTGGTGGTCAATAGAGGCAATGTAGGTGTTGCTATTACTGGTGTACATGTTGTGGTGGTCAATAGAGGCAATGTAGTGGTTGCTGTTACTGGTGTACATGTTGTGGTGGTCAATAGAGGCAATGTAGTGGTTGCTGGCGATGCTAACCGAGACAATGTAGGAGTTGCACAGGGAACTAGAGAAAATGACAATTTCATACACATAAACAAAATAAACTACTCACCTAGCCCAGTTAATGCTGACCCATGAGGAGCTGTTAGAGCTCTGGCAACCCCTGATGCCAGCAAAACCTTAACTTGTTGCTCTAAGCAATCAATTCGATTGTTCAGGACTCCAAATTGCTCTTTCTAAATACATACATCATCAGTGTAAGTATAACATGCCACAAAATTTAAACCAGTACATGGTGCTGAACTGATTAAGTGCAGCTGGAAAATCAATAATGACTAGATACACAAGAACCAAATTATGTGAAAGACTCTATTCAGCAGCTGATTTCATAATAAATGAAATACTTGCACATCATTGAATCTTTGCGTATTGTAAAATTCCCATGAATTATAAATCAACCTCAGTGCTAATTTTCCTTCTGTATACTATACACACATTTGTGACCTACTGTAATTTTAGAAAACCATCGATATCTGCACATTTTTCAAATTCATTTTATTTGTGTTTGATTGTCTACAGGGACAAAGGAATGGAGTGGATAAGTTTCAGTTTCATAAATTAA
Source organism: Dysidea avara (assembly GCF_963678975.1). Lineage (NCBI taxonomy): Eukaryota > Metazoa > Porifera > Demospongiae > Dictyoceratida > Dysideidae > Dysidea > Dysidea avara. The sequence continues at coordinate 39,202,939 of NC_089274.1, forward strand.
GCAGTGTGAGAAATACAGCACTAGACAGCAAAAAAATTGATATTTATAGGTTTTGCCCAAGGTATGCTTCCATGTTTGAGAAAGAAGGCAAATTCTTCAGGGCAAATTCACTGAAGAATGATCATCGGTAAATCCTTTTGTCACCACAATGTAAACAAACGTCTTTAACTTTGAAACCCTTTCATGTATGGAGATGTAACATATATTTGCACTCCCTATCAACTGGCGAACACGACGATGCCTAGGATTTATCCATTCCCCAGTGAGACAACAAAAAGCTTGCATTGAATTTGTTTTCTAGAGCTTGTGTTTTTTACCCATTGTTTTTAAAAACATTTTAATACAAAAGTACTATTGTACATAGATTGACGGTTTTCCAAAATTCAGTCATATATAATAATCAAGAGTTTAAAGAGTGTAAAGTTAAGTAGAACATCCTGGATCACATTATAATAAAAAAAATATTATATAAGCACTACATACATATGAAGTACATACCTGATACTCGCCAATCTCCACCAAAAATTTGCCTATCGTCATCTGATAATCTCTTATCTGGTGAACTTCAGAATGCAGTGTTGTAGCCTACAAACAATATAATATTATAGTGATGCTACTAAGCTACTACACATCATTTATTAAATTGAGGGACTTATTTGAGGTCGTGAAACAAGAGCGCTATAGTTTTTAACACAGTCGTGTGCACTTAAAAAGTGTGTGCGTGTGTGTGTGTATGGTCACCAAACATACAATGTAGCTGGCCTCCTGAAACAACGAATTCTTTTAAAATATATAGGGTATATATATGTGAACAAAAATTAAATACAATTGAAAGGCTTTTTCACACAAGAAAATGGTATAGATAAACTGTTTTATGCAGTATTCATAATTTGTTCAAGTTGTGGTTCCTTAGCAACATAATTACAAATATTTCAAAGAATTACAAAATACAAAACTTATTGATTAGTTGCTGATACTGGTTTTTACAAGTACATTGTTGGTAATAGGATTTACCAACAACAATGTTTATACCTTTAGGGTCACCGCAGAAGAGCCAAGGTAACTATGCACAATACACATGACATTTTTAATGCCTTAACTACTGGTAGGTTTTTGATAAACTTAATGTACAGCAAAATTCAATTCATTTATTCACTATAGCCAGTTTTGTATTATGGTTACTCGGGATGATGTAAAATTCCAAGTGGAACTATGCAATTAAAAAGCAATAATTTTGCATAGCACCTCCATAGTCTGAATCCAGATATCTGCACTATTTACAGACCTCTGGAGTGATACAATAGTCACCTCAGTAACCTATACACACGGTATATAAACACAGGTGGCGTGAAACATAAACTACATTCCTTTCCAACTGCCTTGTTTGAGAAACATGTCAGAAAAAGCGTATCTGTTGGAATTACAAGAACCCTATACATACTACAAAATCCTAGACACTTGGTCAACTAGATTTTAGTAGTATCGAGAAATTCTAGTGCTGTCACTGTAATTACAGCCTATCACTACTGTATATCCAGTGTTGGGAGTAACGCGTTACATAATATTATTACTTTTGTGGTAACTATAAGTAATATAATGAAATACGCTATAAAAACAGGTAATATAACTCAAGTTACTTTACTTACAAATGTAACGCGTTACCTAAGTAATATAGTTACTGTAACGAATCTGATGTTATTATTATTACAAATAACGAAGTTACTAAACTCGTTAGTTATCCACTGAGTAACGCCTAGCCCAATGAAGTAACAAAGCCTACTGAATGAAGCTTATTCACCAGCTTCTTACTTTTAACCAAGATTTGTACATTGTCCAACAATGCAATCATATCACGTGATAAGGTGGTAGTTTCACGTGACAGCTTAAGGTTGTGGACACAAAGTAATATAATATGTAATATTACTATAGTTACTTTATTTTATGAGTAATATGTAACTGTACCTAAATAGTTCAGTTGCAAGTAATATGTAATACTGTTACTTTTACAAAGTAACTTGCCCAACACTGTGTATATCTGTCAAAAACTACTAAGATAATATACAGTGAAACCTCATTAACAGAGCCACCTGTGGAACCAAACAAAAATTGGCCCCAATAATGAGGTGGCCTGGCCCCAATAATGAGGTGGCCTTAGAAAGTACATCAGATTTGTGCTTGGAGCCTACTAAAGTAGCCACTAGTACTATAATGAGGTGGCCACTAAGTGAGATCTTACTGTAGCTTCACAGTTGAATTGGCCAGGCATAAACTCAATGCAATTCAATCATTTCAGTGGCATTTAAACAATCAAACAGTTATTATACTCTATAGAGCTCAGATGATAGATGAATTAAAAGTATTTTTTACATATTACTGAATACAAAAAAGACAAGATACCTGCTCATGATTGCCAGACAAAGAACTAGATTCCACTGTGGTTATTGGGGTCACTCCTTCTTCATCAGTATTGTATCGATCCTCCAAAGGATTGGGGCCATCATAAAATGCCACAGGCTCAATAGTACTCTGTAACACATTCATAATTATTGCATAAGTCATGAACCATAGTCATTCTTACTGTTACACTGTCCCTTATTTGGTGAACGGATATGTCCAAGATTATACCATTTACATAAACACTCCCACATTATATATATAGGGTACCCTTACACTATGGCAGTGTTTTCTCATTGAGTAATTTTGTGCACCTACTACCACTGCACACCATTTTAGACTTTCTAACAGTATGATGCTTTAAAATACTATCTTTGTGGAAGAAGCCTCTATTACAAAGTTGTTGTTTTTTCCCAATATACCACACAGTAAGGCCAGGTTTTGCTAACTACTTTGGACTGCCTAGAGCTGTACTGTGTAGATGTACTAAAAGAATATCAATGGTCAACAACAGCAACATTAGGTATTCTTGCCCAAAAATGTCACCCAAAACCAGCCTAACTTTTCTTTATAACAGCTTGGCAGTATTAGCTAGACATAGGTCAGTAAATAAACACATTTAGAGCAACCACAAATCCTCTTCTACAATCTATAAATTCTATTAACAAAAATACTGTAAATGATGCCTTCAGACAGGAACATGCAAGGAGAAGGTTACATGATTAACATCACTCTGGACCTTTTTCCTGACAATGTGATCATAAGACTTAGCCCATTTCTTTTTGTGTAGCAATGACACTGCATTTTCTACATTCGCAAAGCTATAGTTTGAGTGGAATGTGTAAAAGAGCTGAATTCCCAAGTAACTCTCCACCCTCAATACAAGTATCCAAATGGAAACAAGTACAATCCTAGGTTTAAAATTTACACATCTAACCTGTAGCAGTGGTTGAGGCATAGAACCAGGTGATGATGGTGGCGTAGCTCCTACGTGGATCACAAAATCATCCTACAATAAAAATACAGTCAATATGTACAAAAAGCTAAAGATACAAAATGTTTATTAGATTTGACATCTGTAAGTATGCTTAAAATTTAGTGATCCAACTACATAGCAATGTTTACAGAACTTAATTATCACCCTAGCCAATACAAGTTCTACCACTGGATTGCTTTTATAGACATACCCAAATGCTTCGATGATGGGTGGGAGAAGGTAACGTTGCCGTTACGTTTGTTAATGTAAACGGACAAGTCCTGGAGATATCACAGAAATATTTCACGATGTGACTCACAATAGAATCGATTGTGGGTTGCGAGCAAAAGATGCAATGAACATCTACCATGCCAAACTAGGGTGAAATATGCGCGAGTTACTCTGTTAAACTAGTTTATGTGTGTTCAGGCTGCTAATAGTTCATGCAACATGAGTTAATTACAAGTCCTAGCATATAGTGAAGCTACATGACTAGAAAGTTCCATAAATCATTTAAAGCATAGCCTTGTTTGTGCTATACGAAAAATAAAGCACTCGGCGCTCGGTATCGATGCTTTATTTTTCATATAGCACTCGCGGCTATGCTTTAACATATACATAAACACCTTAGAAATCTTACTGTGCATTTTTATAAGCTCAGCAGAGTAGTATAGTGAGGTCTATTTAGAAGAACTTGGACTGCAACAGCCTTCTTGGGAAGTGATACTAAGGCATGCACTACGTAGATGGCAATGAACAATCATGCTTTATGGACTACTTCGATTAGTGATTAGTAGTATCTGATTGTTCTGTAATCATAGGCAGTAGAGTTAGAATAAAGCAAAGCTTTTAAGAAAATCAGCACTTCAGTTTTAAAGTGTGAAATATTTTAATAGTTATCAACAGTTCCTAATGACCTTTGAGAAATGCTACACTGGCAGTTGCCAACTTTCCCTTACACATGACTTTACCTTTTTCACTTTCTTTTTCTTTTTCTCTTTTGTCTTCTTCATCTTATTCTGTAGCAATGCATACACTTAACAACATGAACACTTTGCATGTTATCACAGTGCATACTTCTTTATTCTTCTCCTGGTCCTTAGTTATTATACCTGATTTAATCTAGAACATACAAAGTGTATCAAACAATATGCACAGTTGAGACAATTAATACATCTATTGATTGGCTTAGTGGTCATTTCATTTCAAAAGTCAGTTCCACATTACAAAGCAGTTATGATATACATATACACACAAAAGCATACCAAAACTAAACAGGAGCTTATAGGTGCCAAAGATGCAGTACTTATGAGCTCCTGACTAAAGCAATGAAATATCCTTTCATCAGAAAAAGGGTATGGGAGAATTTAAACACTATACATTTAAAAAAAAATACAAAATGTAGTACCACTGCACTATGTAACTGTTCAAATTACCCTTTTTCTTAAATAGGCAGCTTGTACAGTATAAAAAGTTAGGCCCATATATACATGGCACAGTACCTCATAAAAAAAATATACTATATATATATATATACTTACCAGTCTCCTCTTCTTCTTTGGCTTTCTGCCATCACATTGTTTCCTTTTCACTCCCTCAACATTCTCATGATCATTTACCTGTGCATAGTGTCTTTAATGTACATAATGCAAATTAAAAATAACCTGTGACAATGGATCAGTGGCATCTTCTACATTATTCACGTCATTCGTGTCTTCATCATCATTCATGTTGGTCTCCTTAAGTTTGCATTCCTCTTCCGTCCCTTAGAAAGAAATCAGCTTTACTTCATACTCTTTACTCAAACATAGCTGCTGTATGCAATAACAAGATGATTTTGAGCTACTTCTAAAAACCAGGCACTATATGCAGCTCTACCTAGACACCCCTGGTCACACTGCAAGTGCTTCCTTAATTACCAGTGTAATTTGAGAACTACAGAATAACATGCATACCACGGTTTAGTTTGACTCAGTTCAGTCCAGCCCAGAGTGGCTGCTGCTCACACTACACAGTCTCGCTCACACGCTAAATCACCTGGCTTGTATAAGCACACAATTAAATTACTGAGTTTGCTAAAATCATAGCAGCTTTTGTTTTCCAAGCTTAGTTACTGCTAGAAATCTTGAATCCCTACAAGAGCAACAATGGATAGATAGCAGCAAAGGACTGTAGAAATGGCAACACGGATCGAAGTAATCAAGTAGAGCAACTGCCAACAACAGCAAACTTTTGCATGGCTTTCTTTCCTGCCAAAACAGGGTTTCTGTGATTCTTGATTCTCTGTGTAACGTCGAGTGATTTGAATTATAATTTAATGTGCCTTATGAAAAACTAGTGGCCTGGTGAAATCAAGTGAGCTGGCTTGGTTCGATTGGGCATGGTACAGACACCATTTACATTGCACTTTTCACCGAGCTGTACCATTCTGAACATGCTGCTGGGCTAGTGTGAATGGAGTGTATAAGTCAATAATGAATTATGAAATCAGGATTCTAATAAACCCCCATTTCAATGATAAGCTGAGGGGTATTAAACACAATTGGAAAATGAATGCCAATTAGACTTGGGTTATGATTCTTTTCCTTGTTGTTTCTTTGAAGTTATTAACATTAAATAATCCATGTGAGTCTGCATGAATATACAGATATGTATCAAACAACCGACCAGGCCTGCATTTTATGTAATCAACACATAACAAAAAGGCTTTCATTCCTACTGTTGTAAAACTATATTTATGTACTTGTTTTATTGTCATGTCTTCAATAGTATATCTGTATCGGGCCTTGAGTAGAATCGACATTAAAATTATGCCCCTCAAAAACAGGGTGTGAACACGGAACTATACCAAAGAGGTAAATTCTAAGGTCTAGGGTATTTCCATTTTGTGTCTTGTATAATAAAGCCAATTAAATAAGGATAAGGTGATATTGTTAAAAGCTTTTGAGTTATGAAAATTTGAAAAGGTAGACAAATCTTACACAAGCTCACATGCTCATATTTTCATTGTACTTTCTCAAGAATACTGTAACTGGTGAACAGTTCTGGCCAAAGTGACCACCATTACTTTGATATTCACAAAATTTGATTTAACACATTTGTTATGAAATCTTCGATATCTAAAACCTTTAAGTTTGGCCAGCGCTTACCTGGTTAAATGGTGTTATTTCCCAAGATTTTTTTTTTTTTTTTTTTTGAAAAAGTCTCAAGCTATAGACTCAATGTGATCTTTGCACTCTCTGCCAGCTCATCGTTTTTAAGAGCTACAACACATGTACAGCCATGGCATAGGTATTTACATATCATCCAGGAACTAGTATTCACAAATTAGAACACCTTGTATAAAGCTAACCTACATGTATTTGTAAATTTAGTAAAGGGCCTATGAAGTACTTTAATCAGCACTTTTGTAACCAAAAGATGATTTGTTGGGTGTAGACAAACAAAAAAATAATAATAAAACAAAGATGCACACACATTTCAGAGAAACTTTTCAAGAAAGCTCACAATGCTACATTAAAAATAATAATTTTTACCTTCAAAAGCAATGTTGCCTTTCAGTTTCCCGCAAGGCCATTTCACCACGCAGGTCTCCTGGTCACGGGACAACATACGACTTCTGGGTATTAAGGCAATAGTGCCATCGCAATCAAAAAGTACTACCGCATGAGTAGCACCGTTAGATTGGTCACTGGACGGAGAGTCTATAACAAATAACACATATAGGCCAGTTTAAAAAAATATGAATCACGTACCTTCCACAGTGTTGTGTCTGCCGCTTCTTCTTGGGGGAGCAACTGACTCCAACTCCATCTCCATCAGCAGTGATTAGGGACACGTGGCCAGCAATGCGATGTTCACGTGATAAGTCACTAAACAGTCACGTGATGTGTTATTTATAAAAGTTATAGTTGACTCGTCCTCGGACTCGTCTTAGTCTCGCGCAGCCAGACCACTGTTTCAGCGCTGGGAAGTCCTCAGATCTGGACGGGATCCATTTTACAGCATCAGCAGCAGCTCTGCTTTCTATATCACGGAGTCCACCCGGTTAGTGTCCGATCTATAGAGAATGAGGAATTAGATTGTACATGGTAATTAATTCTTGTATCAACTATATATTCACATCATTCATTGCTCTTATAACTTGTCTGAATTGCTGTAACATTGTTAATTGAATGGGCCTTGTGAGAATGTAGTGTCTCCTAGCAACCAAGTGGTAGTTATGATGATTAGCAGTACGATTAAGCCATGAACCAAACAGATAAACTGTATCCTTTAGGGTCCATCCTCTTTTATAGCTGGAGCATTACAGTATGTCTGAGCAAACCGAGTTATTGTCAAACACAGAGTTTGGACAGCAAATGTATGGTGGCCAACTGTTATATTTATCTGATACCAACTATCATCAGCTTTCACTTTGCAACTATGTAACTCTGAAATTACAAGCCATTCTCTAAAATAACTCTCCCAAGAAATTTCCTATTGGCTTTTATGGTTTTTCACCATTTGTAACAATCCTAACAATTACAACATGGAAATTTGTGAAAACACTCACCACTATCCTTCAACCAGGGCAAGCAAGTCCAAGAAGGATGATTGATCCAAGTCGTCTATGGATCAATCGATTGATCTATGGACGACTCATACTCAATGTCCCTATCACTTTGACCATGATCGCAGATTGTACAGAGTAGTAATTCCTTATTATTCTCATGTTATAGGAAGGGATATTATACCCTTTTATGTGGGAATTTGACCTAACTATTATTCCCAGGTTTGGGAATTTGACTTTCTTTCACTGTATTTCCTTACTCTCCCCATACTGGGGTGGGTAGGTTTTACAGTGCACTGTGTGGTTGATTTAAGTATGGCATATTGTATATTGTGGGCATACTAGTGTAGAAACATTATTTTATCATTGTAGTTCAACAAAACAAAACGCCTTATTTGGGTGAAAGAACCAAAGAGACCTTGCTAATTGTATCTTTACTGATGAATCCACAGTGATGCTGGAATTGGTGGTACACTCCACCAGAATCCCCTGATTTAATTAAACCCCATAGAGAGGGGTATGGGGTTCCATGATGAGCTACCTTAGGAATACGTTGTGGAAACCAAGAAATCTAGAGCAACTCAAAGCAGAAATTCAAAATGTTTGGTGCTGGCTAACTCCAGCAGTTTGCCGGCACTACAATGAACATCTGTAATATTATGGAAGTTGGTGGTGAGCCAAAATTTAGGTACGTAAAATGTTTATCAATAACTATCACTCATGGTGACTTTCTTTCGTTTTGTCTTTTATAGTGTAACTGATCCCTGCTGTGCTCATTAACTTTGTTTAATTTTGTGGTTATGTCTTTATCTGTGTGATACTTTGTATGTGTGTGTGTGTGTGACTGCAATTACTGTTTTCATCTAATGTCTTCTAGTGTTATAATAATTTGCTTGTGATGAAGTACAGTATGGTTACTGTATGTCAAATTCATTTTAAATATAATACTGTACTACAGTACTATATAATGTGGAATAATTTCATGCTACTAAGTAGCTTTTTGGTGTATTCAGTATAATTTATTTCACTGTGAAACTTCCAACCCTGAGGCCGCTTCTTGTACAGTAGGTCCCAAACACAACAAGGCATACGTATTTGATAAATTGCATGAATAATTCTTTATCAGGGCCAGAGGTGGTATTGTCAGTAGTAATTCATGGTAGCTACAGGTGATGTGTCATGGGCCACTACCTGTGTGTGGTGATGTGTCACTATAGCAACTACCTGTGTTTGGTGATGTGTTACTATGGCAACTACCTGTGTGTGGTGATGTGTCACTATAGCAACTACCTGTGTTTGGTGATGTGTTACTATGGCAACTACCTGTGTTTGGTGATGTGTTACTATGGCAACTACCTGTGTGTGGTGATGTGTCACTATAGCAACTACCTGTGTTTGGTGATGTGTTACTATATCCACTACCTGTATTTGGTGATCTGTCACTATGGCAACTACCTGTGTGCATGGTGATGTGTTACTATATCCACTAACTGTGTGTATTACTATATCCACTACCTGTGTGCATGGTGATGTGTTACTATGTCCACTAACTGTGTGTGGTGATGTGTCACTATATCCACTACCTGTGTGTGGTGATGTGTAACTGTATCCACTACCTGTATGTGGTGATGTGTCACTATATCCACTACCTGTATGTGGTGATGTGTCACTATATCCACTACCTGTATGTGCTGATGTGTCACTATATCCACTACCTGTATGTGGTGGTGTGTAACTATATCCACTACCTGTGTGTGGTGATGTGTCACTATATCCACTACCTGTGTGTGGTGATGTGTCACTATATCCACTACCTGTGTGTGGTGATGTGTCACTATATCCACTACCTGTGTGTGGTGATGTGTCACTATATCCACTACCTGTATGTGGTGGTGTCACTATATCCACTACCTGTGTGTGGTGGTGTGTCACTATATCCACTACCTGTATGTGCTGATGTGTCACTATATCCACTACCTGTGTGTGGTGATGTGTCACTATATCCACTACCTGTGTGTGGTGTGTCACTATATCCACTACCTGTATGTGGTGGTGTCACTATATCCACTACCTGTGTGTGGTGATGTGTAACTATATCCACTACCTGTGTGTGGTGATGTGTCACTACATCCACTACCTGTGTGTGGTGGTGTGTAACTATATCCACTACCTGTGTGTGGTGATGTGTCACTATATCCACTACCTGTGTGTGGTGGTGTGTAACTATATCCACTACCTGTATGTGGTGATGTGTCACTATATCCACTACCTGTATGTGGTGGTGTGTAACTGTATCCACTACCTGTATGTGGTGATGTGTCACTATATCCACTACCTGTGTGTGGTGATGTGTCACTATGTCCACTACCTGTATGTGGTGATGTGTCACTATATCCACTACCTGTGTGTGGTGGTGTGTAACTATATCCACTACCTGTGTGTGGTGATGTGTCACTATATCCACTACCTGTGTGTGGTGATGTGTAACTATATCCACTACCTGTGTGTGGTGATGTGTCACTACATCCACTACCTGTGTGTGGTGGTGTGTAACTATATCCACTACCTGTGTGTGGTGATGTGTCACTATATCCACTACCTGTGTGTGGTGGTGTGTCACTATATCCACTACCTGTGTGTGGTGATGTGTAACTATATCCACTACCTGTGTGTGGTGATGTGTCACTATATCCACTACCTGTGTGTGGTGATGTGTCACTATATCCACTACCTGTGTGTGGTGGTATGTAACTATATCCACTACCTGTGTGTGGTGGTGTGTCACTATATCCACTACCTGTGTGTGGTGATGTGTCACTATATCCACTACCTGTGTGTGATGTGTCATTATATCCACTACCTGTGTGTGGCGATGTGTCACTATATCCACTACCTGTATGTGGTGATGTGTCACTATATCCACTACCTGCAGCTGTGTGTGGTGATGTGTCACTATATCCACTACCTATTGTGCATCCTCTATTCAAAGCTAGCTATTAACGGAATTGGAGTAAAATACGTGCATAGTATTTAATTACACTAGGCATTTTCTAAATATAAATACAATTACATTTACTTGTCAGTACAGTATTTTAAATATAAACACTTTCCAAAGTATTGTGATCAGGCCTGCGAAAACAGGGCATGTGGGCACAAGCTACAGTGCATCACTCTACAGGTTATATCGCCATGCTGGAACAGAATGTTTGTATTTAGTAACTTGCATCATAAAGCCAATTAAATTCTTACTAGATGCTCAAAATTGCATTGCCATAACATACTGGTACAATAAGTTATGAAAGTTTGAAAGAGTAGGCAAAATTCATGTGCCCACATACCCTATTTTCGCAGGCCTGGTCACATTTACAGTTAAATGGTTTGATTTTCCAAGTGACTCAACTACTTAATTGTTATTATCTACAACTGTATGCATGTTGTCTTTTAATTTACACACATAATGTTGTTTTACTGTAGCCATAGTTACCAGAATTTAATTGGAACCTTCTCCTGTGGTAAGCATGTTGACAGTGAAATTAATTTTCTTAGGCCATCGAGGTGATTGTACTGGACTGCAAGCAATAATGGATGCTGTCTCACCTACCAAATCATTGGAAAATGTCACTTTCTTGGTTGAGGGCTCTGACTATACTCCTGCTTCTCAAATGACATTACTTATGACCGAAGATTCATATGCTTATTTTGGTAAAAGTATTGGAAGTAATTGCAAGAATTTAAATACAATAGGAAGGTACATTCAATCTCTAAACTACAGATACTAACAGCAGTGGGTTAGACCAGTACCCTTTTATAGTAAGCAATAAATGGCTGTCTTGGATAGTCCTACATGCATGGAATCTCAATGAATCAAGACTGAATTATCATTGATGAACTATTACAACTGCCATGGAAGTTCTAAAGATGTCAACAATCACAACACAGTTCCAGTAGAGTAACTCATCTGTCAATCCATGTAGACTTAGTTACAGGCCTCATTGGCCATGAACACTCTATTCTGCACAAACCATGGTTTACCCTGGGTCATTGCAAAGGCTGAGCAAACCAGCTCTGATCCATTGCTTGATACTCATGCAATTCAGGCTCACACCTCCATTGCCCACATGATGTCCTAGATCTCCTGAATACTGTAGGTACCTGTTATTTTGCAGTGAATGAGTTTATTTTAGTGATAGGCAATAAAAGGTATCAAAACACATTCATACAAAGTGCACGTGGAAGTGGCTACTTTTGAAAGTTGTTCCAGTGATACATGAATTATATAAGCCGTAGCTGTAAGCCATATTTTACGTAACTGGTACAGGTACAATTCTTTTGTGGCTTTATCTATAAACCGGATCAGAACACCAGTGGAATTCCTACATCAATTGCTTCCCTCATCTGAGTCACTTCAAAAACACCACAAGCATTGAACAGTTAAATTTTTGTAGTAAAGCAATTTCAATGTCCAGTTGTGCCTTATCAAACACCTCACTTAACATGATGCTGTAATTGAGTTATTTGCCAACAAACCAAGTACAAACATAATTTAATTGCATTTTCAAATCACAGGTACAATAGCACATAGCCTAAATGTAATGCTGTAAATTTAGTTATTTAAAGAAATTAAAATCAATTAAACAAACCAAGTACATTTATAATTTAATTACATTTTCAAATCTGTAGCCTAGATACTTGGAGGTAGAGAATTATAGCTTTCCCCAAGGTTTAGTTCTAATTTTATTCTAAAAATAGAGGATTTAAACATACATATGGAATCACTTGCAAATCCACTACTAAACCTCAGATATTTAATGGTATGGCATTCAAACACATGTAGCAAGGCATACAGACAGCAAAAAAGGAATCATGTATAGATATACGTACACACATTATTTTTCTCTAGTCGTTTTAGTCCTCTGGTATCAGCTGCAGTATCTATAGCCTTAACACAACCTTGTCTCTTCATTAGTTATTTGTCGCTTTATGACATCATACCATTTCTTTCTGACATGTTTGCAACACTTTCTGTTTCTACTGTACAACTACCACACCACCTCCAATGCAGGCATATCCTTGCCTTTACTTGTCAAACAATAAATTTGTCATTGCAACAGCCAGGTTTTATAAGGAACCAGAGTCTCAGATGATAAAAGCTGCAAACAGAAATATGATGATAATACAGTGTTGCTTTATAGTATTGAAAAAAAATTGTACATTTTCATGAAAGTATCAAACTTTGTACTTTTGCTTTCATACAGCACCATGTTAGGGTGTCATTAAAATTCATATGTATATATGTGACCCATTGAGGGGAAACCAGCCATTTGTTTTGCAAAATTCTATTTCACTTTAAAACATATTGAAATAAACTGGGTAAAAATACTCATGCTACATAAAAATTTTATGCATGTTTCAATTGCTTCGTTATGTGTACTGAAACACAGCTCAAATCAATAAAACTTATACACCACCAGAATCTCCTGTTCATTGGGATATCACAGTATGGTGCTTATTTACAATGCAGTAGAAATAAAGTTTACCGTATCATCTAGTTGTTGAAATGGCCTTCTTTATCCACACAGAGACGTACACGGAAAACACTATAACTGACTGATGTGCCACTTAATGGCGAACAGACTGAGCCAAACACCATCTTTGGAGCTTGCTCAGTTGTGAGTCATGATCGGTTAAACAAACACCTGTAATTTATTTTCCGTATTGTTGCTGTACAAATTGAATTTATTCCTGTTCCACCTGTCTGGCACTATAACTCCAAGACTATTCATCATAAAAGACTGAAACTTTGGCTGTCCACTCCTTTGTTACTATAGATAACATATAGTGTAAAAGTAATTCAAGCAATGTGCAAAAACAGCTGGCTTTTGCTAAGTGGGTCACATATTTGACTGGATCTGCGAAAAAGGAGTTTTATAGCCTTTCTAATTGTATATGTACTCGACAATCCATATTTTCATGTGTAAGTATGATGCCAGCCTGAAAATTTGGTCACTTTACACCCTAACATTGCGCTATTTCTGGATGTAAGTTTAAGACAATAGGTTGAACACTTGATGAAATATGAATCGTCAAACTTGGAAAATATAGAAAAGGCTACAAGTTTCCCCTTTTGCAGATTTGGTTACATATAATGTATCACGTGCAAATAATTCCACAAATACAACCAATAGAAAAAGCATCTGGGAAAGTATAAACAAATAATTCTGGAACTTTGGATCTTTGTAGAGATCCCAAGCTTATCAAAGGAGGTATCCAGTAATATTTTAAGAAGAAAAAAGTACTATGCTGTATAAAGTGCAGCATATTATATATTAGCCAAACCTCTTCAAGAATCTTCATAATTATGTATTTTGCTGATTGTAGCTACAATGCGTGCATAATCATTAGTACAATAGTACTGTATATTATGAATGCGGCTTTACATGATTACAGTTTGGCATAACTTAAACGTTTCCAAAAAATTGCTGTGAAATTTAAAATAGTGGAATTTTCTATTACCTGTGCCTGCCTGACTAACTAATGCGTTTAGACAGGCCTTATTCAATAACAGTTGGCTTGATTTTTCAATCTATTGTGTCGCTTTAGACCGACAGTTTCCTTTTGCATAGCACACTACATACAATGCATTCTTCATGGACTTACAAGTGATCCCTACTGTGCTCAAGATACGTATCATAATAGAATGCACAGTAGGGACATGTACAGTAACGCTTCTTATTGTTTTACTGTGATTTAATACCGTACACTACTCCAGCTTGTTTCAGTATTTTTTTATCAATGCTATGGTCCTAGTTGAAAATTCCAAATTTTGTGCGTCCTTGTCAAAAGCATAAACTAGCCTTCAGCGAAGGTTAAACAAGTAACATTTGAAAATTTACTTGATCATCTGGTGACACCATCAATAGGGCTGGACAATAGCAAAAGTTTCAAAGACAATTAATAGTAATGAAAAATGTAATTGGTAATACAGTATAAATGACAGATCAGTAGTTAGCTGCTTGTACAATTGGGAATTTTGTGAACAAAGTTGCTAATTTATTGTTTACACCTAATCATTGCTCCTTTCTTGTGAAAAGATAAGAATATGGTTTGTGAATGGAACAAATTATTGGTCATTTCGAAGTGTCGCACCCATCATGATAGCGTAGAGGCTAAATGTCACGATACAATTTGAAAGTTAATATTGCAATAGTAGATATTTTTCAACTATTTGGCCGGCTCTACTTGTCAACAATATTTGAAGAACTTAAAATATGTTACTATAGCAACCTGATATGGAGGTATAGTATGCACTAAATGGCTTGCTACACTGGTTTTTTTTTTATAGTACAAAATCGACACATATCAGACCATCGTATACGTATTATGTAATGCTTAATAAACTACCCTGAAATTCACTAAATAAATTTGGAAATTTAAGAATCGAAGAAAATAAGTAGTGTATCAAAAGGGAATAACTAAAATGTGGATAAGGAAGGTTGCCTATACCTGTAGATATACTAGTGGACATTAAATTAGGGCGCTCAGTTTTGATTAATTTATTAATCATCGATTACTAACTCAATTAATTGATTAACCTGGATGAATTGAACACCATACTTGAAGGAATGACAGCAGTTGATAGGTAGTTACAATTAGTGGTTTAGCTGGCAACACTAGCAATCTTTGTCAGCACTTACAGGCTGCAATATGTGACCGTCTCAGTGAAAACTCACAAGTACATGTGCATATTGATAAAATCAAATTTAAAAATAATACTTAAAATAACATATACTACAAGAAAGATATGCAAGTTTTTATCAGGCCAGTACTCTAAGAAGGAAGATTCAAATCAATTAAAACTATACACTATCTTATTCACCTACTTACGGAGATCAAAAATCTTTGTTTCATTTCTGTAGTCCCAATGGTTTGCGTGTCATGTGCGCTTGTTTACAATGTGGTTGACGCAAACAAAATAGTTTCCTTTTCTTCGACAAAACTGCCTTCATACACCTATGCACAAGCAACAGCAGGGCTAAAACTATACTTTGGTTGATCTGCCAATCCATGGTGAACATTGTAAGCCAAATCCTAACTTTGTAGACTAATCCAAATGTAAGTTATGGCTGCGAATGTAAGCACCTGTAGTTTATTTTTAGTATAGTCACTATACAAATCAATTTCCTTGTTTTTCCTACTTTCTAGCCCTGTAATTCCAAAGCTACTCACCACAGAAGACTGAAACTTTGGTGAACCACTCTTTGGACAATGCAGATAATACTGAGAAAAATATTTTAGAGGTTGTGTGAACTAGACAGGTTTTCGCTGAAATGGTCACGTATGGCACATTTCTGGAATAAGGAGCAGCACAGATTCTGTTGTTGGTGAGGTTATAAAGTGACAAATGATGATCAAACTCTCTGGTAAATTATTTGATGTTACTATGCCAGACAAGTTGGTTGGCGATGAAATATTAGTGGTGACTGAATTAAGCCATACTACTATTTTATTATTAATAAGAGTCAGGCTGGAATAGAATGAGTTATGTGCAAGTGCAGATGAGAACAAGACAAGAAGGTGTAATAAGTTGGTTTTCATTTCTAGCTTCTATATTATTCATGCAGTAACATTAGAGTAGAGAAATAAGCTGCAGGAACAGCACTGTAGCATATTATTATCTAGCTAGATACAATTATGCATTTTTGAAACAGCTTTTAACAAAATGTACATAGAGTCCACTAAGAATGGGTTTGCATTTTACACTAGTTGGGGTGAAATGTGTAGGTGAGTGTAGCCAGCCATCTCTTAAGGCATGGATACACCACTGGAGCCAGCTATAGAGGTGTACTAATATATAATTTGTAGCATTAAGAAATCAGAATCTATGTATATACGGGTATAACTTTTGTTATAAAGCACAACAATACCTGGTTACCTATGGTGGTGTGGCCTCTGTAACACTACCCAGACAATGAATTGGGCGCCACATATATTTAACACATTCTCCCTTCCTAGATTACTCCATGTTTTGATTAATTATCAAGATGGCTGCTATAGAGAGATCACTACTGTTTTCAATAGATTTGGGTATATTTTAACACCACTTAGTATTTCGCACGGTTGTATGGCTTATCATAACTTAGTCCTTTATGGAATAGCATGGAGAGCCTTTGTTGTAGTGAGTAAAGAGGCTTTTCATTTAGAATTTTATATTGATGATGTGCATACTACACAATTAATTGATTACAAAATAAAAATCGATTACATTTTTATCCCATCTTTGATATTATTGTGAGAGTCCTACATTATATCCCTTTGTTTTGGCTGTACCGATTACACAGTTACAAAGTACGAGAAGCGTCTCTGCAATCATCCAGTCACTACGGAAATTGGGCAATCAGCATAATAGCCAACACATTCACAGAGTGCTATTTCAAATCAAAACACCATGTGTTGCCAGCAAAATCAACTGGAACACAAAGGAGCAAGTCCATAATCTGTTAAATGTGACCGTCTCAGCAAAAACCCGACTTGTTCACATAATAATTTTTTTTTATTTATTTACTCAGCATTATTAGCAGTGTCCAAGGAATGGATCACCAAGTTTCAGCCTTCTGTGGTGTGTAGTTTTGAAATTATAGCACTATCCAGTAGGAAGAGTAACACAATCGATTTGTACAGTGACTATACTGAAAATAAACTACAGGCGCTTACATTCGCAGCCATAACTTCCATTTGGATTAGTCTACAGTGTTGCAATTTGGCTTAAAATGTTCACCATGCATCAGTACATCAGCCAAGGTATAGTGTTAGCCCTGTAGACATTTGCACACATGGATATGAAAGTGGTTTGGTAGAAGAAACAATGACGATCTTGTTTACGTTCACTGCATCGTAAACAAATGCATGTGACACGCATACCATTGAAGATACAGAAATAAAACAAAATTTTTGAACCCTCCATGAGCAGGCGAATAAGATGGTATATAGTTTTAATCGATTTGAGTCTTCCTTCTTTGAATACTGGCCCAATAAAAACTTGCATATTTTTCTTTGTAGCATGTGTAATTTTACGAATTATTTTTAAATTTCGTTTTTCTCAATACGCATGCTTGTGCTAACAAGTTGGATTTTTGCTGAGATGGTCACAAATAGAAGGCTTATAAAATTTCATAGTGGAAGGGTATGAGTCAGAAGACATGTTTGGGCTTGCCCAACCAACCCAATCTTTCATGAAGGCTGGTGATATTTTTGGTAGGAAAATTGATCTTCATAATTTCTAATTTACAGCATTACCGTACTGTATAATAATTACTATATAGCACCTGTTTATCTGTATAACAATGTATTGAAAAGCATCTTAAGTGTACAGTGGAACTTGTATATTAAGGACACCTTGGGACCAACCAAAAGTGTCCTTTATTGAAGTGCCCTGATTTTCCAGGTCAATTTACATGCTAAGGGATACTTTGGAAGCGTTACCAAGTGTCCAGGTTACAAAGGTGCCCTTATTTTCAAGTGTCCTGATTAATTAACAGGTTCCTAGCTGTTTAGTTTACATATAGGTATTTCATTACAGCAGGGTCAGAATAAAGCAAAGCCCTATAAGAAAATCAGCACCTCAGTGTTAAAAGTTTGAGACCTATTTTAATGACCTCTACTGGAAATGAAGTCACAAACATAAAATAGCCATGGGGACTTTATTTTCGAGTACAGATGCCTACGGAGAATTTTTTTGGTTAGGTCATATTTTAACTGAGAAAAAAATGGAGTTACATGCCAACAGGTATGGTTGCAACACATTACCTTTCCCTTACAAATAGAATTGAGCATTGTAATTATATTGTATTCCATTGTGTTTTAGCAATACTGTTAATACAGAGACTTACGCATAATGCCTGGTATCTACCTTTGTAATTTTCACACAATGCAAGCTTAGCAATTGCATCATATAATTGTACAGCCTCATTATCTTCTAATTGGAAGCATTCAACATAATATCAAAGCGCCAGGAATAAGAGTGGGCAAGCAAGTAGCTGATCTCAAACAAAAAAAAACAAACAAGTGGTGTAACAAATATTAATTTATAAAAGGATATTTTATATAGTAAATTTACCATTAAGAAATTCGTTTACTAGTGAATAAAAAGTGTTTACAGTTGATACACCCTGTAGTCATCTTTGTCACCATTCGTTTTAAATAATGAGAGCTTTACTTTACATCAGACTTAATCGTATGCAATTACAGAGTTGATGTTGAGATACGCACTCATAAAAGCCAGACACTTATGTAGTTCTACCTGGGCACCATATGTTGCAAAGCATTCTGTTAGAATAGTGCTTCCATCGCAGTGCATAGCAATTTGTGAACTATAAAACAATAAATGAATTACAATGAAATCAGTCAATCAAAGTATTCCCTCCTACAAAAGCTGCATTCCAATTACAGAGTTGCCCAGAAACTAGTTTTACAAATTAGAATGCCATTGTGTACCTACAAATATCTGTAAGTTTAGTAAAAGACTTATGGAATGCTCATAAACATTGTCATGTACCAGAAAGGCTGAGAAAGCTGTTTTGCTATACAAGTACTAGTGTGGGTGTGGACAAACAAAGAAACAAACACAGACATACTCACACAATACTTTCAGAAAACAATAGAGGGAATGCATGTGTAGAGATGCATTTTCGTAAAATGCTTAACAACCATTGCTTGTCAGACATTTGTGAAGTACGCGAGTGAAGGCTACAACCATTCTCAATGGTTTAGTATAGAATGGAATAAGTTCACTAGGTTAGTCACTTCTATAAACTATCATTAAAATTGTATGAAGTTAATGTTTGTTCCTTATCCTACACACTGTAGGTTTTGATAGATTCTCTTATTTGCTAAAGCGTGGTGACCAAGTAAGTGCATTCGCTCCATTGAAAAGTAAACCTCACAAATATCAGACTAGCAACAATTAAGCATTTTTATAATTCGCGCCACAATACTTTTCGCGTGCAAACCCTCTATTCTTGGACCTGGCACTGCCCACAGGAGGTATTATGGCTGTAGAGCTGTGGGCACGCACCTTGTTTAAAAGATTGCCAGTTTATCTGCATGCATGAGCCATCAATACTGAAGTCTCGCTATAATCTTAGATACAATTTTTACCTTCAAAGACTGTGCTTTACGTTTCTAGCTTTCTTATCACATACTACACTGTATGTTTGATCGCGTTTTATCCATGATCCTCATACTTGTCGCGGGTCATTCCGGAGATGGTAGCCGTAGCGGCGTAGGCTGTCCCATGACATTCAAAGAAGACTGACCAGCGCTCGGGTCGCAGTAACTCTGGATTCATCACTGGACGAAGGGTCTGTAAAAAACGATTGATAATACCAGCAAAAAGGTATTACAAGAACCACACCTTCCACAGCGTTTCGTCTTCATCCTTGACACTAATCGTACACGTGGCCGTCATGCAGTACTCACGTGACAATTCACTAAAATAGTCATGTGATGTGTTATCATTTTTAATACAGTAAACATAATAATTATGATAAAACTTTGTATATCTTTATATAGATGACTCGTCTCTGAATATCTTCAGATCGACTGGACAAGATCCTATCCATGGTGTTTACCAACTAGGGCAGTTACAGCTCAACTTCTTAAGGTTAGTGTCTAGCCCAGATCTAGAGAAGAAAACACACATAGCATTAATTGCAGGCTCGTATAAACTAGCTATATTTACATTTTACAGTACAAGCAGTATATATTGTATGGAATACACAAGCTATAGCTACGTGGGTTCACGCGACATAACTTCATGCACTAATATACGGCTTACCAGGCTGAACCACAGATAGTATATTCTACAGTAGAATATACTATTTATGGTTGAACTCAGTACCCCAGTGTCGGTGTCGCGTTAATTAGAGTTTGTGTCACGCGTTTTAGCTACACTCGTTTTGGCTAAACGCGTAGTGCGCTTCGGCTACACGCGTAGTGCGCTTCAGCTACACGCGTAGTGCACTTTAGCTACACGCGTAATGCGTGTAGCAAGTCACGCATGTAGTTGCGTGTACACGAAGTCAAGCCGCGTGTATGTACAGCAGTTCACGCGTGTGGAAATCACGCGTAACGCGTGCGCTGTGAACTTAATATTGAGCGGTACTGTACTTCTGTGCATTATTAGTAGGTTAAAGCATTTTGTTCAAGGTACACCTCTTTAGCAACGTAATTATAGAATTATGAAATATTTCATCAATTATGAAATACAAATTATTATGATTCAACTGTGTATGTAGCAGCAAAGTAAAACCCAATATAAATATTAGTTTAATACACTGTTAATTAATTCCAGTTAGGTTTGTTTGCTGCATGGCGCCTGGTTTTTAGAAGTAGCACAACCTCAACTTGTTCTATGGCGGCAAGTTGAATGGCGGATATTTGGAAGGGAATGCTCTGAGCTATTTCAATGCCTTGACACTCATTAACCTTCACTACATTAGTGTTACAATGAACAAAAGCATTGTGAATTAGTTCTGCAGGTTAGCTTGTGAAAATTACAGTGTTTCATGATTAAGCAAAATAATGTCCGAGCCATGTGACAAACTTCTTCATATGTACACAACTGCTCAAACAACTCAGCCCTGAACTTTCCCTTGCCCTCACAATGATTTTTCAAGCCTCTTTGCAACAATGTCAAGTACCAACAGATTGGAAAACAGCAAACATCGTCCCTGGGCAGAATCGGATTGAGCAATTCATAAGGAGTTGAACGGTACTAGATATTTGATTGTGTCTAGTGCTTGTAAAAATTGAAAATACAAAGTGATGCATAATGTATGGAGTTTGTATTGGAGAAATTGAAGAAGTGGTCATCCAGCCTGAAACCTTTCAGACAATCGGAGTTTAATTAATCCATTTTATGATCTAAGGACAAAAACAAACAAAGCACACTGGTAATTAGTGTTGCACCGATATGCATTTTTTCACATTTACCGATACCGATTATTTGCCTATTCCTGTAACCGATCTGCCGATATTTACCGATATTCTTCAATTCTTCAGAACAGAGGAGGAGGAGCAGAAAATCACCTAAGAGAGAAGAACCATCAGTATTATTGATGACACAAACAATTACAATCAAATGTCCTCGGACACATGCTACCACAAAAATAGGGCATAAAAGCCCCACAGGTGGGCATGGCAAGGAGTACAATTAACAAAAAAAAACACACACAATTAATAATGAAAAATGTCTTGCCAACATAATGTTCAAAAGTCCACACACCATTCTTGGCAGCTCTTCGCCATAAATATTCTCCTAGAAGAGGATATTGAAATTGCCGCTGCTAAATCAAAGATTCTCTTACATTGAGATTTTAACATAGTGAAATTATTTTGAATGAAGTTCACACAGTTCCGAAAAGAAGATAATGAACTTGGCAGATAGTGACCCAATACACTCATCTCAATTGTGTCATAAAAGTTAACAATGCCAAGGCGATCTAGCTCAGTTTATGTGTATAAACTGCATTTGTAATGATAATGTAATTAATTGCGTGAGCGGCCGACTTTTACAACAGTTTTGTCACTAACCCCTTTCATGGAAAAGGAAGCCAAGTAGTTATAAAACATCTAAGCCAGCTTATCAAACAGTGTTTTTAGTGGGACTCCAGACCCTTTGTGAAGAGTGATCAACTAATTATGTGGGTGGCCGATAAATATACACTGTTACAGCTAACCACTTACTGCTGCATTCATGCACCACCTTTACTTTCACCTGTTCATTGCCGTCATTAATGATTGATTGTGGGTTTGGGTTAATCGGCAAATTATTTCCGCTTTGTAGCCGATATTGATACTTGTAAAATTAGCTAATATCGGCTTTTACCGATACTTCAACCGATTATCGGTGCAACGCTACTGGTAATGCATAGTATAGCTTGCTAATAAAATGATTACTGGCAGTAACTTTGTAATTTTCATTTTGGTCATTCTGACTTTACAAATCCCAATAGCATGTTTTGATATGTAACACCAGTGTGACAGCCAAGTTTGTCACTTTATTCTCATAGAAAATACTAGAAATATCTTTAAATCGCATGATTTTTTTTGCTGCAGCTATTCATTCATAGGGTTCTTCATATCCCATGATATTCACCCTCAACAGTCTATTATCAACTCAAAGTATATTTGGTGGTTTAATTTATTGGTCAGTTTCGGGTGGCAGCACGATCTGTGCGGCTTTTTGATGCAACAATCTGGAGCACAGGACAAGCAGCAGCTGTGCTGTGGGTCAGCAATTACCAGTACTAGGTAAAGTACCTGCATGCAGAGTGTGGTAAAAGTTAAAGTTTGTTAGCCATCTATATGCTGAAATTCGGCCAAAACGACATGATTTTACAAACGAATACCAGAATCAGTGTAACACATGACAATATAGTTAGGTAGTTGATTGGAGGATGTCGAGTTTTTGTGTTGTTCACCCTATCCTAGGAGCACTGTTCCTAGTCCTACAAGCATATTTCTTAGCCATAGGAATGGATTCCTAATGTTTATACAACAAATGACTGGCTAAATGAATATAAGCACTATGACCGGTGACTGGCTATATATCTACTTCGTAAGTTAATTTTACATTTGAAGTTGCATTGGTACTGCATGCAAAGTTTTGTTAAACTATAAGCTATATTCACCTTGTCATTGTGGCTGTAATGTAAATTTAGCAAGTAACTACATTTTTTTATTACTACTGTGCATGGGCACTGCCATAGTAGAGGTCTTTTCATTGTTTTGAGTCCAAGTCATATCTCTAAAATTTAGAACCATTAGTGTGGTTCAGTTGCCTGATAGCTACTTAAGGTAAGGAGGACTTGATTAATGATTTCTCATCCCAGTCACTTTAATTTTTTTCTTCATGTTCCCACTGCCACAAATATCATTATTGCTGGTATGCATATATTTTGATGCTTGACTGTCATTTTAGAGCACAGAAAACGTATCTTACTGCTTGACATAGGGGTCATTCCATGTCAAATCAACCAGGAATTTAGGGTCACCTCTTGGATTTTGACTAAACTTGGTGTGTTTGTAGTACCTGTGGTGCTTATCACTCATGCAAATTTTTAGCTACATACACCCCATAGTTTCTGATTTATGACCACAAATATTTTGAATAGTTCATGAAAATTTGCTCCATCTCTAGTTACAAAATCAATAGTAACTTCGCACTGTGTAAATATTTTTAAAAACAATTTTCACTGATGGAAGACTGTTGATTGACCTATCCAGTGATCCCTAAATTATGGGATATCTACTTAATTATGGTTCAAAAGTACTGTATTGAAAACTTTAATCTTTTATATTTTGAAAAATGCTGCTTGAAATTCTTTGAAATTTTTGTGAATAATGATTGGATCATGGTCTATGTTGATAAAAGTTTTGTGGTGGGACCACAATGGGCTCAAGAGATATAATGAATTATGTTGTGATATGTGGTAGAATTTTGTAGTCTATTATTGCTGCATGGGAGTGCACACCTCCAATAACCACTAGCAACAAAGCCATGCCAATTAAGTTTGTCCTACAGAATGAAGATGTCTAGGTACAGTGCAACCTGTATTAGTGACCACCTGTATTGAAAGACCATCTATATGCTGCAGTTACTTTAATTGGTATAGCACCAAAGCATCAACCCTTTCTAGCAAATCCAAAAATAGTTAAGTTGATTTTCAATTACAGATCTGACCTGACAACCATGTGTCCGTAAACATATCATGTGAATGTTGTACCATCTCTTCAGAAACACCTTCTTTATTAAGTTGAATCCCACTGTACTGGACATAGCCCTATTTATGTGGTTGCATAGGTACACAACAAAACTCCTCAAAGAGATACCTGGACACCTTGATAAGCAGGATGCCTGTTTATATTCCCACTCTAGTCGGTGGTGGATCCAGAGGGGGGCCACAGGGGGAACATGCCCCTCTTCCTCTCCAAAAATCACACAAAAGATTGAGTACTCCAAAAGAGCAGTCAGTCAATTACTTTAACTTCCACAGTATTTGCAACTTGCATCTGTAGCACTAATCCATGGACATATGTACACTTAACTATGTAGCCTGCTTGGAATTTGGTCCTTTGCATGTCATTCTGTACAACAACTTACTTTGAGTTTGTAACTGAACTTGTGACTGCATATCACTGCATGATCCCTACAGCCCTTGATCAATGCAGACCACTTAGAAAGTATGATTTATTAAATATTTGTGCTTAAAACTATACACTACATCAAAATTTTCAGTCATAAGATACCTGTAGCTTCCAGGGTTCTGTGCTTCTGCTTTATATAGCTACCTACTATGCTGGTCATGGTGCACCCCTCTTGCCAAACCCTGGATCCGCCCCTGCTAATGGTGTACATACATTTGGATCAAGATGCCTCTGTGGTTTCTGTAATATGAGCACTGTAGGGGTTTTACCATATGCAAGCATTACGTGCACCTCAATGTGTGAAATAAATTACTAAATTACTTTACACTCATGACTGCTTTGAAGATCAAATCATAAATTCATGCACATACTCATGCAGGATGTAAACATGTTGACCTTGTTTTCAAGTGCATTTGCCTGTACTGACCTTCAAAGCGTGAATGCAGCAAAATACTTTGCAAAACCATTTATTAATTACAGTACTATAAATCATACATTGAGGTACAAGCAAGTGTTCATAATATAAAAAACTCTTGGTACAAGTAATGCATCTACTGTATACAGTGTAACTCTTCTCTATTGCCTGGACCATTGATAAAGTGAGAACCACAGACTTGTATTGGGTCCAAGCGTACTTAAAATTATAAAGTAAGATCAAGAAAACATATTCTAGATATCAAGGTGTCTGGGTTTCTTTTTTGAGGTCTGTTGTACCTATGTAGCCATGTATGTAACTTGTGTATGTAAGTGCACCATAGCGGGATATGACTTAAAGTATTTTTGAAGAGATGGTATATACAACATTCACATGTTTGTGGATGCATGGTGATCTCATTTAAAGTTCACCTGTCTAATAAGGACCATATTTTGGATTTGCAAGAAAGGGTTGATGCTTTGGTGCTATCCATTAAATATCCAATTAGAAAAGTATAAATTTGCTACATCACATAAATGGTCTTTCAACACAGGTGGTCACTAATACAGGTTGCACTGTACCTAGACATCTTCACTCTGTAAGACAAACTTGGCATGGCCTTGTTGCGATTGATTATTGGAGGTGTATACTTGCATGCAGCAATAATAGGCTACAAAATTCCACTACATACCACAACATAATTCATTATATCTCTTGAGCCCATTGTAGTCCCACCACAAAAATTTTATCAAACATAGACCATGACCCATTCATTATTCACCAAAGAAATCAAAGAATTTCAAGCAGCATTTTTCAAAATATAAAGGATTAAAGTTTTCAATACAGTACTTTTGAACCATAATTAAGTAGATATCCCATAATTTAGGGATTACTGGAAAAGTCAATCAACAGTCTTCCATCAGTGAAAATCATTTTTAAAAATATTTACACAGTGCAAATTACAATCGATTTTGTAACTAGAGATGGACCAATTTTTCATGAAATATTTGTGGTCATAAATCAGAAACTATGGGGTGTATGGAGCTAAAAATTTGCATGAGTGATAAGCACCACAGGTACTACAAACACGACAAGGTTTGTCAAAATCCGAGAGGTGACCCTAAATTCCTGGTTGATTTCACACAAGTATAAAAAGTAAGTTTTTGCTTTTTCGAAGGCCTTGACTAACCTTTATGATAACACATCACCTGCTGGTAGAGTAAGTCGTCAATTATTGGTATGAACTAATTATCGGGAATTGTTAATTTAATCATGAAGTATATAGTACCCGCAAACTCAATGAACTGTTGTACCCTCTGAAACATTTCTTATCATTTTGAATCACTGTTGCTAAAGTATAGCTACTGGCTTTCGTAAAAATAATTTTGCTTCTTATGTCTTACCTGAATATCTCTTGAATTGCTGGTCTCATAAAAGTTCTGTGAAACAGAGAACTGTACATATATGCTGTAAGAAAAACCCTCAAAGAATCAATGAGGCACCTGGAATTACACACAGATTTTCATTTGCATATGGTCTGCCAATCACTGAAGTACAGTGTGCCAATAATAGGTACCTCATGGCAATAATTGGTGCATGATATGCTTTACGATTTCACTTATAACATGATGCTCACTCACATGAAATAATTAAAATTTGGCATGCAATGTGACAAATGACTTGTTTTGTCAAGATGCATGGTAGCAACTGCAAAGGCCAAGATAGTAAAAGGCACATACCGCAAACAATAAATGAAACGTTACCAGAACTGTGAGTCATTTACATGGCAGAATGGTTTTGTAATTAATTGAAAAACAATGTAATCTTGTAAAATCCGCATGGCAAGACCTTAACTTCACTGATGGTTCTGCCCCGACAAGCATGATTGAATTAGGGATTGAGTGTGCACTATATCTATAGTTGATGACTATGGCTTGTTAGAATCACATAAGAATATAGGATAAATCAATCTAGTAACAAATCTGCTAAAATGTCATGATATATAAATCTAATCAAAAACAGCCAAGCTGTAAAAAAATGGTGCGGCCCCCATAAAGGCCATGGTAAAAAAAGATGTGAAATCCAAGGTGGCGGCCAAGAAATGGCTGTGATGGTAGGTTAATGGTTACATTTTAATAACAACAATTCAGGTGAATTTGGTGCCAAGACCAAGCGGCACAAAATTCTTCTGAATTGCCGTTATTAAAATGTAACCATTAACCTACCATCACAGCCATTTCTTGGCCGCCACCTTGGATTTCACATCTTTTTTCACCATGGCCTTTATGGGGGCCGCACCATTTTTTTACAGCTTGGCTGTTTTTGATTAGATATCACTTCTTTTTGTATTTGTATACTGCAAAGCCGGCCTATGGCTGGCTTTGGGGCTTTTTTAACCCATGTGTTTTTTCTTTACCACAGGAAGAAGAAAAGAACTTAAAGAAGAATTTTAGTACTTCAATTATTTTTGATTTTATTAGTAATTATACAAATTATATACATATATTTATTACATGCTCATTATTCCCCACAGGATTTTTTTTTGCAGCTGATCTCTCTACTGGGTGACTTGAAATGTAGCTGAACTATATACAGGATGGTTTTTTTGTAGCTGAACTCTCTGTAACAGGTGATTTGTTTGCAGCTAAACTCTCTACATGGTGGTGTCTTTATAGCCGAACTGTCTACATGATGGTTTCTTTGTAGCTGAACTCTCTATAAGATGACTTCGTCTAGCTGAACTCTCTACAGGGTGATTTTTTTGTAGCTGAACTCTCTGCAGGGTGATTTGTTTGCAGCTGAACTCTCTACATGATGGTTTCTTTGTAGCTGAACTCTCTACAAGGTGACTTCGTCCAGTTGATCTCTCTACGGGGTGATTTGTTTCTAG
Source organism: Dysidea avara (assembly GCF_963678975.1). Classification (NCBI taxonomy): domain Eukaryota; kingdom Metazoa; phylum Porifera; class Demospongiae; order Dictyoceratida; family Dysideidae; genus Dysidea; species Dysidea avara. The sequence continues at coordinate 39,231,371 of NC_089274.1, forward strand.
CTGAACTCTCTACAGGTGAATTGTTTGCAGCTAAACTCTCTACATGGTGGTTTCTTTGTAGCTGAACTCTCTACAAGGTAACTTCTTCTCTACAGGGTGATTTGTTGTAGTTGAATTCTCTACAAGGTGGTTTGTATGAGGCTGAACTCTCTACATGGCGGTTTCTTTGTTGCTGAACTCTCTACAGAGTGATTTGTTTACAGCTGAACTCTCTACATGATGGTTTCTTTGTAACTGAACACTCTACAACGTGACTTCTTCTAGCTGATCTTTCTACAGGGTGAATTGTTGTAGCTGAACTATCTACAAGGTAACTTCTTCTAGCTGATCTCTATACAGGGTGATTTGTTTGTAGTTGAATTCTGTACAGGTGGTTTCTTTGTAGCTGAACTCTGTACATGATGGTTTCTTTGTAGCTAAACTCTTTACAAGGTGACTTCTTCTAACTGAACTCTCTACGGGGTAATTTCTTTGTAGCTGAACCCTCTATATGATGGTTTCTTTGTAAATGAACTCTCTACAAGGTGAATTCTTCTACCTGATCTCTCTACAGGGTGATTTGTTTGTAACTGAACTCTGTACAAGTGCGTTTTTGTGGGTGATCTCACTGCAGGTTGATTTGTTTGTAGCTGAACTCACTAAAGGGTGATTTTGCTTGTAGTGGAACTCCTTGCATTGTATCTAGTTTCTAGCTGATCTCTCTACAGGGTGATTTGTTTGTAGCTGATCTCTCTACAAGTTGATTTGTGTGTAGCTGATCTCTCTGCAGGTTGATTAATTTGCAGCCGATCTCTCTACAGGGTAATTTGTTTGTAGCTGATCTCTCTACAAGTTGATTTGTGTGTAGCTGATCTCTCTGCAGGTTGATTAATTTGCAGCCGATCTCTCTACAGGGTAATTTGTTTGTAGCTGATCTCTCTACAAGTTGATTTGTGTGTAGCTGATCTTTCTACTGGTTGATTTGTTTGTAGCCGATCTCTCTACAGGGTAATTTGTTTGTAGCTGAACTCTGTACAAGGTGCTTTTTTGTAGGTGATCTCACTGCAGGTTGATTTGTTTGTAGCTGAACTCACTAAAGGGTGATTTGCTTGTAGCTGAACTCCTTACATTGTGTCCAGTTTCTAGCTGATCTCTCTACAGAGTGATTTGTTTGTAGCTGAACTCTCTATAAGGTGATTTATTTGTAGCTGAACTCCTTACATTGTGTGTAGTTTCTAGCTGATCTCTCTACAGGGTGATTTGTTTGTAATTGATCTCTCTACAAGTTGATTTGTGTGTAGCTGATCTCTCTGCAGGTTGATTTGTTTGTAGCCGATCTCTCTATAGGGTAATTTGTTTGTAGCTGAACTCTCTATAAGGTGATTTGTTTGTAGTTGATCTCTCTGCAGGTTGATTTGTTTTAGCTGAACTCTCTACAGGCTGATTTGTTTGTAGCCGATCTCTCTACAGGGTAATTTGTTTGTAGCTGAACTCTCCACAAGTTGATTTGTGTGTAGCTGATCTCTCTGCAGGTTGATTTGTTTGTAGCCGATCTCTCTACAGGGTGATTTTTTTGTAGCTGACCTCTCTTCAGGGTGATTTGTTTCTAGCTGATCTCTCTACAGGGTGATTTTTTGTAGCTGACCTCTCTTCAGGGTGATTTGTTTCTAGCTGATCTCTCTACAGGGTGATTTTTTGTAGCTGACCTCTCTTCAGGGTGATTTGTTTCTAGCTGATTGCTCTACAGGTTGATTTGTTTGTAGATGAACTCTCTACAGGGTAATTTGCTTGTAGCTGAACTCCTTACTTTGTGTCTAGTTTGTAGCTGATCTCTCTACAGGGTGATTAGTTTGTAGCCCTTACATTGTGTGTAGTTTCTAGCTGGTCTCTCTACAGGTGATTTGTTTGTAGCTGATCTCTGTACAAGTTGATTTGTGTGTATATAGCTGATCTCTCTGCAGGTTGATTTGTTTGTAGCCGATCTCTCTACAGGTAATCTGTTTGTAGCTGAACTCTCTATAAGGTGATTTGTTTGTAGCTGATCTCTCTGCAGGTTGATTTGTTTTAGCTGAACTCTCTACAGGGTGATTGCTTGTAGCTGAACTCCTTACATTGTGTCTAGTTTCTAGCTGATGTCTCTACAGGGTGATTTTTTGTAGCTGAACTCTCTTCAGGGTGATTTGTTTCTAGCTGATCTCTCTACAGGTAGATTTGTGTTGATTTGTTCATTGCTGATCGCTCTAAAGGTAATTGATTTGTTGCAGTTGAACACCCTGCAAAGTGTTTTGTTTGTAGCTGATCACTCTAAAGGGTAATTTGTTTGTAGCTGAACTCTCTCCACAGTGACTTGTGTGTAGCTGAATTCTGTGTAACTGAATTCTCTAGAGAGTGACTTAATTGTAGCTGAATTCTCTACACAGTGCATGACTTGTTTATAGCTGAACTTTCTTCAGTGTGACTTGTAATGTTCTGAATCTCTATAGTGGTATATTTGCTTAACTCTCCACATGGTGACTGTCTTCTTGCTGAACTGTCTATAAGATTAACTGTTTGCAGCTGAACTCCCTACAGAATAACTTGTGATGTAATAAAATTCTATAATGGAGTAAATAAATTAGCCGAATGCTCTATTAGGGTGACTGTTCTATTAGAGTATCTCGATCTCGCATTTGCTACACGGAGTTGGCTTTCGAATCATAACTCAGTGGTTTGTAATCCGGTTCTTCTGTACTACTGCAAGGACTTTCTATGAAGATTATTCCAGCTATACACCGATTTTCAGCTCATTGCTCTAAGCGGTTTGCCTAGTAGGCGTGAAAACTAATATTTTTTTATTCATAAAAATCGATCGCGTAATTGTGACACAGGTTGAGTTTTGTGTCATATCTCCGTGGTCTTTATCTCGATTCCTTTCAAACCACCAAAAGGCACTCCTACGATGGTTACTCCATCTACATAGCAATTTTCAACTCATTCCATGAAGCGGTTTACCCTGTAGGCGTGACAACAAATCGATCTTGTTTTACGCGAATACTCGGTCATAACTCCTGAACCGTTCATCGAATTTGTACCAAATTTGATGCTAGGATTCGCCGTTGGACTCCCTTTCTGTGTGCCAAATTTCAAGGCGATCGGAGCACGCGTTTGCTTGTTATAGCAATTTTTGCAAGTGTGCGAAAAGACGAAGAAGAAAAAAACGAAGAAAAAAAAAACGAAAGTTTGGCAGCTCGTATCTCGGAAATGGCTGGAGCGATTTCCTTCAAATTTGGAATGTAGACTCCCTTGGCTGGCGGGAAACTGTGTAGCAAATTTGGTTCCAATCAGATAAGTGATCACCGAGATACAAAGGTGTGAAAATTACGTTTTCGTTCTTCCTGTCAATATACTCACGGTGTGGCGCGCCGGCTTCTTGGGCCGCACGACACACTACCGTGTGTCTTGATGAATATATAAGAATATAGTCAGAATGCTCCATAGGAAATGTATTGCAGATGATTGTGTTCTTGCATTGGCAAAATGACAAGTGACTTTGTTGAATCACCTTTATATTGCTATTTTGACACCTGGAGCGATGTCACACACGCATAGTGACTGGGCATGGTGCTTAATTGACTAGGCTATTATAGTGCTGTAAACATAATCACTGCTTTAGTTTATTCATGGCTAGTATAGTAAGTACTTTATAGTGCACATAAGCTTTATTATGAGTTTTTCAGCTCGTATTTGGGCTTCATTACGTACCCACAATCAAAGCAATCTGCCATCTCATGTCGATACACTTACATTTGGCCTCTCAGCAGTACCTTATTGTTACTCTTACAGCGTAATCCACAATCGAAATTCACATGGTCCCATATAAATACACTCGCAAAGCATTCCTGCAGTTTCCCACACTTGCAGGCGAGTCACCCAAGTGAGTTGTAACATGGGCACTTGTGATTTGCCTGAAATATATGCCGGGCTGCGCCCTCGTGCTTGTGTGTATATTTCAGGCAAGTTACTCATGCCTATGTTACAACTACTACATGTAACACATTCACACCTCAGATCAAAGGAGCCGCCCAGGCTACATTTTGTATGTAGCCTGGCTAACCGGGCTACATATGAAATGTAGACCAGGCTACAACTGGGCAGTGATTATATAGGCGCCGAGGCCGAAATTGATTGTGGGGATTGATTAATACTCATGTGATTAGGATGCACGACTTGGATTTCACCATGAAAACCAGTCAGACAGAGAGTATTTTGTTATTGTCGCCATCCTACGAGTTGAAAAATGTTGGGCTAAGGTGAAAACTGGCGCTATAGCTTATTCATCAATCATTTCCGGACGTTTTTGAATACGGACATGCCCTCATCATGAAGCTATCACTCTGCACAGAGTAACCACTCTACAAGCAAGCTTACCTGTCTAGGCCTTTAGTGAACTCCATCCTTTTTCCATAAACAATTCAATAGCACTGATTAAAACAATAAACTTGCGTAACTTAAATTCTCCGTGATATCTCTAGGATATGTCTGTTCATCGTAACCGAATGTAACCAGAACATACTAGTTGCTGGCCCATAATCAAAAATTTTAGGTATGCATATATAATACAGCCAGTGGCTGCACTCGTGTTGGCTTGGGTGATTGATCGCCCTGTACAGGCTATCAGCCTGATAAGTGTTACATATTAGCTGTAACACGGGGCATTCGGGCTTTGCCTGATATGTATGTCCTCATGCCTGTGTTACAACTGTTCCATATAAATGAGGTTTACATGCACATTTAAACCAAGTCAATGTTAATTATGCACGCATTGGTTAGAAATGTTAGTGAGCATTAACTGGAATTTGCACATGCGCAGTGTTCAACACGTGCCTCCTAGTGTGAACAGCGTGACTTGCTAGTTGTTAAGGGTGAGCCATCATGCCACAGACAAAGAGAAAAAAGGAAGACCCCCAGAATTGAAATTTATGGGCGAGCGTCTTCTCTTTAGCGTCCGTGCAAAATCGGGAGGATAGATGACAAGCGTCTTCTCAGAGGTCTTCTCTGAGCACAACAGCGAAACCAACGGGCTGAAGACGGAGGATAGAGATTGGATAACATGAAACCCTGGACGGCGGGCACTGCTCTGAATGTGATGGAGGAGTGGCATCATCGCCAGGTCTGTACTACACGTCAATACGCGTTGATAGACTATGACATCATACATCGTCACGGTGGAGAACATCTCGATACAAGCAACGCTGGATCGAATGGCGATAAAGGTGACTGATCTAACACCCGTCTCGGTAAGTAGTGGCGATGGTGTTTTTAATGTGTTAAACAGCTAGTTATATTTGACGTTTCCATTGGCAGCTGTGTTCTTATTACAAGTGGTGTAATAAATTAGAAGTATACATATATATGTATAGCATGGATAGTTCTGCTTTTGCGCACAGACTTGTCACCCAGAGAAGTGTTTTCAAAATGTATGTACGGGTAATGACGGGCTTACTAACAACAGAAATCAGTAGTGGCTGATCATGAGCTGCCTTTTCACCATAACTTTGGCTTGTGGTAACACACTGTGGCTAGCAGGTGATGAGTCTACTTAGCTTCCAGCCATTGCAGTACCACTACACTGTAAATTAGGAAGGTGGGGTTTGTGATAAGAAACCCCACCTTGTTTGCCTATGTACAAGGTGGGGTCTGTAAATTAAAAAGTGTTATTGTATCAAGTTAATTCCTGTTAATTGTTGCACATTTAGCACTCATATAGTTAGCCTTGCCAATGGTACTCTTTGCACCTGCACAATGTTGGTGTCTTCCACTTCAGCATAGTAGCAAAAAACTACTCAATTATTCTGTTATACTATGCCAGGTTAGGTACTGTTAATTGGAAACACAATCTACAGTGTTAGTGTAAGGGTCAAAGGGTACCGAAAAGCCCCCTTAAAACTGTTGTGTATCATGGTGATAGCAAGATTAGAAGGATTAGCTTCAGACAGGGTATACAACTGGGATTACATGTGCACTGTTATAATACGTACATTGCATCGTATTTAATAACTATCCATGTGCAGCTCATTATGTCAGTTATGACCATGACAGCCTGTAATTCCTCAAGCTTTAAATGCTAGGTTTTACCTTTGGCTGATTAACAGGAGCACCTCCCTGTAATCCATATATGTTATGTTTGAGTACGTTCATAAACTGTGTATTTGCTTATTAGTTGAAAGCACACCACAGCTAAACACTTCCATGTCTGCGATCTTGAGTGAATCACTTGATGTAGACCATTGTCCGCTTACCAAACAGCAGCAGCAGCAATGGTATGTCATCTTCCCCATCTGACTAGCTATTAAATACAGAAAAATAGACATAATACATCATCCTACATAAAACTAAATATAACAGTGGTAAACAGCTTGTTATACTAGGCAGGTATGTCTTGACGTCCATCGCATTTGTATTAATGCTTTACAGTGACCAGCACTGAAGGTCTGCAGCAACATGTGCTGCAGCCTTAGGATTACCTAACCTAATTTCAAGGACTTAGGCTTATTGACTTGACCTAGTGACTGACTTCATGACTGAAAAGGTGTAACAGAAAAGGGGTTAAACCTATATTCCTTAACTAACTACAATACATTCTTCCCTTCCCATACTGCCATAGTTACATATTGCATGATTTCCCACATGAGGTCTGACTGTAGATTTGCTCCTGTATGTGTAATTATACACGATATGCTATTTAAATGAGATATACCAATGTCAGCCTACGGTACCCTTCTTTCACCTTTACCATCTGCACTAGCTACCATGCACAGAAAGTAGTTATCACCTATCAGTAAACTCTAATTCGGCCACCTTACACAACATACTACAAATTTCATTAATCCACCCATGCATAGGGGATATTGTGGAGTGAGTGAAGTGTAGACAAGGTAAGAACCGTGTTCTTTCTGTTTAGTGGAACATTGCTATCAACCCACCCTCCACGATGAGGATTCATGTCGGATTAGGTGTCCAGCTATCCAAAAGGAACCATTTACCTAAGATTTACAACAAGGGTATATTCTCTGCTATACACGTAGCAATTTTCATTTACTTATGATTCCCCTTTACACTTGCAGACCTATACATCTTCAATTGAAACCAAGACTATTAGAGCCTCCAATCAGAAAAAAAAAAATGTTTGATTTGTTATTATTCCTCGCTTCATTGATTAGTCATACAACAGCTGTTCTTATCATGCACACTGTCAGTAGAATAATTTAATGATTAGCACCACAACCTTCCAATGGTGCTATATCAATAGGATATAGATGTAATCATTACCACAGACACCCCACAAACTAGACAGTCAATCACCACCGCCGGCTTTCCCTTCAACTACTGTATGGAAGAAGACTGCCTGCTGACATACTTAAGTAGCATGCTGGCTAGTACCTTTCAATGATGTTTTCATACATCACTGAGGCTATCTATCTAATTGGCTTCCTATTCCTTAGTAATAAGAATTAGCACACTGGGACCACCTTGTTTGCACCCATAGTTAACCAGTCACGTGTTTTGGTCACAACACATACTCAATGTATCTTCAAATTTTGCACTGCTTCGTCAGGAACATTAATAGTGCATCCTGACTAAACTGCAGCTGGTACTGATGGGAGACCTATTCCAAATGTATCCTCATATCAACCCTGCTCCGCAGTATTATTACACGTAATCCACTCATGCAACTGGTAAATACTTAGAGCATGTATGAAGATACTCATATTGCAGATGTGTGCATGCATACACATAATGGGCTACATGCTTGTACATTTATATTATGTTGTGTGTGCTCTATATAATGCTGCTTGTATACGTGAAGAGTCAGTTAAAGATATTTACTCTGGCTTGTATATGTAGTAGTATAACCCAGGGTCCTGCTTGGGTGGAAAGTCATTTCCCATGCCTTTCTATGGCCTGATACACCCAAGCTATGTCAAAAGTCTGAAAAATCCCCTTTTGCCATTCAAAAGTATTCACCAACCCATCTAATATACATATAACTTTCCAATTTAAGTCCCAACCTACAATTTTTGTTAGGTTTTCCCATGGCAGACAGAGTCCTTGTACAACTACCAACCCCACCACCATCAGATGACGGTGGTGGATAGTAACACCGCTGTGGGACAAAGATTGGTGACAAGTACGTTAGAGGTGAGCGAACTACATTAAATGAGGTTTACATGCACATTTAAACCAAGTTAATGTAGGAGCTTATTAATTATGCACGCATTGGTTAGAAATGTTAGTGAGCATTAATTGGAATTTGCACATGCGCAATGTTCAACACGTGCCTCCTAGTGTGAACAGCGTGACTTGTTAGTTGTTAAGGGTGAGCCATCATGCCACAGACAAAGGCGAATCCCTCCCTCCCATCCCATTGGTTTGTACAATGGTTACTCTGTCACCAAATGGGCCCCCAGTTTACGAAATCACGATCGCATACTAGCGTACCTTATCTGATGTGTTTTTTATATATATATACATGTGGTTGTGTATTTATATGTATAGTTTGGTATTGCAGGAAACAAGCAAGTTAATTACAATGCCTGAGGAATCGACACCCAGTCAAGGCTTTGAGCCACCCAATGTGTGTAGTAAGAAGAGCACAAAAATGGGAGGACTGGTTGGCATTCCCTAGTGTGTTCAGCGAGCAATAACCACAGCTCATGCATGAGTAACCGTAGACATGTGCATGCAGCTGTAACAGAAATGGGGTCACATAAAAATTGGAAGAAAAAAAAACCAACAACACGGTGGGCGGTATGTACAGTATTTACTGTGGAAAACGTTACAAAACATAGGTTATATGGTGGGCGTTGATTAGAATGAACAGTGTAGTGTACGTGGCTGCATCACAAGCATTGCAAGCAGTTTACTACACTCTGTACTTGGTCTTACTGATCTCACAGTCTGCAGGTATATCACGTGTTGTAACACACAGCATCAAACACAACTATAAGTGTGATAGATGGGGAGCACGTGCAGCATATTAGGAAGTTTGGCTCAAAAGCGGAAATTTGAGGTCAGCTGCAATGATAAATTAGGTGATCAAGATCAAAGCAATTAAGCAGCTGCAAATAATTGAACTTGCTATAATTATTTTATTGTTTAAATTTACTGCATCTCATCGATTTTTTGTAAGTTTTGGGATATTTCTGAATCATTACAGACTGGATATTGCTGCACAGTGTAATTCATGACAAATAGATTGGAACATTGAACTTTTTACGCGTACAGGATTTCTTTAATAAAATCTTTATATACTCTGGATTAATTCTGGGAGCTATTTATAGTTAAAGCTTCACCATGCATCACTAGTCAGACCGTAGATAATATACCCTATCAGGGATTAATGACACACTTAACTACCGATTGACAATTCACGTTGTGGTCATGTGAAAGTATTACAAAATACGCCAATGTAAACATAATGTAACGGTAGCAACTGTGAAGAGTTCGATAGTACCTCAAATAGTACTGACCAAAGAAGAGACATTGTGAGTACTGTAGATGGAGCTAAAATAATGAGCAAGCCTGTCAGGTGCACAGTTCACTCAAGAAAGTCTGTGCTAGGGATGAACTAGCTGTGGAGATAGCTGGGACTGGGAATACGTCCTGGTGTTGTTTCAAGTCTTACAGCCAGGGATGTTTTAAGTATCTACCATACAGTCAGTGCTACACATAAGCAAGCCAACAACACCAGCACAAATTAGAGAAATGATATGGATGGAATTTGCATACATACGAGCCAACAAATTGCAAACTATTGGGAGGAATTGTGCGAGGCATTAAGTTGTCTCCTCATATCATAGGAGAACCGTTAGCAATGCAACTAATGAACCAGCAAATTTTTGAAGAAATGCTGACATCTATGTTTAAAACACACGTGGAACAACCAGCTGAAATACCAACTGAGTTAACAGTGGACAAAGAGAATGTATTAAGGTATACTTGTAGATATGTGGCAAAGGAGCTGCACCAAAATTTTTTGAAACAGCATGAGGAGAAGTTTGTGGAATGCTTATAGTTTTCATCAAGGATTTTAAGTAAACTATTAAATGGGGGCATCTCTGCTGATTTCATGATCAAATATGGTTACCTTTCAAGTCAGGTTTGAATTGATGTGTAGCGAGTGTTAATGAATGGGTGGAAGAAGCAAAATCTTGTAGTTTGTGAAAACACTGGTGACTGTGGCATACAGAGCTAACTACATTGCAGTTTAGAGGTGGTAGTGTCATCCTTCTAACTCTTTTGAGTGTCAATGATAGATGTGGTGATGAGAGCGGCAAACATGTTGATGACATTGGCAGTGTTACACATGATGATAACAACTCCCTGGGTAAGCCAGCTAGACTGATTGTCACAGCGGTGTTAGCATGGGTGAATGTGTTGACAGTAGTCGTAGTGGTGTTAATAACACATCTGCTGACTGTATAACTGAATTTGAAAATGTGTGTGGTGTACTAGGTAAACCATACTTTGATAGTGGCAATGACAGTAATGACTTGTTACTAAATGGTGACATAAGGTTCTGTGAGGATGGTAGCAATGGTGGTGATGGTGACAGAGGTGTCCATAATAGCAGTGATATGGATGGACTAAACAGTGAAGGCAAGTTAGACAGTAATGGTATTCTAGGTGGTAATAGTGAAAATAAAGTTGTGGTTAATCTGGTTGTGATAACTGTTCTCTTTGTTGGGCGTCCAAAGTGGTCTTTGCATTAAAGCCTGTTGTTTCTTTTCCTGGTTCTTGTGTTGCATAACTGTCTTCCAATTAACACCTTCCTTTGTCCCATCAGTGCAGATGTAAATATTCTTGTGATTACTGCACCTGCTTGTACAGTAGCCATGCGTATTATTGCTGTAGTCATCAGGATATAACCTTTAGGGAAGCCTTGTAAACAACTTTAAGAGTACAATGTTAATAAATCATTTTGTTTTTTATTCACATGTTCACAAGTATACTTGATAAATTGCTACTATGGAGGAATGAAAATTACAAAATCCATTTTCATTTCACTCAAAATACTTTACCAAATCAAGGAAAGTTTGAAAAATGAAAGTGGAAATTATACTTCTTGAAGTTATATGCTTGCACTGAAACAATTTTCTTCCTATAAATATCACTTGTTGCTTAGAAAAAACGAAAGCGTTTGTAGCAGTCACCATGCATTATGTCATAATTTGTGCAATTTGTACAGCTTTCCATGTGAATATAAGTAAGAATACTTACATGAAAATCTTTTAAGAGTAAGTAGAACACAATGATTTATTGCAAATGACTTATAAAGTAGCAGCCACCGTGCACGGACTGAACACTGTCCTTGCTGTAGTAGCAGACAGTTAGCAACCAAAAAGGTGCTTAAATTTTTTAAAATTTTTTTTAAAGCTTTGAAGGTCTGTAGGACACCTGGTCCTACAGCCTGCTCAAAGACATTAGACACGAGGACATTAGTTACATAAGGTGTGTTTGAAAAGTTGCAGGAAGGAGAAAAAATCCATGACTGGACCTAGGTAGCCTCGAAGCTGCAGCCATCCGATTTACGCTCAAACGCTTACAGGAGTTTACCAGGCAGTCAGGATGTTTTCTCCTTGTTATTTTCATGTAATTATATCCATAGGAATTCTAGAGAGTGACTCATTATCTCTAAGTACCCCAAGTAGAACCAAATGGACACTAGTTAATTTTATTAAAGCTTTACAGCACAAGTGCTGAAGGTCTGTAGGGCACCTGGTCCTACAGCCTGCTCAAAGACGTTAGACACAAAGACATTAGTTACGTAAGGTGTGTTTGAAAAGTTGCAGGAAGGAGAAAAACTCCATGACTGGATCTAGGTAGCCTCGAACCTGCAGCCATTCGATTTACGCTCGAACGCTTACAGGAGTCCACCAGGTGGTCAGGATGTAAATTAATGATTACACTATAAGTGCTCGCTATGGCTTGTTAGAATTGCTCGAGAATAGGCTAAAAGAATCTATCTGCAAATCTGGGATAATCCAAACATGTCACAAGATGGGATTGACTAAATGTCGAGGATCTGATGTTTTACTAACTTTAAGGGGGGGAAGAAAAAGCAAATACAGTAGAACCTCAGTTATCTAAACCCCTTGGGATGATCAAACTGAAATTTGGCACACTTAAAAGGTTCTTTTTAGCGAATCACAGTACCAAGTTAGGTAGGAATCCAATAAAGAATCATGGAGTTATAACTGATTATTCATGTAAAATAAGATCAAACTTCTGTCACGACCACAGGATAAACCCCTTGAAGGAATGAACTGAAAATCGCTATGTAGATGGAGTAACCATCATAGGAGTGCCTCTGTGTGGTTTGAAAGGAATCAAGATAAAGACCATAAAGATTATGACATAAAACCCAACTTGTGTCACAATTACATGATTGAGTTTCATGAATAAAAAACTATTAGTTTTCGCGTCTATCAGACAAACTGCTAAGAAGAGTGAGCTAAAGACCAGTATGTAGATGGAATAATCATCATAGAAAGTCCTTGCACTAGTATAGTAAAATCAGAGTGAGTTATAATACAAAATCCAACTACATGTAGCAAGTACACGATTGAGATGCTATTATTTTTATTACAGTCACCCTATTAGAGCGTTCAGCATTGTAAGTAACTCTATTAGAGTGTTCAACTACATAACAAGTCACTGTGTAGAGAATTCGACTATGCAACAAGTCACCAAGTAGACTAAAACAAGTTACCCAGTAGAGAGTTCGGTACAAAAAAAAGTTACCCTGTAGAGAGATCAGCTACAAATAAATCACCCTGTGGAGAGTTCAGCAGATCAGCTAGAAACAAGACACATGTAGAGAGTTCAAATGCAAACAAGTCACACCGTAGAGAGTTTAGCTACAAACAAATCACCCTGTGGAGAGTTCAGCTACAAACAAGTCACCTAGTAGAGAGTTCAGTGACATATAGGTCACTCTGTAGGGAGTTCAGCTATAAACAAATCATCCTGCAGAAAGTTCACTTACAAGCAAGTCACCCAGTAGAGACTTTAGCTACAAACAAATCACCTTAGAGAAATCAGCTATGAACAAAGTACCCAGTAGAATTCAGTTACAAACCACCCTGTGGCTACTAACAAGCCATCGTGCAGAGAGATCAACTACAAACAAATCACTCTATGAAGAGTTTGACTACAAATAAATCACCCTGTGAAGAGTTCAGTTACAAACAAATCACCCTTCAGTTATATACAAACAAATTGCCCACTACACACAAATAACCCAGTAGAGCATTCAGCTAAAAACAAGTTACCTTTAGAGAGTTCCGCTATAAACAAGCTACCCCATAGAAAGTTCAGCTACAAACAAATCACCCTGTAGAAAGTTCACCTTAATCTAGTCACCCGGTAGAGAATTCAGCTACAAACTGAACTCACCTGTAGAGAGTTCAGCTATTTTTGTATCTAACAAAGTTATGTAGTAGATTAAAGTAACTACCGCAGGCAGGGAAAGTTACGCGTAGGAAAAGTTTCGCGAATTTTGCAATTGCAGTAGCTATCGTGAAACTTTTACGCTGGTTAGCTTCTACATGGTTGTATTTGTACAGTAATAAATTAGTATGCAAAATCAGCACCACGAAACTTTTACGCCGGTATACAAAGTAGAGTGCAATTCGTGAAACTTTTCCCAAGCGTAACTATCCCCGCCTACGGTATCAAGACACACAGTAGTGTGTCGTGCAGCCCAAGAAGCTGGCGCGCCATACCATGAGTGTATTGACAGGAAGAAAGAAAACACGATCTTTACACTTATGTAGCTCTGTCTGATTGGAACCAAATTTGCTACAGAAGTGCCGGCCAGGTAGCGGAGTCTACATACCAAAGTTGAAAAAATCGCTCCAGACATTTCTGAGATACAAGTAACCAAAATTTCATTTTAATTCTTCATTTTTTCTTCTTCATTTTGCACACCTTGCAAAATCTGCCATAAAACACGAATGTATGCTCCCATTGGGCTGAAATTTGGCAGTACCAAGTTTAGTAGGATTCCATTCATGGAGTTATGACTGATTATTCAAATAAAATAAGGTCAAAGGTCTGAAGGAATGAGCTGAAAATTGCTATGTAGATGGAGTAACCATCATAGGAATGCCTTTTTGTAGTTTGAAAAGAATCAAGATAAAGACTATGGAGATATGACACAAAACCCAATCTATTAGTTTCACGCTTACCAGGCAAACCGCTTAGAACAATGAACTGAAAATTGGTATGTAGCTGGAATAATCATCATAGAAAGTCCTTGCAGTAGTACAGTAGAATTGGATTGCAAACCACTTAGTTGTGATTCGAAAGCGAACTATGTTAGAGTCCCCAATGAAAAAAATTGACTTTCACCAAACAATTTCTTTACTACTGCAGGATACTTAGCTTGTTGTACTGATATTTGAACCACTACAAATCAGAAGCCGCGAGTCTTTAGATTGAGAAATCGGCCCATCCTATTTTTGCATATTGCGTGATTTGTAGTAAAAACATGAAATTGTAAGTGCAGTTTCTTGCAAAAGATTGAGTCGAACTTTCTTATTAGCTGTATGTTATCTTAAGTTGTTGTGCTGTGCAAACATGCATGGTAATGGATAAACATCTAGCTGGGTGGCTTACAATGGCTCATTTTTGTGTCTGAAAAATCATGAAAAATGTGCTCTGGCTCCTACCATGAGAGAAGCCAGATCTTCCTCACAGCATGGTCATGCAACTGGATGTTCCCTCAGTCTATAATGCAAGTTTAAAAAGAATCCTAAACTGTATGCTATCTGGCTGGTGACGACGAAATATTATGGTGATTTTATGAAAAATAATGCAGCCCACTGCTTGTACAATTGAAACTACTTTACTAATTATGGGTTAATGTTGCAACTAACTACTTACACTTTAAATATATCAAACTGGATGACACGAAGCTGCAGCTACTTTGGTGGTAGAGATCGCCACGTCCCAAATTGGCGATAAAATATTTCAATATCACCAGCCAGATAGCATACATCCTTGGATTCCTTCCATCTTTGCAGTATAGACTAAGTAAGCATCCAACTGTGTCACCATGTGGTGAGGAAGATCTGGCTTCTCTCGTCGGAGATGGTATAGTTCATTCAAAACAATTTTTTTACAATGCTGTTTTGAAGAAAGCAACTTTGTGCAAACAATGCAGCCAGACATTTGTCAATAACTATGCACATTTGCAGAGAATAGCAAGCCTAGATAACACCTAGCAAATAAAAAAGCTCAAACTATTTCTTTGACAGTAGCTAGAAACCGGGGCTAGAAACTGACCAAGCTAGGCCTAGGTCAGATTCTAGCTACTGTCAAAGATATGGTTTGAGCTTTTTATTTGCTAGGTGTTATCTAGGCTTGCTATGCTCTGCAAACTTGCATAGTTATTGACAAATGTCTGGCTGTATTGCTTGCACAAGGTTGCTTTCTTCAAAACAGCTTCATAAAAATTGTTTTGAATGCACTACCATCTACGACAAGAGAAGCCAGATCTTCCTCACCACATGGTGACACAGTTGGATGCTTACTTAGTCTATACTGCAAAGATGGAAGGAATCCAAGGATGTATGCTATCTGGCTGGTGATATTGAAATATTTTATCGCCAATATGGGACATCGGCGATCTCTGCCACCAAAGCAGCTGCAGCTTCGTGTCATCCGGTTTGATATATTTAAAGTGTAAGTGGTTAGTTGCAACATTAACCCATAATTAGTAAAGTAGTTTCAATTGCACAAGCAGTGGGCTGCATTATTTTTCGTAAAATCACCGTAATATTTTGTCGTCACCAGCCAGATAGCGTACAGTTTAGGATTCTTTTCAAACTTGCATTATAGACCGAGGGAGCATCCAGTTGCATGACCATGCTGTGATGAAGATCTGGCTTCTCTCGTGGTAGGAGCCAGAGCAATTCAAACCCAATTTCATGATTTTGCAGACACAAAAACGAGCCATTGTAAGCCACCCAGCTAGAAGTTTACCATTACTATGCATATTTACACAGCACAACAACTTAAGATAACATACAGCTAATAAGAAAGTTCAACTCAGTCCTTTGCAAGAAGCTGCACTTACAATTCCATGTTTTTACTGCAAATCACGCAATACGCGAAAATATGATGTGCCGATTTCTCAATCTAAAAGACTCGCGGCTTCTAATTTGTAGTGGTTCAAATATCAGGACAACAAGCTAAATATCCTGCAGTAGTAAGGAAATTATTTGGTGAAAGTCGATTTTTTCATTGGGGATCCTAACTATGTGTAGCAAAAGCGAGATCAAGATACTCTAATAGAACAGTCACCCTAATAGAGCATTCAACTGCCGAGATACTCTAATAAAACAGTCACCATGCAGCTACAGATAAATCACTCTAACAATTCAGGCCATTACAAGTCACCCTTTAGGGTGATTAGCTTGAAACCAATTCCCCTGTAGAGAGTTCAGCCACAAACAAATCACCTTGTACAGAGTTCAGCTACAAGCAATTAAGTCACCCTGTGGAGAGCTCAGCTAAAAACAAATCACCCTGTAGAGAGTTCAGCTAGAGAAAACTCACCCTGTAGATATTAGCTACAAACAAGTCACCCTAGTGATATCAGATAAAAACAATTCACCCTGTAGAAAGATCAGCTACGAACAAGTCACCCTGTAGAGAGTTCAGATAAAAACAAACCACCCTAGAAAGTTCAGCCACAAACAAATTACCCTGTAGAGAGTTCAGCTACAAACAAATTACCCTGTAGATAATTCAGCTAGAAACAAGTCACCTTGTAGAGAGATCAGCTAGAAACAAAACCACTCTGTAGAGAGTGCAGTTACAAACAGATCACCCTGTAAAACTTCAACTACAAACAGTTATCCCTGTAGAGAGCTCAGCTAGAAACAAGTCACCCCATAGAGAGAATCCTGTAGAGATTTCAGCTGCAAGCAAATCAAGTTCAGCTGCAAGCAACTGACCCTGTAGAGAGTTCAGCTACATTTCAAGTCACCTAGTAGAGAGATCAGCTGCAAACAAGTTATCCTGTAGGGAATGATTTGCATGTCAATTGTATATTTGCTGATAAATCAAAAATAGTTAAAGTATTAAAAATCTGCTTTAAAACTTTTTCTTCTTCCTGTGGTAAAGAAAAAAGATAGGTTAAAGAAGCCCCTAATCCAAAACAGCCAAGCTGTTTTTGGCACCAACTTCATCACCTGAATTGTCATTATTAAAATTTTTATCATTAAGCCACCACCACAACCATTTCTTGGCTGCCACCTTGGATTTCACATCTTTTTTCACCATAGCCGTTTTGGTGGGGCGCACTCTATTTTACAGCTTGGCTGTTTTGGATTAGAAAGACACACGGTAGTGTGTTGTGTGGCCAAATTGCTATAAAATGCAAACATATAACTCGATACAAATGAAGAGCGTGTAACGGTGGATTCACATACCAAGTCTGTCATGAATCTGAGAAATGTCCAAGGAGTTATGAGCGTTTATTCACGTAAAAAAAGATCTAACTTCTGTCATGGCTACAGGGTAAACCAAGTTAGGAATAGCATAAAAATTGGTGTATAGATAGGTTGATCATCGTAGCGGTGCCTTTTGATAGTTGAATAGCAATAGAGTTACAGCTACAAAGTTATAAAGCAAAAACCAAAAAAGTGTAAAATTGCGGGATTGAGATACTCTAATAGAGCAGTCACCACAGGATTAAAAAAAGTGAAAAATGTCAAAAAAAACTTACCAGAGGGTTTCCATACCTAACTCCAGCAACTGAACCACTACTATCTTGGCTGGTCGCTTCACTTAATTTCTGCTTTATGCTAGTTAAAATCTGCTTATAATTAATTAAGTGTTTGTAATTTCATAGATCTAGCTACCAATAGAAGTACTAGATTGTTCTAGAACATTCTATGTATGTTCTATTAGAAGTCCTTAAAAATGTGCACTCTATTAAGACACATGATAGTGCGCCGTGCGGCCCAAGAAGCCGGCACGCCACACTGTGGGTATATTGACAGGAAGAAAGAAAATGTCATTTTTCATACTTTTGTATCTCAGTGATCCCTTATCCAATTGGAACCACAATTGCTACAGAGTTGCCCGCCAGCTAGGAGAGTCTACATTTCAAATTTGAAGGAAATCGCTCCAGCCATTTCCGAGATACGAGCTGCCAAAGTTTCAATTTTTTTCTTTGTCTTTTTGCACACTTGCAAAAATTGCTATAAAATGCAAATGCGTACTCCGATTGCCTTGAACTTTGGCACACAGAACAGAAGTCCAAAGGCGAATCCTTGTATCACATTTGGTGGAAATGCGATGAATAGTTCAGGAGTTATGACCAATTATTCGCATAAAACAAGATCGATTTGTTGTCACGCTTACAGGGTAAACCGCTTCATGGAATGAGTTAACAATTGCTATGTAGATGGAGTAACCACCGTAGGAGTGCCTTTTGGTGGTTTGAAAGGAATCGAGATAAAGACTATGAAGATATGACACAAAACCTGTGTCACAATTACGTGGTTGATTTTTATGAATAAAAAAGTATAAATTTTCACGCCTACTAGGCAAACCGCTTAGAGCAATGAGCTGAAAATCGGTGTATAGCTGCAATAATCTTCATAAAAAGTCCCTGTAGTAGTACAGAAGAATCGGAGTACAAACCACTGAGTTCGCCACTGAGTTATGATTCAAAAGCCAACTCCATGTAGCAAATGGGAGATCGAAATACTCTAATAGAACAGTCACCCTAATAGAGCATTCAGCTAATTTATTTACTCCATTATAGAATTCTATTACATTGTAAGTTATTCTGTAGGGAGTTCAGCTGCAAACAGTTAATCTTATAGACAGTTCAGCAACAAGCAAGTCACCCATAGAGAGTTCAGCTACAAATATATTGCTGTAGTGATTCAGAAGAATCAGAACATTACAAGTCACACTGAAGAGAGTTCAGCTATAAACAAGCCATGCACCTTGTAGAGAGTTCGGCTACACTCTCTAGAGAATTCAGCTACAAACAAGTCACTGTGGAGAGAGTTCAACTACATGTAGAGAGTTCACTTACAAGCAAATCTACCTGTAGAGATATCAGTTACAACAAATCACCCCCTGTAGAGAGATCAGATCACCCTGTAGAGAGTTCAGCTACAAACAAATCACCCTGTAGAAAGTTCAGGTATAACAAAATCACCCTGTAGATAGTTTCGATACAAACAAATCACCCTGTAGAGAGTTCAGCAAGATAAAAGTCACCCTGCAGAGAGATCAGGTCACCCTATAGAGAGGTCGGCTAGAAGAAGTCACCTTGTAGAGAGTTCAGCTACAAAGAACCCACTCTGTAGAGATTTCAGCTAGAAAGAAGTTACCCTATAGAGAGATCAGCTAGACATAAGTCATCCTGTAAAGAATTCAGCTACAAACAAATCACCCTGTAGAGCTTTCAGCTACAAACAGATCATCCTGTAGATAGTTCAGCTATAGATACAAGTCACCTTGTAGTAGGAGAAGTCACCTTGTAGAGAGATCGGTTAGAAACAAGTCACCTTGTAGAGACCAGCTACAAAGAAACCGTCGTGTAGAGAGTTCAGCTACAAACAAATCACCCTGTAGAGAGTTCAGCTATGGACAGATCACCCTGTAGAGAGTTCAGCTATACAAATCACCCTGTAGAGAGATAGCTAGAAGAAGTCACCGTCTAGAGAGATCAGGTAGAAGCAAGTCACCTTGTAGAGAGTTCAGCTACAAAGTAACCATCCTGTATAGAGTTCAGCTGCAAACAAATCACCCTGTAGAGTGTTCAGCTAGATAAAAGTCACCCTACAGAGAGATCAGTTAAAAGAAGTCACCTTGTAGAGAGTTCAGCTACAAAGAACCCACTCTGTAAAGAGTTCAGCTATAAACAAGTTGCCCTATAGAGAGATCAGCTAGAAACAAGTCACCTTGTAGAGATTTCAGTTACAAACAGATCATCCTGTAGATAGTAAGGCTGCACCGATTCTAGTATCGGTATCGGTATCGGGCCGATACTGCTGTTTTCATGAAGTATCGGAATCGGCCATTATATTGTTGCAGATACCGATTCTTATCACGTGCGAGAATAAAATAACGTTTGTGTGTACTTGCTTATTTTACTAGCACAGTGGACGCCTAAAAGCATCAAGTGTAGCACTAATAACTACCAGCAAAATTACTGATCTATGCTGAAACCTACATGTGTTTACTGAAAAAAGATCGATATACTCTAATAGAACAGTCAATAACTCTAATAGAGCAATCAGGTAGCTAGAAGTACTTAGAATATTTTGTGATTTTGCAAGCACCGTTATGATATTATCTATACTTCTCCAGAGGAGTACTGGAATATCCACTGGTTTGCATTTCAGTGACTTCCTTCTTTGTAAATCTTGATTGGCCATTTCATTATAAACATGAACCATACTGAAAACGCGTACAAGAATACCACTATATAATAAATGTGTGAACTATGAAGGAGCTACTTTAAGGTACTTGGTATCGGTATTTGTACTTGCAGATACTTCCCAGCTGAGTACTTGGTACTTGAGGTATCGGTAAAAAATGGAATCGGTGCAGCCCTAGTAGATAGTTCAGCTAGATACAAGTTGCCCTGTAGAGAGATCAGCTAGAGGAAGTCATCTTGTAGAGAGATCAGCTAGAAACAAGTCACCTTGTAGAGAGTTCAGTGACAAAGAAACCATCCTGTAGAGAGTTCAGCTACAAACAAATCAACCTGTAGAAAGTTCAGCTACATTTCAAGTCCCTTAGTGGAGAGATTAGCTGCAAACAAGTTATCCAGTAGGGAATAATAGACATGTAATAAATATATGTATATAATTTGTATAATTACTGATAAAATCAAAAACAGTTGAAGTATTAAAAATCTGCTTTGTCTTTTTATTCTTCCTGTGGTAAAGAAAAAAGGATATGTTAAAAAAAACCCAAAGTCCGCCTATGGCCGACTTTGGGGTATACAAGTACAAAAAGAAGTGATATCTAATCAAAAACAGCTAAGCTGTAAAAAAAAGTGTGGCCCCTAAAAAGGCCATGGTGAAAAAAGATGTGAAATCCAAGGTGGCGGCCAAGAAATGGCTGTGATGGTAGGTTAATGGTAAAAATTTTAATAATGACAATTCAGGTGAATTTGGTGCCGAACACAAATTCACAT
Organism: Dysidea avara; assembly: GCF_963678975.1. Taxonomy (NCBI): domain Eukaryota; kingdom Metazoa; phylum Porifera; class Demospongiae; order Dictyoceratida; family Dysideidae; genus Dysidea; species Dysidea avara. The sequence continues at coordinate 39,252,573 of NC_089274.1, forward strand.
GAATTGTCATTATTAAAATTTTTACCATTAACTTACAATCACAGCCATTTCTTGGCTGCCACCTTGGATTTCACATCTTTTTTCACCAAGGCCATTTTAGGGGCCGCACTTTTTTTACAGCTTGGCTGTTTTTGATTAGATTAGAGTATTACCAAAATATTATCAAATATTGAAGTAAATCGTGCAATGCAATACATTTATAAGTCTGTCTTCAATAATCATCATTGTGTCTGCATAGGAAAGAAATGTGAGTAAAAATAAATCTCAAAGTCAGCCATAGGCTGGTTTTGGGGCCTTATAAAGTACAAAAAGAAGTGAAATCCACACAAAAACAGCCAAGCTGTGAAAAATGATGCGGCCTTAAAAAGCCTGGGTGAAAAAAGTTGTGAAATCAAAGGTGGTGGCCAAGAAATGGCTGCAATGATGTTAATGCTAATAAATTAAAACAATGCACACCATTTTAGAAAAATTATTTTCATTGCAGCCATTTCTTGACCACCACCTTTGATTTTACAACCTTTTTCACCCAGGCTTTTAAGGCTGCACCATTTTTTTCACAGCTAGGCTGTTTTTGTGTGGATTTCACTTCTTTTTGTACTTTATAAGGCCCCAAAACCAGCCTATGGCTAACTTTGGGGTTTGTTTTTATTCACATTCTTCTTTTCTATAGCGTAAGTCGCCAATTATCGGCAGGCACCAATTATCGGCACTTGTAAACTATAGAGGCTACAGGGTATATGGAGGCTACCAAGTTCTACAATGGGCTGTTATATCTTCTAAAACATTTCTTAGAATCATTTTTATTTTGTGATTATTGTTGTTAAAGCCCCATACAAGCTATGCTGGTTAAGCATGAAATTGCGTAAAAATAAATTTAGCTATGTATATTGGAAACCAGTATGCTTTTATGTCTAACCTGAATATCTCTTGAACGGCTGGCCTCATCTTCATAAAACTTCTGTGAAACAAAGTTATCCAAGGACTGCACCTCCCATAAAACTTTCACAAAGAACCGACAAGGTATCATGGAGTTACACACAAAATCGCACATTGTGCTGATAATTGGTCGAGCACAAAAGTACAGTTGCCATTATAGGTACCCCATGCCAATAATTGGCACACAATAGGCATCACGATTTTCCTTGTAACAAGATGTTCACTCACGTGAGATAATTAAAATTTGGTGCGCTAAGAGACGAAGGACTGCTCTGTTAAATAGTTCAAACCAGAAGTTCATATGCCATTGAATTAAGGAATTACAATTGTGTGATGAAATGGTGCCGATAATTGATGATTATTGAAGACAGACTTATAACTGTATTGTATATCAAGACACACGGTAGTGTGTCGTGCGGCCCAAGAAGCCGGCGCGCAACCCCGTGAGTATATTGACAGGAAGAAAGAAAACGCAATTTTCGCACCTTCGTAGCTCTGTGCTGCCTTGATGAAATAAGACAAATTTTGCTGTGTACATTCCCTCCAACTTCAGTACTCCACATTCCAAATTTGAGCGAAATCGCTTCAGGAATTCCTGAGATATGCGACTTCAAAAATTGGCTTAGTTTCTTCGTTTTCTTCTTATTTTTCTTCCTCTTTTCGCACACTTACAAAAACTGCTATAAAACGCGAACGCGTTATCCGATTGCCTTGAAATTTGGCACACAGAAGGGGGGTATAAAGGCGCATCTCGGTACCAACTTTGGCTGGAATACCATAAACAGGCAAAGAGTTATGAGCGATTATGCACGAAAAATAACACCAATATTTTGTCACGCCTACAGGGTAAACCGCGTATGGGAAGAAGCTGAAAATCGGTGGGTGAATAGGTTAACTATCGAACCTCAAACTTTTTGTGGTTTGAAAGAAATCGAGCTAAAAACCAGGAAGATACAGCGAAAAAATCAACAGTGTGTAACAATTACGCAATCGAGATTAGCTAATAAAAAAACGACTGCTTGCCACGCCTACCAGATAAACCGCTTGGGATAATGCTTTGAAAATCGCTGTACAGATGGAGTTATCATCTTAGAAAGGATCTTCAATGGTGTAGAAGAATCAGACTTAAAGTCACGGAGTTATAACACGAAATCCAACTTGGTGTGGCAAGTGCGAGATCGAGATACTCTAATAGAGCAGTCATCCTAATAGAGCAGTCACCCTGAACAGAATTCAAGAGATCAGTTAGAAATAAGTAACCTGTATAGAGATCAGCTACAAACAAATCACCCTGTAGAGAGTTCAGCTACAAACAATTCACCCTGTTCAGACATCAGTTAGAAGAAGTTTTCTTGTAGAGAGTTCAGTTACAAACAAATCACCCTGTTGAAAGATCAGCTAGAAGATGTCACCTTGTAGATAGTTCAGTTACAAAGAAACCACCATGTAGAGAATTCAGCTACAAACTAGTGACCCTGTAGATACATCAGCTAGAAGAAGTTACCTTGTAGAGAGTTCAGCTACAAAGAAACCATTCTGTAAAGAGCTCAGCTGCAAACAAATCACCTATACAGAATTCAGCTACAAACAAATCACCCTGTAGAGAGATCAGCTAGAAGAAGTTACCTTGTAGACAGTTCAGCTACAAACAAATCATCCTGTAGAAAGATCAGCTAGAAGAAGTTACCTTGTAGATAGTTCAGCTACAAACAATTCACCCTGTACAGAGCTCAGTTAAAAGAGGTTTCCTTGTAGAGAGTTCAGCTACAGACAAATCACCCTCTAGAGAGATCAGTTAGAAGAAGTTACCTTGTAGATCGTTCAGCTACAAACAATTCACCCTGTAAAGAGATCAGCTAGAAGAAGTTACCTTGTAGAGAGTTCAGCTACAAAGAAACCATCATGTAGAGAATTCAGCCGCAAACAAATCACGTGTAGAGAGTTCTGCTACAAACAAATCACCCTGTAGAATGATCAGCTAGAAGAAATCACCTTGTAGAGAGTTCAGCTTCAAAGAAACAATCATGTGAGAGTTCAGGTACAAACAAATTGTCCTGTAGAGAGATCAGCTAGAAGAAGTTACCTTGTAGAGAGTTCAGCTACAAAGAAACCATCATGTAGATAGTTCAGGTACAAACAAATCACCCTGTAGAAAGATCAGCTATAGAAGAAATCACCTTGTAGAGAGTTCAGCTACAAAGAAACTATCATGTAGAGAGTTCAACTACAAACAAATAAACCTATAGAAAGATCAGCTATAGAAGAAATCACCTTGTAGAGAGTTCAGCTACAAAGAAACCATCATGTAGAGAGTTCAGCTACAAACAAATCGGCCTGTAGAGAGATCAGCTAGAAGAAATTACCTTGTAGAGAGTTCAGCTACAAAGAAACCATCATGTAGAGAGTTCAGCTGCAAACAAATCGCCTGTTGAGAGTTAAGCTACAAACAAATCTCCCTGTAGAGAGATCAGCTAGAAGAAGTCACCTTGCAGGGAGTTCAGTTACAAAGAAATAAACCATGTAGAGAGTTCAGCTGCAAACAAATCACCTGTAGAGAGTTCAGCTAGATACAAGTCACCCTGTAGAGAGATCAGCTAGAAACAAGTCACCTTGTAGAGAGTTCAGCTAGAAGAAGTCACATTGTAGAGAGTTCAGCTACAAAGAAACTACCATGTAGAGAGTTCAGCTGCCCCTGTAGAGAACTCAGCTACAAACAAATCGCCCTGTAGAAAGATTAGCTAGAAGAAGTTACCTTATAGGGAGTTCAGCTACGAACAGATCACCCTGTAGAGAGTTCAGCTACAAACAAATCACCCTGTAGAGAGTTCAGTTACAAAGAAACCACCATGTAAAGAGTTCAGCTACAAAAAAATCAATCACCCTGTAGAAAGATCAGCTAGAAGAAGTTACCTTGTAGAGAGTTCAGCTACAAAGAAACCACCATGTAGAGAGTTCAGCTGCAAATAAATCACCCTGTATAGAATTCAGCTACAAACAAATCACCCTGTAGAAAGATCAGCTAGAAGAAGTTACCTTGTAGAGAATTCAGCTACAAAGAAACCACCATGTAGAGAGTTCAGCTGCAAAAAACTCAATCACCCTGTAGAAAGATCGGCTAGAACAAGTTACCTTGTAGAGAGTTCAGCTACAAAGAAACCACCATGTAAAGAGTTCAGCTGCAAAAAACTCAATCACCCTGTAGAAAGATCGGCTAGAAGAAGTTACGTTGTAGAGAGTTCAGCTACAAAGAAACCACCATGTAGAGAGTTCAGCTGCAAACAAATCACCTGTAGAGAGTTCAGCTAGAAACAAGTCACCCTGTAGAGAGATCAGCTAGAAACAAGTCACCCTGTAGAGAGTTCAGCTAGAAGAAGTCACATTGTAGAGAGTTCAGCTACAAAGAAACTACCATGTAGAGAGTTCAGCTGCAAACAAATCACCCTGTAGAGAACTCAGCTACAAACAAATCGCCCTGTAGAAAGATTAGCTAGAAGAAGTTACCTTATAGGGAGTTCAGCTACGAACAGATCACCCTGTAGAGAGTTCAGCTACAAACAAATCACCCTGTAGAGAGTTCAGTTACAAAGAAACCACCATGTAGAGAGTTCAGCTGCAAAAAAATCAATCACTCTGTAGAGAGTTCAGCTAGAAGAAGTCACCTTGTAGAGAGTTAAGCTGCACATAAATCACCCTGTAGAGAATTCAGCTACAAACAAATCACCCTGTAGAAAGATCAGCTAGAAGAAGTTACCTTGTAGAGAGTTCAGCTACAAAGAAACCACCATGTAGAGAGTTCAGCTGCAAACAAATCACCTGTAGAGAGTTCAGCTAAAAATAAGTCACCCTGTAGAGAGATCAGCTAAAAACAAGTCACCCTGTAGAGAGTTCAGCTAGAAGAAGTCACATTGTAGAGAGTTCAGCTACAAAGAAACTACCACATAGAGAGTTCAGCTGCAAACAAATCACCCTGTAGAGAACTCAACTACAAACAAATCGCCCTGTAGAAAGATCAGCTAGAAGAAGTTACCTTGTAGGGATTTCAGCTACAAACAAATCACCCTGTAGAGAGTTCAGCTACAAAGAAATCATCATGTAGAGAGTTCAGCTGCAAACAAATCATCCTGTAGAGAGTTCAGCTAGAAGAAGTCACCTTTTAGAGAGTTCAGCTACAAAGCAACCACCATGTAAAGAGTTCAGCTACAAAAAAATCAATCACCCAGTAGAAAGATCAGCTAGAAGAAGTTACCTTGTAGAGAGTTCAGCTACAAAGAAACCACCATGTAGAGAGTTCAGCTGCAAATAAATCACCCTGTATAGAATTCAGCTACAAACAAATCACCCTGTAGAAAGATCAGCTAGAAGAAGTTACCTTGTAGAGAGTTCAGCTACAAAGAAACCACCATATAAAGAGTTCAGCTGCAAAAAACTCAATCACCCTGTAGAAAGATCGGCTAGAAGAAGTTACCTTGTAGAGAGTTCAGCTACAAAGAAACCACCATGTAGAGAGTTCAGCTGCAAACAAATCACCTGTAGAGAGTTCAGCTAGAAACAAGTAACCCTGTAGAGAGTTCAGCTAGACGAAGTCACATTGTAGAGAGTTCAGCTACAATGAAACTCCCATGTAGAGCGTTCAGCTGCAAACAAATCACCCTGTAGAGAACTCAGCTACAAACAAATGTGCAGTTTAAAAAGATCAGCTAGAAGAAGTTACCTTGTAGAGAGTTCAGCTATAACGAAACCACCATGTAGAGAGTTCAGCTACAAACAAATCACCAGTAGAGAGTTCAGCTAGAAACAAGTCACCCTGTAGAGAGATCAGCTAGAAACAAGTCACCTTGTAGAGAGTTCAGCTAGAAGAAGTCACATTGTAGAGAGTTCAGCTACAAAGAAACTACCATGTAGAGAGTTCAGCTACAAACAAATCACCCTGTAGAAAGTTCAGCTATGAACAGATCACCCTGTAGAGAGATCAGCTAGAAACAAGTCACCCTGTAGAGAGTTCAGCTAGAAGAAATTACCTTGTAGAGAGTTCAGCTACAAAGAAACCACCATTTAGAGAGTTCAGCTGCAAACAAATCACCCAGTAGAAAGTTCAGCTATGAACAGATCACCCTGTTGAGAGTTCAGTTAGAAACAAGGAATCCTGTAGAGAGATCACCTAGAAGTATCGCCTTGTAGAGAGTTCAGCTACAAACAAATCACCTGTAGAGAGATCAGCTACACACAAATCACCCTGTAGAGAGATCAGCTAGAAGAAGGCACCTTGTAGAGAGTTCAGCTATAAAGAAACCACCATGTAGAGAATTCAGCTGCAAACAAACACCCTGTAGAGAACTCAGCTACAAACAAATCGCCTTGTAGAAAGATCAGCTAGAAGAAGTTACCTTGTAGGGATTTCAGCTACAAATAAATCACCCTGTAGAGAGTTCAGCTACAAAGAAACCATTCTGTAAAGAGCTCAGCTGCAAACAAATCACCTGTACAGAATTCAGCTGCAAAGAAACCACCATGTAGAGAGTTCAGCTGCAAAGAAATCACCCTGTAGAAAATTCTGTCAGAAACAAATTGCCCTGTAGAAAGATCAGTTAGAAGAAGTTACCTTTTAGAGAGTTTAGCTACAAAGAAACCATTCTGTAAAGAGCTCAGCTGCAAACAAATCACTTATACAGAATTCAGCTACAAATGCATCACCCTGTAGAGAGATCAGCTAGAAGAAGTTACCTTGTAGATCGTTCAGCTACAAACAATTCACCCTGTAGAGAGAGCAATTAGAAGAAGAGAGTGTTCAGTTACAAAGAAACCACCATGTAGATTTCTGTAATCAATATATGTGACCGGATTTGCGAAAAGGAGTCTTCCACACACATCCAATTCCGTAAACATTGGAGACCATAACTCAGTGTTCAAGTAACATATTAACCTGCAAATTTCACCATGTATTCAGCTATAGTGGTGCTCACCACTGCCCAAATGTCAAGGCAATAGCTCTTTCCAATCTGAAGTTATCAATTGTCAAAGTTGGCAAATTGGATGTGTGTGGAAGACCCCTTTTCGTAAATCCGGTCACATATGTATTATATAGTACATTTACTGATAAAATATTTAAAGTACATCTACTTCATCTTTTCTTCTTCCTGTAGTAAAGAAAAAAAACATAGGTTAAAAAAGTCCCAAAACTGGCCATAGGCCGGCTTTGGGGTATAGAAATACAAAAAGAAATGAAATCTAATCCAAAACAGCCAAGCTGTAAATAAAGTGTGCGGCCCTCAGAAAGGCTATGGTGAAAAAAGATGTGAAATCCAAGGTGGCGGCCAAGAAATGGCTGTGATGGTAGGTTAATGGTAAAAATTTTAATAATGACAATTTAGGTAAATTTTGTGAAGCGGCACAAAAATTCACCTAAATTGTTGTTATTAAAATTTTTACCATTAACCTACCATCACAGCCATTTCTTGGCCGCCACCTTGGATTTCACATCTTTTTTCACCATAGCCTTTCTGAGGGCCGCACACTTTTTTTACAGCTTGGCTGTTTTGGATTAGATAGCTTTAGCATGGGTGTTCAAAGGCGCCGCTCAGGGTTTAACTCTGGGAAATATCTAGATATTACCCAGGCCATATCATGGGAACGCGGTTTTCTCATGGCTTTGATGCTCAACCAATTCAAAGATACGAAATGCTTTGACTTGTATTATTGAGCGACATGGAGCATTTTATTGTGGGTTTTAGTTTACACATTAGGCAAGGCTCAGTGTAGTTGCTAAGTTTAGATGATTTGATAGTCACTAAACTACATCCTAAGACAAATGATCTGTAAGGCGATCTCTTGGGTGAGGCATGGATTCATATTTCTACCCACTGCGTTGGGGGAGAGTGTGTCAGCCATTGAGCAGACCACAAAACAAGACAACTTGGTGAGTAGCTTATACTTAATTTAACGTATTAATTTACTGCCACAATAGCAAAGGTTTAATGTAGCTTTAAAAACTTTACACCCCAAAAATCAATCCCACAATCGAAAGTTCCTGGCATGTGTCGAAACATTATGATGTAGGAATAATGTTCTGAGAGCTATTTGCCCATGTAATTGAAATCACAATCAATCATCAGATGCTAGTGTATTAAACAAATGGGGTGAGTACTCTGTAGTTCTTTCACCTATGTCCTGAGTGATATGATCACTTATATCACAATTGTGTCGGGATTTTGCTGATATATACACTCTTACCCTCAGGCCTGCAGCCCTCAGGATGCGGTTGTACAAATTAACAAAATCACTTACAGCCATGGTATAAACTATTACATAAACATTTATTTATAAGCAGATTTAAACTATAATTTTCATTTATAAAACAGAAATTAAGTGAGGTGATCAGCCAACATAGCAGTTCAGTGGTTAAGGATGTGGGTGTTAGGTATAGAGGTCCGTGGTTTGAACTCTTTTGTGCACCTTTTTTATCCTGCGGCGATTGCTCTATTAAAGTAGGCATTCCAACTAGCTCAATTTTTAAATTTCGGAAAAACATGCTCAATAGATAGTATTGATTGCTGATCTCAGAAATATATAGTTTGTTGGGCTGGAATTGGTTACTTTTGGTATGTACAGTGCTTAAAATTTGAAAAAGATACATTTTCTCTTGGGCTCCCCATACAATTTAATAGAAAAAGTGGCACAATTGAATCAGGAAGCCATCTAGCAACCTGAAACTGCAGTTGCTTCTAACTGCAAGTTTGTATATGTAATGAGAGTAACTTCAGGGTTTGTTGGATCTCAGTGATCTTTGTATGTTTTGTGTGAGTAAATATGTTTCACCTACTGCACACTTGTCAATACAATGGTGTATACCCTTAGGCAAGTGGCTATCTCAAGTAAGTAAAAGATTAAGTTAATGACCTATAAAGGTAAACAACTAAAGTGGAGGTGTCACAGTGATGCAACATATCTAAGGTGGAGTTGTGGTTTCAATTATCGCATTGTTATGCCAACTTTGAAGCGGTTTATACTTTGAGTTGGTGACACAACTATATAAGAAAATTGTCGTGTAGCTGAAAATTGCTAACCCAAGCAAAGCAACTACACACTTTAAAGGAACACCAGTGAATACCTTCCATCCAACAGTATATTTTTTATTAAAGTATTGAAGTACTCTGAATGCATTACAAGGCTATAAAAGATTACAAAACAACATAAAACTTAGATGTAGCATGCATGAAGATTTCCATGATGATTAGTGTATGGAAAAACCCCATTGTGATTTTCATCCTCATTGGAACACAGATGGCGGAACAATCCCAAGTTAAACACATGTCGTTAGTTTGTACCAGAGTTCTATTGGAGAGAATTAAAAGAAAAAAACATATTGGAAACTGGAATGCCTAATTAGAGTATCTCGATCCCACAATTCCATACTTGTTTGGTTTTTGCCTAATAACTTTGTAGCTGTAACTCTATTGCTTTTCAAGCCATCAAAAGACAATGCTACAATGATCAGCCTATGTACACACAAACTTTCAAGTTATTCCCATACTCGGTTTACCGTGTAGCCATGACAGAAATTTGATTTTTACGTGAATAATAGCTCATAACTCCTTGGATATTCATCAGATTCACAGCAAACTTGGTACATGAATGTACCTCTATATGCTCTTCATTAGTACCAGATTGTGGCAATCAAGTTACATGTTTGTGTTTTATAGCAATTTTTACAAAGTGTGCAAAAATAAATGGAAGCATCCGTATCCCCCCTATAGCTTAAGAAGAAATTACTTTGAATGCCCATATCTTGCAAATGGGTGGCACAGTGAAATTTTCTGTGTGGCCTACCCTATCTATAATGCAAAAATCGTGTGCTTTGAAGAAGGAGCCATGGAGTTATGCACAAGTGAAAATGCTGTATTCTTTCTTCCTGTCAATATACCCATGGTGTGGTACACTGGCTCTCTTGGCTACACGACACACTACTATGTGTCTTGATTTTGCACCTGAACATGTGCCCCAACTATCAGTTACTGAAAAGTACAGTGACCGTACACTTTATTTTCAGCCATGTCCAGCCCATTACACAGTGTTGCAAATGAAGAACAATATGAGAAGCATCTCTGAAATCAATTCAGTTACTACCAAATCGTACCAATACAAATATGAAAGTCAGTACGTACAAGGAAGCCACGATGCACTACTGCAAATTAACACAGCAAAATTAAATGTGCAAAGGAGGGCAAATATAATGCATGCATTGTACATAATGCAGTATGTCAAAAGGTACCTGTTGGGCTAAAGCAACATCTGACAGCGAAAAAAATCAAGCCATAGACTTAGCTGTTATTGAATTACGCTTGTCTGAAGACTTTAGTAAATGAGTCAGTAAGACAAAAAATGCTTTATAATTTTGTAACAACCTACTGGAAGTGTCTCGGGTCACAATGAAGACACTTTTGGGCTAGATTATACCTAACTGATGCTGCCAAGGTGCCATGAAGGTGTTGTGAGGCTGGTTTCTGGTCTACATTTTCAGTGAGTGCAAACCTCCATGACACCTAATATGCTGTACTGTATGATAATACGATTTGACAAGGAGGTCAGTATGAGACTGAAATTCTCTGTACCATTGTTAGGGTTGCTCTGCCAGGGATAGTTTGAAGCATGGCACTAACAATTCAGTAACTGGCTGCACTGAGAGTCAAAAATTATCTGGCTACTGCTCATGTTGTTGGTCATTCAATGCTGATACTGCATCTTCTACCTGCCAATGTCTGATTCTCTCAGCTGGTCGACAGTGCAAAAAACTGACCTCGGTACTCTCTGGAACAATTTAAGCATGAAAAAACTTACCTCTTTCATCTTTTTGTACAAGTAATTCACTTCTCCAGTGCTCTTCACTACCTTAGGGACCGTGCCACAATTAAATAAAGCCATGAAACTTGCAAAAGGCTTGTGGAACACATTTCCAGGTCCAAGGGAGTCGAGCATTTTCACCAAATAGTGTTTGTGCTATTAGTTCAGGCTAGGAAATAGTATGTACATCTTACACTATATAGATCTTTAACAAAAGTTTATAATGGCTTACTGTACAGCGTAATAATTTAACGGGGAAATTTTGATGAATTTGGCGAATTGTTATAATTCATCAAATTTTCCTGTCAAAGCTGTATGTAACTTTTAACATTACTTGTATGTCATACTGTGTTGGTTTGTTTTTTTTTGTTACTTTTATGCTTTGTATACAGTGGATGAAAGACCAACTGAAAAGGATTTCATTCAATTTTTGACAACATATGCTCCATATTGGAAGACCATTGCTACTCTTCTTGGCCTACAAAAATCATTGATTAAAGTCATTGAAATGAATGAAAACTTTAAACCACGAGAATGCTTCAGAGATGCACTATCTAAATGGCTAAGCCAAGATGTGGATGCAACATGGCGCAAGTTAGAATTGTGCATTACAAATTCCCAAAGAAGTGATAGTGGATTTAAACAACTGGATTCTAGTAAGTGCCAAGAAATTTGCAATGTAGTGATGTTACATGTAAACAATTATATGTTAATGTATGGCTGCATATGTTAAACATTTGCTTATTGCTGGGGTCAATATAATACTTTTACAGTGCCCATTCGGTCCAAACGTTCACACCAAAACCAGCCAGATGTTACCAATCCAAATGGTAATAAAGGTTTGAAAACATTTAAAAATGGTATGAATTATACATGCATACATAGTACGGTGTCTTAGTTCATCTCTCTGTAGCATCAAGTGTTCATCCAGAGGCTGATTATTCTAGTGCTGCTGACCGTGGTAAAGGAACAATTCCAGATGCAGTCTACAACGCAACCAAGAAACCAATATGCCGTGTTATTGCGTAAGGGCAACTGTGACTGATAATGAAATGTATATACATAGGTATTTATATGCTTATAATTTCAGACCAGCTCAGATTGGCACAGGATTTGTGGGATATATGAAGTGTAAGAAAGATTATTCAACGGTTTTGATGACTAACAATCATGTGATTCCAAGCGAGAATGATGCTACGGGCAGTCGCATAGTATTTGATAATTTGCTTCCTGGCCAGCAGCGTACATTGGAAGGCTCTAAAATTTTTAAAAAGAATGGCTTCTACACATCAGAAGAAGTAAGTGATAAGAGTGAATGGTAAACAATGTTGGGTAACCTGTTACATAATACTACTTCTTACAGCAAAAATGTAATGCGTTACTCACATGGGCTAGTAGTATAAGCAACACGTTGCTATTTTAACGTGTTACTGTAATAATATTGTCTGTATAAAGTAACAAAATAACTTCTCTTCCAACTGCAAAAAATCACCTTCTAACATATACAGTATATAAACATTACAATCCTTCCTATAGCAATTAAAGGAAGCTATCGTGATACTATCCTAATAAGTGAGCATCATTAATCTAGTCATGTAATGTTAATATTTCATGCTGATCAAAGTGCTGACAGTCTAAACATGGTTAACAAATGTGCTAATGTGTTGCTAGAACAAATCTGGAGCAAAATAGAGCTGGAAGAAGACAAGGCTGCTAGTTTTGATTTGACATCTTACAAAATTAATATGTTCTTAATACCTTGCATTTTCATGGCCATCACCTTTGATTTCACAACTTTTTCACTCAGGCTTTTTGAAGGCTACATTCTTTTATACAGCTTGACTGTTTTGCATGGATTTCACCTCTTTTTGTATTTTAAATATCCTAAAGCCAACCATAAACTGGCTTTGAAATACAATGATGGACAAAGTAGTGCTCTACCAATACCTACTGATTCGATACCAAAGGATCTATGCAATAATCAATAAAAACTAATAATTGCTTGATAATTGCTTGATAATTTTGTGCTTGCTTGTTCATGGCTATGCAAACTGTATTATAGTGCTTGTATTTATTTGCACTAGTTTTTTTGCACCAAAGTAAATTCCTTCCAAGTTAAGTATGCATGATTGTACTATTAGGATACTTTTTATTAGAACATCTCGATTTTTCATGCAAACAATGCAAATTGCAGCTGCTTAACTTTTAACAAAGCAAATCCTGCATCTTTTATGCTAGAATATGATTTCCAGCCTGTTGTATCACAAGTTTTGCTAGCATATCACCTATATAGCACTTATTGATGATGATTATATCACTTTAGTGCGGGCATTCATAGGTGTTGCTTGGGGTTTAACTTGTATATACTAAAGCATCAGAAGGCCTGCAGAAAGCATTCTACAGTGAGATCCATTACAATCTCCAAGTGTACTGTGCAACTCACAACACATGTGAATAGATAAATGTACACCTTACTTTCTCTTCCAATTTCTTCTCACATACAATGCACCTGTGAAGTCAATGCCAGTGACCTCAAAGGACATGGACTGTTGTACATGGGCTTTCACTAGTGGTGGGAGATCTGGTGCAGTGTATGGTCATCCAGCTAGTTTCCTGCAGGTCACACACTTCCTCAGCAAGGCTCTGGTTCGTTTCCTTGCACGTGGCACCCAATACATTTGACAAAGAGCAGTAAGTGTCATATTCACCCCTGCATGATGCTGTCTCTTGTGAGTGTGCCAGATAAGGAGTGAAGTGAAGGGATCCTTGGGTGGCAGAAGGAAAGGGAACTTAGCTGACTCTAAAAGCGATGTGTTGTGGATACCACAGCGTATCAGGCCTTTGTGGTCCAGATGCAGTCAGACTTGTCTCACCAGTGGCAGACAAGAGGAGTGAGTTGTTGATTGTAGACTGTTCATCTCCTCTGGGAAACCTCTACGTTGGATACTGGCAATCCACTGAATGTTTGCTGTAGACAATTCGGAAGGAGACAATGGCCCTCTTGGCTTAATTAACTTGTAGGCAGTTACATCTAGCAATTTCGTGTAGCTACTATAGGCAGAGGGGTCAATTAGGTTGTGTATACCATTGGTAGGTGTCAACAAAGTGGTGTTGTGGTCAGTACTTGGTGACAACGAGCCTTCAATACTGCTAGCCTATATAAGTAAGGCTTCTGAAGGGCTCCAGGTGGGCCATTCAGTAGGAGATGATAGCCATAGTGGGCCATATCTCCACAGTGTTGAGTTGGCCAGTTGCTGAGCTGGCAGTCCACGGGTTAAAAGATCTGTTGGGTTACAAGCAGTTGGACAGTATCTCCAGGATGATGAGATGGCCAGGATCTCTGTGTGCAATAAGGGGTTTAAGCTTCTTCTTAGTCTGGAGCCAGCAGAAAACTATTTGGCTATCAGACCAGTAGTGAAGGTTGTATTTGTAATTAAGTGAGTCCACTACAAAGGAGCCTAGGTGAGCTGCTATGGATGCAGCCATGAGCTCCTGCTGTGTTGCTTTAGTGGAGTTACACAAGATTTTGATATCAATAGTGATGAATAGTTACCATGTCGAATATATACAACAGCTCCATATGCCTATGGGCTGGCATCAGCAAAGACATATAAGATGGTAGGGGAAGGGTCTACTGTTTGGAGCATAGGAATGTACTGTTGTGGAAAATGCTGTTCCAAAGCAACGGAGATGTCCGCTACAATAGAAACCCACTTGAGCTGGTAGGTTTCATTCAGTTCAGTGTTCCGGGATACATTGTCTTGCCAAAGATCTTGAAGCAATAACTTGGCAGCCAGTGGGTCAAAGATTGAAGATGTGCTGTGAAGAATCTCACGCTTTGTTACTGGAGTGGTGGTAGTAACATCAGGTTTGGAGCAAAGAGATAGTTGATATTCCAGCACAAGCCAAGGACTTTAACAATCTCTTTCTCATCAACAACATTGTGCTGTTTAGCTAAGTCTCTCAGAGATTGACTGTTAGATGCCCAAGTATGTAGATTAAATTTAGATATATTCATTAATGATCGGGACTCTAGAAAGTACTGGAGGGCCTCTTGCTCAGTGTCACAGCCTGAAACTATGTTGTCAACATATAAACTTTTTAAGACACTGGTAGACACAGGTGATGGGTGCTGCTGCACGTGGAATGTGAGTGCTGCATTCAGTATGAATGGTGAACAGCTAGCACCAAATAATACCACCTTGAATTGGTAAGGTAGGAATGGGCTATTGGGACCATGCAGGTTAGAAAGCCGAAGAAAATGAGTGCAATTTCTGTCAGATTCACTGAGCTGAACATGAAGAAAGGCTTTCTCAATGTCAGCAGAGAAAACATATACATACTGATGAAAGCGCAAAAGTATGGTACACAGGTGGTTCAGAAAGGGTGAGCCGGTGTGAAGGCAATCATTTAAACTAGGATGCTGGGACAACTGTTTGCAACTGCAGTCGTAAACAATTCTGATAGGTGTAGTTTCTAAAACCTTTCTAACAGGTCTATGAGGTGTGTAATGTGCCTGATGTTTCTTGAAGTCTTTCACCTTTGCAGTAAAGCCTTTGCACTCTTGGTCGGCAATAATCTGGCCATACATGTGTAGAAATTCTGGAGTTTTAGCTAGCCTTTGAGCCAAGGATCTGGTATGCTTGGCACAAATAGAGAAATGGGAAGGCAGGAGGGGATGATCCTCCTTCCAAGGGAATTTAAAGGATAAGGCTACATCAGGTTGTCGCTTAATACTGATTGCATGTTATGTAGACCTTCAAGAAGTTGTTATCACTGTCCATAATGCTTGTCGCTACAGACAACGCGAGCACTGGTTCACTATTCAAACAACTATAATTAGGAACAAAAACAAAGCACGTGTTACAACACAACTTTAAATCAAGTGTCAATAATTAGAATAAAACACGTTTTTCTACTTTGTAAATGATGTAATAACAGCATTACATCACTCGCAATACAGATTGCGACACTCCCCGCAGAGATGAGACTGCAAGTTGGGTTGATCTATTTCATCATCTCTCCTTTGACTGTCATCAAAGTTGCTAGAGTTTAGCCATTGTCTATGTCTTTACCTTGCTTCAATTGAGGCCTTACGAGTAGGACGAATGGTAGGTGTTAAATCGTTTACATCAGCCTCCGTGTTACAGTCAGATAAATGATCATTATCATCTTCAGTGGGTGCTAATGGTGACTTATGTTTATTCACATTGATGTCAGTAACATTATCATCTGGACACTCGATGGAGTAGAGGAAGCTAAGAGCTCTGTTAATAAAGTTATTAGGATTAAATCCAATTCTTGCAGACCTAATTCTCTTATCTCGACTTTGAAATAGTTCACAAATACGACCAACTTTCCAAGAACCTCTAGGAGGTTTTCTTTAACTAATACAACATCTCTCACTTTTGGAGTGAAGTCTGTAGAGCTGCAAGGTCCTTTCAGTAGTGTCCAAGATCTTTCACGTAGGTTTGATAAATACGCTTGTCGCCAAATAATCCGAAATTGATTTAAGAGTTTCTGTCCACCCTTCCAGATTTCTAACAGTTGCTGTGAAGAGGAGATTATCCTGGAAACATTAAACTCTGGATCGATCTCTTCAGTGAGGTCCAGAATGACATGGTTTGAGTGAAGTGAAAGAAAATGTGAGGGTGTAAGGACCATGCTCGAGTTGATGTCAGCATGTACATAGTCCAATGGAAGTGAATTAATAACTGCCTCTACCTCTGTCAATACTGTTGACAATTGCCTCTGTGTTTTAAGATCGGGTGCCAATAGTTTTCTGAAGAGCGCGTTTCGTCAATCCCACTAATCGCTTGTAAAACCCTCCCATCCATGGGGCTAGTTCAACAATAAACCTCCACTTAATGTAACACTTGGTAGAAAAATCACATACTTTCTCATCTGTGACTACATCACTCCATGCCTTGTGAAGAGCTGTGCTTGCACACTTATATTGTTGGGCATTGTCTGAAATGATCAACTGAAGGGTTCCTCATCTGGAGATAAACCAACGCAAACCAAGGAGGAACTCATCTGCTGACATGTCTTCCACTAGTTCTAAATGAACGGCACGGACTGTCATACAAGTAAACAAGCACACCCATACCTTCTTAGAGTTATCTCCATCAGTCTGGTCAGTTACTGCCGCAAAAGTCTTGATATACAGAGGGCTAAAATAGTCTAGACCAGTGTACTCGAATGGGAGGGATTTAGCGACTCGCTCTCTTGGTAGATCAGGCAGTGGTGTCATAGCAAAGGGGTGCCCCTCAACTCGTCTGCATATTCTACAATTTTATAGAACCTTGTTGATGGCTGCACGACCATGGGATATCCAATACACTTGTCAAATTGTTGCTAAGGTTTGTGAAACACCCGAATGAAGGATTTTGGTGTGCACATCATTAATAACCAATTGAGTAAAATATTCATCCTTCGGCAAGAGCTTCGGGAACTTGGCTCCTTGTGTTAAGTCTGCATTTCCAAATTGTCCATGGCACCTGAGCAAACCATTTGATTCCAGTTGCAAATTCAGTTGGTGAACTGTATTGTTTTTTCTTCCTTGTTGTACCCTGTCAATTACATCAGAGTATGACTTCAATTGGATGTTTTTCTCCCACATAAGCCTTGCAACTTGCACTTCTTCAGCTGATAATGGCCCCGTTCTGTGATCTCTCTTCCATAACTTGTCAACAAACCTTAGGATCCATGCTGTAACTCTCAGTAACTTTAGAAGTGAAGAATCAAGACACACGGTAGTGTGTCGTGCGGCCCAAGAAGCCGGCGCGTAACACCCGTGAGTATATTGACAGGAAGAAAGAAAACGCAATTTTCGCACCTCCGTAGCTCTGTGCTTCCTTGATGAAACAAGACGATTTTTGCTGTGGACATGCCCTCCAACTGCAGCACTCCACATTCCAAATTTGAGCGAAATCGCTTCGCGCGTTCCCGAGATATGCGACATCAAAAATTGGCTCAGTTTCTTCGTTTTTTTCTCTTCTTATTTTTCTTTTTCTTGTCGCACACTTACAAAAACTGCTATAAAACTCGAACGCCATATCCGATTACCTTGAAATTTGGCACACAGAAGGGGGATATAAAGGCGCATCTCGGTACCACCTTTGGCTGGAATAAGATAAACAGGCAAAGAGTTATGAGTGATTATGCACGAAAAATAACACCAATATGTTGTCACGCCTACAGGGTAAACCGCGTATGGGAAGAAGCTGAAAATCGGTGGGTGAATAGGTTAACTATTGAACCTCAAACCTTTTGTGGTTTGAAAGAAATCGAGCTAAAAACCAGGAAGATACAACGAAAAAACCAACAGTGTGTAACATTTACGCAATCGAGATCAGCTAATAAAAAAACGACTGCTTGCCACGCCTACCAGATAAACCACTTGGGGTAATGCTTTGAAAATCGTTGTACAGATGGAGTAATCATCTTAGAAAAGCTCATCAATGGTGTAGAAGAATCAGACTTAAAGCCAAGGAGTTATAACACGAAATCCAAATTGGTGCGGCAAGTGCGAGATCGAGATACTCTAATAGAGCAGTCATCCTAATAGAACAGTCACCCTGAAGAGAATTCAAGAGATCAGCTAGAAATAAGAAACCTGTATAGAGATCAGCTACACACAAGTCACCCTGTAGAGAGATCAGCTAGAAGAAGTTACCTTGTAGGGAGTTCATGCAACTATGGAAAGAGACAGTTCAGCTAGAAAAAATCACCTTGTAGAGTTCAGCTACAAAGAAACCACCATGTAGAGAGTTCAGCTACAAACAAATCGCCCTGTGGAGAGATCAATAGAAGAAGTTACCTTGCAGAGAGTTCAGCTACAAAGAAACCATCATGTAGAGAGTTCAGCTACAAACAAATCTCCCTGTAGAGAGATTAGCTAGAAGAAGTTACCTTGTAGAGAGTTCAGCTACAAAGAAACCATTCTGTAAAGAGCTCAGCTTGCTAACAAATCACCAGTACAAAATTCAGCTACGAACAAATCACCCTGTAGAGAGATCAGCTAGAAGAAGTTACCTTGTAGATAGTTCAGCTACAAACAAATCTCCCTGTAGAGAGATCAGCTAGAAGAAATTACCTTGTAGAGAGTTCAGCTACAATCAAATCGTCCTGTAGAGAAATCAGCTAGAAGAAGTTACCTTGTAGAGAGTTCAGCTACAAAGAAACCATCATGTAGAGAGTTCAGCTGCAAACAAATCACCTATAGAGAGTTCAGCTACAAACAAATCTCCCTGTAGAGAAATCAGCTAGAAGAAGTCACCTTGTAGGGAGTTCAGTTACAAAGAAACCACCATGTAGAGAGTTCAGCTACAAACTAGTGACCTTGTAGAGACATCAGCTGGAAGAAGTTACCTTGTAGAGAGTTCAGCTACAAACAATTCACCCTGTTCAGAGATCAGTTAGAAGAAGTTTTCTTGTAGAGAGTTCAGTTACAAACAAATCACCCTGTAGAAAGATCAGCTCACCTTGTAGATAGTTCAGTTACAAAGAAACCACCATGTAGAGAATTCAGCTACAAACTAGTGACCCTGTAGATACATCAGCTCGAAGAAGTTACCTTGTAGAGAGTTCAGTTATTAAGAAACCATTCTGTAAAGAGCTCAGCTGCAAACAAATCACCTATACAGAATTCAGCTACAAACAAATCATCCTGTAGAGAGATCAGCTAGAAGAAGTTACCTTGTAGATTGTTCAGCTAGAAACAATTCACCCTGTAGAGAGATCAGCTAGAAGAAGTTACCTTGTAGATTGTTCAGCTACAAACAATTCACCCTGTACAGAGCTAGGAGATTTCCTTGTAGAGAGTTCAGCTACAAACAAATCACCCTGTAGAGAGATCAGCTAGAAGAAGTTACCTTGTAGATAGTTCAGCTACAAACAATTCTCCCTGTAGAGAGATCAGCTAGAAGAAATTACCTTGTAGAGAGTTCAGCTACAAAGAAATCACCACTGCCCAAATTTCAAGGCAATAGCTCTTTCCAATCTGAAGTTATCAATTGTCAAAGTTGGCAAATTGGATGTGTGTGGAAGGCCCCTTTTCACAAATCCGGTCACATGTATTATATATATAATTTGTACATTTACTGATAAAATATTTAAAGTACATCTACTTCATCTTTTCTTCTTCCTGTAGTAAAGAAAAAACACATAGGTTAAAAAAGTCCTAAAGCTGGCCATAGGCCGGCTTTGGGTATAGAAATACAAAAAGAAATGAAATCTAATCCAAAACAGCCAAGCTGTAAAAACAGTGTGCGGCCCTCAGAAAGGCTATGGTGAAAAAAGATGTAAAATCCAAGGTGGCGGCCAAGAAATGGCTGTGATGGTAGGTTAATGGTAAAAATTTTAACAATTCAGGTGAATTTTTGTGCCGCTTCACAAAATTTACCTGAATTGTCATTATTAAAATTTTTACCATTAACCTACCATCACAGCCATTTCTTGGCCGCCACCTTGGATTTCACATCTTTTTTCACCATAGCCTTTCTGAGGGCCGCACACTTTTTTTACAGCTTGGCTGTTTTGGATTAGATATTTGTTTTCATTGATATCTTTGAGAGTTGTGCCATGTAGGTTCAGGGAACTTTCTCCAGCTACAAGGTCAGGTTCTAACACAGTAGCTCTACCTTTCAGTTCGAACTCAAACTGTTCTTGGAGCTTAGTGTCCAGTTCTGGTGTCTTGGAATTTGGCCATAGCTGCATAGGTTGGCTTAGCCAAGATGGACCGTTCCACCACATCGATGATAACTCATCAGGTGGCTTTCCTCTAGTGGCCATGTATGCTGAATTCTCTTCTGTAGGCACGTGTTTAAAAGGTTGCATCAATAAGAATCTTGATCTCTGTCAACCTGTTTGCTACAAAGGGGGACAATGGCTTCTTAGTTTGCAGCCAGTGTAGTACACTCAGCGAGTCAGTAAACACTATTTTATAGGTAACCTGCAAATGGAGCTCCCTTGAAACAAATTTCAGTGCTCGTACACCAATGAGTACCCTACAAACTCGAGCCATGGTATGGTTATATTATGTGAAGCCAAGCATGTTTTGGAAAAAATAAGGTCAGCCTTGTATGTGTCATTGAGTGATTGGTGCATAAGGACTGCTGTGGCATAAGCCTTCCTAGAGGCATCACAGAAACAGATCAGACCGTATTCAATGCTTTTTTCATTGCCAATACCAATGTGTCTGGGGATTTGGTATGTAGGAATGCCTTCAAGATGTTTGCAAACTTGGAGCCATTCTACTAATTGTTTGTCATCAAGTTTAGTATCCCAGTCACACTTTTCAATCCAAAGTTCTTTCATGAAAAGTTTTGCTTCCAAAGCAGTAGGAGCAAAAAAACCTAGAGGGTCAAACACTGAGGCAATGGCTTGTAGTACTTCACATTTTGTGGATACATGCTGAAGCTTACTGGCTGATGGTTTAGACAATGATAATTCATCACTCACTAAGTTCCAATTAATACCTAGTACCTTCTCTTCACAGTTCACAATTCTGTCTTTTGGTGCAAGAAGATCCATAAATTGTTTAGAATTAGATGCCCATTCCCTGATGTTCGTGGCAGCACCTGAAAACAAACTCTTGGCTTACTTGTAAAGAAATTCAGCAATTTTAAGAGTGTCAACTCCTGTGATAAGATTGTCCACATACAAATCTTGTTGAATTTCCTTTGTGATGGGCCGATCACTCTGTTGGAGGTGGTGGTTAATTGTGGCTGCTAGAAGAAATGGGCTGGAGATAACTCCAAATGTTACTCTGCAAAATCGGAACACTTCCAGGTCTTGCTCAGTGAGGGCATTCTTTGGATTCTTCAACGATAAAAATCATGTGACATCTCTGTCTTGGTCATGTAGGCCTATATTCAAAAAAGCTTTTTCTACATCAGCTTTTACTGCAATGGGGTGTAGACGGAATCTAAGAAGTAATCCACAGAGGTCAGGTAGCATCACTGGTCCTCGAAGAAGGTGATCATTCAAGCTCTTATTGGTCTGCCTTGTTTTGGCAGAGGCATCATACACTACCCGTACCTTTGTGGTACTTTTCGTTGGAGTAATAATAGCATGTTGTGGTATGTAATGCGTAACGCCACCTTGCTTAAGATCACTGTGTACCTTCTCAATTATTCCACATTCCAACTGTTCTTGAATCACAGCAGTATACATTTTCAAGTAATTTTGGATTCCTCTTCAGGTTGTTGACAGTGGATTTTAGTCAACCAACAGCCAGTTGGTAATTTTCTGGAAGTAAAGGATCAGAATTTTTCCACAGCCAGGACATTAGTTATCTGCCATTCTCAAACTTGACTGTATTGTTGAAGATTTCCAGAGCCTGTTTATCATCAGTGATTAAAGGTGAATCCGTGATTCCAATTGATTCTAGGTTCCAGAAAATGTCCAGATTACTTGCAAGTGGCGAGTCGACATTGCTAAACATGTGAGTTGTTGTCTTCATACCTTCAGGGGCAATGCCAAGGATGCTTACCAGAAAACTTGGTGTACTGGTAAGAGTCTGCAATAGCAAAATACCGTCCTCCCAAAATCCATCCTAGTTTGGATTGAAACAAAAATAAGCCATCTCCCAATTTCTTGGCAACAGTAAGTCGAAATAATAATCATTACCAATCAGCAGTTCAATAGATGTGTGTTCAGAATCAATAGGAAGGGTATCAGCTAACTTGGACTCCCAGTCTTTGTTCTTGAGGAAGGCAATATTGTCTGAGTTAATAGGAACACGGTTTATTCTTCCAGTAATGTGTGGCACTACACTGGCTTCAATCAGTATAAGCTTCTCTTTGAGGGTAAGTCGTAATTCAGTTGGACAGTACTAAAGGTGGACTGATACCAATACCAGTGGTATCGGATCGGTATCGGTAATACAAGGTACAGATACCACAGTAGACACTCACCACTTTTATTAAACCATCTCTAGCTAAGTTTCCAGTAGCTAATAACTTAGTTGAGCTAATCAGTAACTTTGTTGAGCTAACAAAGTAGCGAAACAAAGCCTTTGTTCGAGGGGTCCGAAACCAAGCAAAAATTGCCTATGAGATTTTGAAATCTTCACAAAATTTCAAGATTCTGGTGAAGATTCAAAAGATTTCAAGACTAGATTAACGTGTAATATCAGTGTGTATCCGACAATTTCCGGAAATGAAATTTTTAAGATTTCAGATTTCGATTCCAGAGATTTCTAGTAAAGATTTCAAGATAAACCTACGAGATTTCCAGCTTGTTTCGGACCCCTCGCCTTTGTTACTCTTTTCCAAGTATTGCTGCAACTGCTCCGTGTGTATTCTAATATATTAGAGCATGTGAATCCTTTGTAATTAAATGGTAGTGCAGTTGTTCCCCAAGAAGTAAGTTTATGACTACTTGGCTTGCTTTTTCATGAAAAGGTTTGGTTGAAAAGTTGTAACAAACACTGTACAATTATCGGCCGCCCACGCAATTAATTGCCTTATCAATAAGCTTACAAGAAAACTACCTCAAATCAAGAAATTAGTAATCAACAATGATGTTTATCATGTTTAGCTGTTATACAATGAATATTTTAAAACTTGATTGAACTGAGATCAATCAATTACTGTGATATTTTAATAGCTAGCTATGTATCACAACAATGAACTTTCTATAATAAACTTGTCTAGGCTTCAATGTATAGTATCGGTATCGGTATTAGCAAATAATTTCAGTACAAATACTCGTATCGGAAATATTGGTAAAAAGTGGATCAGTCCATCTTAGTTTGTCTGACACAAAATGTTGCTACAGTGACACTCTCAGGGTGACTCAACTTCAACTGCAGGCTTTCAGCTAATTATATATGTCCTTTTACTACCCGAATCCAATATCATTCTGACAGGGATAGACTGATCACCTGATGTATTCAATGCTGTAGTTGATGCCGTCTGCATTAAAACCTGGTTTCCACAAGCTACAGTGGCTGCTTCACCTTTTGTTTCTTCTTGAGTGCTTGGTGTATGTACTGACTGTAACCCAGATTCAGATGGTTGACCAGTTGCTGGCTGATTGTTAATCCTTGGTAGGGGAGAATTGGAGAACTTCTGTAGGGTGACCAAGTAATCACCTCAGCATTAACAATGGAACAAGAACTAGAAGATGAAGTTGGGGACACTGAGATGTACTACTTTGTCCTAACTGAACGCATGGTCAAGTTCTTCTAATTGGAATTTCTTCATGGAGAGCTGGCTGAGAGCATTGTCTATCCCCTCTCTGTCTGTAGCGGAGATTGATTCAGACATGGTCTCGGAATTAGCTTAGGTGATCGTCTGAGCCTTGGCGAGGAGCTTTGTGATGAAGGAGCACCCACCACATCTGGAAGCACAGGTGCATTGAAGACTGTCCATAGCAATCTGAATCCCTGGTCCAATACAGCACCAAAATGTGATAGATAGCTTGAAGTATAACATGAAGGTTTGAAATGATTCAGTATGGCCATTCATATGAAGACGGATCACTTCCGGTACACGTGTTCACAGTACTAATGAAGTGCACTAAAAGGAGTACATGCACATGATAGTACAATACAATAAGTACATTGCATAATATTTAATAGTGATAGTGTCGTGGTTACTAGTTCCTGACACAGGTTAGGCTGGCCAGGCAGACTGTGTAGGAAGCCATGTAACCAAAGATGTAGCGATCTGAGCTGCTCAGTTGTAATGCCTGAGATCAGCTGGGAGGGGCAGTACTTCCAGCTGGTGGAGACTGCACGGATCTCTTCAACCCTGTGATTTACAAATGGCTTATGTCTGGATATCCAGTTTAGAACAATCTGACTATGGACCAAAACTACACAGTACAGTCAAGGTCCAAGGCTGTCTTGACGGGGAGCTCAATTCAGCTGCAAGCACAGCAGCCTTCAACTCAAGCCTTAGTAAAGTTAGTTGCTTGAGTGGAGCTGCCCTTGACTTTGACATAACTAGTAAAGGTCCCTCATGCTCTGAGTTGTTAATAGTGATGCAGCATACTGATGGGGAAACAAAAGTGTTGTGGCGCCTATGATGATATCTACAATCACTATCCATCTGGCACAAAGATCATCAGTCAATGTGGTATCCCAGCCAATGTGCTCCTGCCACAATTATTAAAGAATTAGTTTGGCAGAGATTGTGACTGGTGTTATCAAGCCAATTGGATCAGGTAGTCAAGGACCAACACAAGACTTCTCATTTGGTAAGTGCAGGTAGATTTCCAGTGCCCATGCATGGCAATAGATGAATTGAATATGTCTGAGTATTCCAGAGCATACCAAACGCCTTCACTGAGTTATTGTTTTCAATGACCTCATTTTGTAACATGGAGAGGTGAGCAGTTTGAGGACCACAAATGCAAGTTGAACCTAGCACTGCTTAGCACTGATCAGGATTCAGTGAGTGCTGAATGGCAGCTTCCTCACCTTCACATCCAGACACCAAGTTGTACACATGCAAGTTGTGGACCAAGTCCTTGGATGTGGCATTAGCATTCTGTGTTAGATGAAATTTTAGGGTAGCATTTAAGCATAAATGGGGAACTAGTGGCTCCGAACAACACCACTCTGAATCAGTAAATAACAAAAGAGCTACTAGCATTGTTGGGATCAGACAGTCATAGAAACCTCATGTAATTCTGGTCAATCGTATCTAGGAAATGCATTCTCAACATCTGCTGATAAGGCGATAGCGTGTTGTCAGAACCGCAAGAGGGTAGCACTGAGGTCATTAAGGAAGGGGGACCTACATGGAGACAATAGTTTAAACTAGGGGAACCATGGGACTGCCTACAACTGCAGTAATACACTATCCTTATTGGGGTAGTAGCTGACTCCTTCCTTACCAGATGGTGTGGGATGGAGTGTACACTGCTGCTACAATCAGTATCAGCCACTTGTTCAATGAACCCCTTCCATTCTTGTTCTGCTATGACGGTGCCATACTGTGTCAACAGCTCTGATGATTTAGCCAATCTGTCAGCCATGGATGAGAGGACACTGAGGATAGAGGAGGGTGATTTTCCTTCCATAAAAAAACGTAAGCTGTAGGCTCCATCTGAATCCACTCTAATGTGTGTCTTCATGTACTGCTGAAGAAAGTCATTCAAGTGTCCCTTAGTAGTACCACTGGTTTATGAATCCCAGAAACATGGATTCTCACCCATAAGATGACTGGTACAATGGAAGATTGCAACATGAAGGTTAGCCGTTGCCATAGGCTGTGGTAACTGGAGTGGGCCAGACAGAAGGTAACCAAGCTTTGACTGAACGGCAGTTGGTCCATTGCCCCAAACTGTGTGGTCTTGTATGAAGTGCCGGTAATAGTCTGCCCCAATAGAACAGAGATATCACAGTTCTCATCCCCAGATATCAGGTTAGTCAGTGGAAGATTCTGTAAATGAGGAACAGCATGTAAGTGAACACGCAAAGAGTTTAGGATTGGTGCAGCAAGTTGTGGGACAATCAGAACCAAAATCTGTATACGATTGGGGCATGTACAAACATAGTAGTTACTGCACGGTTTCTGAATGTGCTCCAAATGAAGACACTGAAATGGTCTCATGGCTAGTTGGTATTGGATGAAGCTCATCAGCCAGCTGTTGTGTGATGAAGGCCCCTTTATCAAACAGAATGTGGTCTTTTGGCTGTGGTGGTGAATGATGACACTTCTGCAGTGTAGCAGTTTTCAGCAACCAAAAGGCACTTGTTGGGCTGAAGTGATGCCAAACAGTAAAAACTCAAGCCTGTGTAGCCTTTGTTGGTATCGAATTACACTTGTCTGAAGGCAGTTGGTTAGGCAGTCAGTCAGAAAATTCCACTGAATAATATTACTTTTAAATTTGTAGCAACCTATTTTAAGCATTTCAGTTCTTTCTGAAGACATTTTTGGGCTTGGCTATACGTACCTAACCAATACTGCCAAGACACCATGAAAAGGTATTGTGACGCTGGGTTCTGGTCAATTTTTTTTGTGAGAAGATACAAACCTCCATGACTAATCCCTAATATACATATGTCTCAGCAAACATAGTAATGTCTGGTTGATGTTTTGCTGTAAAATTTAAAACACATATGATCCCTACAATAAGTCACTCCCTAATGATACAGTTAATATTGCAACATTTGTATATATGCAGCTGGACTATACAGTGATTGAAATAGATGTGGGTAAGGTAGCTGCTTCCGGTGTCCAAATAGATTCTCAATCTATTGATTTGAATCAACCAGCTGCTATTAAAGATAAAGATCAGGTGTATGTTGTTCAGCATCCTTGTGGGAAAGATCTAGCATTCACATCTTCAGATGTGGAAGTCAGCAGTGAGTTACCATCATTATGTGTATCAGAAGCAAGAGTATAGTATTATGTACTCTTAGCAAAAGTAAATGGCACTGACTAGTTAACAATACATACATAAGTAGACTTACCATTAAAAGCTTGAATTCAAGGTCAGAGAGTACCAATTATCAAAAAATATAACCAAGTGGAGATGGTCACTCAAAGTACAATTTTAATACTTACGTACCTTAGCCATTCTATTCATACAGTACGATAGTTACTATATAGTAGGGACCACAAAGGAGTAGGCGTGGCCCATGGAATAATATCACCCAAAAACCAGCCTCAGTTTTCCCTGATGACAATGAGGTAGTATTGGTTAGGTAAAACTAAGCCCAAACAAACTTTCAGATCGACCTGAAAGTCTGAAACGCTTTCAACAAATTGCTATGGAATTTTAAAAATAATTTATTTAACGGAATTTTCTACTGACTGATTGACTGACTGACTACCTGATGCATTCAGACAAGCATAACTCAATAACGGCTAAGGCTACAGGCTTAATTTTTTCACTGTTTGACGTCGCTTTGGCCCGACTGGTGCCTTTTGGCATATCACAGTACTTACAATACGTTCTTCATGGACTTACCAGTGTCCTCCTTTGTGTCCCATTCATCTTTGCTGACAGTCAATTCGGTGGTAGCACGTGATGGCTTCCCTTCGTAATGGAAATCGTCCGTATTTTTCGTAGTAGCTATTTTGATTGCAGAGGTGCTTTTTGAACAGTTCTTGATTCGTACTGCTGTGTAACGGGTTGAACATAGCCGACAACGAAGCGTAATGGATATTTCACTTTTCAGATGATAATTAATATAACTGGGGCGCACGGCACCATTTCTTTCTTTTAGTATATGCCGTTGTGTGGATTGCAGAGGTGCTTTTCATTCAGGTCTGCTGTGTAACCAGTTGAACATAGCTGACAACGAAGCGTAATGGAATCTTCACTTTTTAGATAATAATTGATATAGCTAGCTGGGGCACGCAGCGCCATTTCAGATGTGGTATGCGTGGGTTCACTAGTCATAATAATTATTTACAAAAAAGGTTAACAAACAAGTACACAGAAAAATTTGGAATTTTCAACTAGAGTAGGGACCATAGCACATCGATAAAAAGTACTGAAACAAGTTGGAGTAGGCACGATATTAAATCACAGCAAAACAATAAGAAGTGTTATATCCCTACTGTGCTCAACATACCATATTTGAAATGCACAGTAGGGATATATATAACACTTCTTATTGTTTTACTGTGATTTAATATCGTACCTACTCCAACTTGTTTCAGTACTTTTTATAGATGTGCTATGGTCTCTACTCTAGTTGAAAATTCCTGTTTACTTGTATGTATATATGTTTAACTAGGAATTAGATATGTGCTTCAGATGATGATCTCTTTTGCTTTGGTACTTTTGATTGTGTATTGATCCCTACTATAACCGGTTATATGAAAAATTTTTGCTGCAATTCTCATCATACAGTACCATAGTACTGGTAGTAGTTGTGTCATGAGCCTGAGTGATTTGCCTGATAAGTATATCTAATCCAAAACAGCCAAGCTGTAAAAAAAGTGTGCGGCCCTCAGAAAGGCTATGGTGAAAAAAGATGTGAAATCCAAGGTGGCGGCCAAGAAATGGCTGTGATGGTAGGTTAATGGTAAAAATTTTAATAGCGACAATTCAGGTGAATTTTTGTGCCGCTTCACAAAATTTACCTAAATTGTCATTATTAAAATTTTTACCATTAACCTACCATCACAGCCATTTCTTGGCCGCCACCTTGGATTTCACATCTTTTTTCACCATAGCCTTTCTGAGGGCCGCACACTTTTTTTACAGCTTGGCTGTTTTGGATTAGATTTCATTTCTTTTTGTATTTGTATACCCCAAAGCCGGCCTATGGCCAGCTTTGGGACTTTTTTAACCTATGTTTTTTTCTTTACTACAGGAAGAAGAAAAGATGAAGTAGATGTACTTTAAATATTTTATCAGTAAATGTACAAATTATATATACTGTATAATACATATGTGACCGGATTTGCGAAAAGGGGTCTTCCACACACATCCAATTTGCC
This sequence comes from Dysidea avara, assembly GCF_963678975.1. NCBI lineage: Eukaryota > Metazoa > Porifera > Demospongiae > Dictyoceratida > Dysideidae > Dysidea > Dysidea avara. The sequence continues at coordinate 39,281,762 of NC_089274.1, forward strand.
AACTTTGACAATTGATACCTTCAGATTGGAAAGAGCTATTGCCTTGAATTTTGGACAGTGGTGAGCACTACTATAGCTGAATACGAGATGAAATTGTCAGGTTAATATGTTACTTGAACACTGAGTTATGGTCTCCAATGGTTACGGAATTGGATGTGTGTGGAAGACCCCTTTTCGCAAATCCGGTCACATAATATTATATTGCATGATTACAGAAATCTCCATGGTGGTTTGTTTGTAACTGAACACTCTACAAGGTGACTTCTTCTAATTGCTCTCTCTACAGGGTGAATTGTTTGTAGCTGAACGATCTACAAGGTAACTTCTTCTAGCTGATCTCTCTACAGGGTGATGTGTTTGTAGCTGAATTCTGTATAGGTGATTTGTTTGCAGCTGAGCTCTTTACAGAATGGTTTCTTTGTAGCTGAACTCTCTAAAAGGTAACTTCTTCTAACTGATCTTTCTACAGGGCAATTTGTTTCTGGCAGAATTTTCTACAGGGTGATTTCTTTGCAGCTGAACTCTCTACATGGTGGTTTCTTTGTAGCTGAACTCTCTACAAGGTAACTTCTTCTAGCTGATCTCTCTACAGGGAGATTTGTTTGTAGCTGAACTATCTACAAGGTAACTTCTTATACTGTAGCTGATCTCTCTACAGGGTGATTTGTTCGTAGTTGAATTCTGTACAGGTGATTTGTTTGCAGCTGAGCTCTTTACAAAATGGTTTCTTTGTAGCTGAACTTTCTCCAAGGTAACTTCTTCTAACTGATCTTTCTACAGGGTGATTTGTTTGTAGCTGAATTATCTACAAGGTAATTTCTTCTAGCTGATCTCTCCACAGGGTGATTTGTTTGTAGCTGAATTCTGTACAAGTGATTTGTTTGCAGCTGAGCTCTTTACAGAATGGTTTCTTTGTAGCTGAACTCTCTACAGGGTGATTTGTTTGTAGCTGAAATCCCTACAAGGTAACTTCTTCTAGCTGATCTTTCTACAGGGCGATTTGTTTGTAGCTGAGTTCTCTACAGGGTGTTTGTTTGCAGCTGAATTCTCTACATGGTGGTTTCTTTATAGCTGAACTCTCTACAAGGTGACTTCTTCTAGCTGATCTCTCTACAGGGTGATTTGTTTGTAGCTGAACTCTCTACAAGGCGATACTTCTAGGTGATCTCTCTACAGGATTCCTTGTTTCTAACTGAACTCTCAACAGGGTGATCTGTCCATAGCTGAACTTTCTACTGGGTGATTTGTTTGCAGCTGAACTCTCTAAATGGTGGTTTCTTTGTAGCTGAACTCTCTACAACGTGACTTCTTCTAGCTGAACTCTCTACAAGGTGACTTGTTTCTAGCTGATCTCTCTACAGGGTGACTTGTTTCTAGCTTAACTCTCTACAGATGATTTGTTTGTAGCTGAACTCTCTACATGGTGGTTTCGTTGTAGCTGAACTCTCTACAAGGTAACTTCTTCTAGCTGATCTTTTTACACTGTATATTTGTTTGTAGCTGAGTTCTCTACAGGGTGATTTGTTTCCAGCTGAACTCTCTACATGGGAGTTTCATTGTAGCTGAACTCTCTACAATGTGACTTCTTCTAGCTGAACTCTCTACAGGGTGACTTGTTTCTAGCTGAACTCTCTACAGGGTGACTTGTTTCTAGCTGAACTCTCTATAGGTGATTTGTTTGCAGCTGAACTCTCTACATGGTGGTTTCTTTGTAGCTGAACTCTCTACAAGGTAACTTCTTCTAGCCGATCTTTCTACAAGGTGATTGAGTTTTTTGCAGCTGAACTCTTTACATGGTGGTTGCTTTGTAGCTGAACTCTCTAAAAGGTGACTTCTTCTAGCTGAACTCTCTACAGGATGATTTGTTTGCAGCTGAACTCTCTACGTGGTAGTTTCTTTGTAGCTGAACTCTCTACAATGTGACTTCTTCTAGCTGAACTCTCTACAGGGTGACTTGTTTTTAGCTGATCTCTCTACAGGGTGACTTGTTTCTAGCTGAGCTCTCTACAGGTGATTTGTTTGCAGCTGAACTCTCTACATGGTGGTTTCTTTGTAGCTGAACTCTCTACAAGGTAACTTCTTCTAGCTGATCTTTCTACAGGGTGATTTGTTTGTAGCTGAATTCTCTACAGTGTGATTTATTTGCAGCTTAACTCTCTACAAGGTGACTTCTTCTAGCTGAACTCTCAACAGAGTGATTGATTTTTTTTGCAGCTGAACTCTCTACATGGTGGTTTCTTTGTAACTGAACACTCTACAGGGTGATTTGTTTGTAGCTGAACTCTCTACAGGGTGATCTGTTCATAGCTGAACTCCCTATAAGGTAACTTCTTCTAGCTAATCTTTCTACAGGGCGATTTGTTTGTAGCTGAGTTCTCTACAGGGTGATTTGTTTGCAGCTGAACTCTACATGGTAGTTTCTTTGTAGCTCTACAATGTGACTTCTTCTAGCTGAACTCTCTACAAGGTGACTTGTTTCTAGCTGATCTCTCTACAGGGTGACTTGTTTCTAGCTGAACTCTCTACAGGTGATTTGTTTGCAGCTGAACTCTCTACATGGTTTATTTCTTTGTAACTGAACTCCCTGCAAGGTGACTTCTTCTAGCTGATCTCTCTACAGGGAGATTTGTTTGTAGCTTAACTCTCTACAGGTGATTTGTTTGCAGCTGAACTCTCTACATGATGGTTTCTTTGTAGCTCAACTCTCTACAAGGTAATTTCTTCTAGCTGATCTCTCTACAGGCCGATTTGTTTGTAGCTGAACTCTCTACATGATGGTTTCTTTGTAGCTGAACTCTCTACAAGGTGATTTCTTCTATAGCTGATCTTTCTACAGGGTGATTTGTTTGTAGTTGAACTCTCTACATGATAGTTTCTTTGTAGCTGAACTCTCTACAAGGTGATTTCTTCTATAGCTGATCTTTCTACAGGGTGATTTGTTTGTACCTGAACTATCTACATGATGGTTTCTTTGTAGCTGAACTCTCTACAAGGTAACTTCTTCTAGCTGATCTCTCTACAGGACAATTTGTTTGTACCTGAACTCTCACATGATTGCTTCTTTGAAGCTGAACTCTCTACAAGGTGATTTCTTCTAGCTGATCTTTCTACAGGGTGATTTGTTTGTAGCAGAACTCTCTACAGGGAAACTTCTTCTAGCTGATCTCTCTACAGGGAGATTTGTTTGTAGCTGAACTCTCTATACATGATTTGTTTGCGGCTGAATTCTCTACATGATGGTTTCTTTGTAGCTGAAATCTCTACAAGGTAACTTCTTCTAGCTGATCTCTCTACAGGACAATTTGTTTGTACCTGAACTCTCACATGATTGCTTCTTTGAAGCTGAACTCTCTACAAGGTAACTTCTTCTAGCTGATCTCTTTACAGGGTGAATTGTTTGTAGCTGAACGATCTACAGGGTAACTTCTTCTAACTGATCTCTCTACAGGGTGATTTGTCTGTAGCTGAACTCTCTACAAGGAAACCTCTTTTAACTGAGCTCTGTACAGGGTGAATTGTTTGTAGCTGAACTATCTACAAGGTAACTTCTTCTAGCTGATCTCTCTACAGGATGATTTGTTTGTAGCTGAACTATCTACAAGGTAACTTCTTCTAGCTGATCTCTCTACAGGGTGATTTGTTTGTAGCTGAATTCTGTATAGGTGATTTGTTTGCAGCTGAGCTCTTTACAGAATGGTTTCTTTGTAGCTGAACTCTCTACAAGGTAACTTCTTCTAGCTGATGTATCTACAGGGTCACTAGTTTGTAGCTGAATTCTCTACATGGTGGTTTCTTTGTAACTGAACTATCTATAAGGTGACATCTTCTAGCTGATCTTTCAACAGGGTGATTTGTTTGTAACTGAACTCTCTACAAGAAAATTTCTTCTAACTGATGTCTGAACAAGGTGAATTGTTTGTAGCTGAACTCTCTACAGGGTGATTTGTTTGTAGCAGATCTCTATACAGGTTACTTATTTCTAACTGATCTCTTGAATTCTGTTCAGGGTGACTGCTCTATTAGGATGACTGCTCTATTAGAGTATCTCGATCTCGCACTTGCTACACCAAGTTGGATTTCGTGTTATAACTCCGTGGCTTTAAGTCTGATTTTTCTACACCATTGAAGAGCCTTTCTAAGATGATAACTCCATCTGTACAGCGATTTTCAAAGCATTACCCCAAGTGGTTTATCTGGTAGGCGTGGCAAGCATAATAATAATAATAATAATAATAAAAATTTGCTAATCTCGATTGCGTAATTGTTACACACTGTTGGTTTTTTCGCTGTATCTTCCTGGTTTTTAGCTCGATTTCTTTCAAACCACAAAAGGTTTGAGGTTCAATAGTTAACCTATTCACCCACCAATTTTCAGCTTCTTCCCATACGCGGTTTACCCTGTAGGCGTGACAACATATTGGTGTTATTTTTCGTGCATAATCGCTCATAACTCTTTGCCTGTTTATGGTATTCCAGCCAAAGTTGGTACAGAAATGCGCCTTTATATCCCCCTTCTGTGTGCCAAATTTCAAGGCAATCGGATAACGCGTTCGCGTTTTATAGCAGTTTTTGTAAGTGTGCGAAAAGAGGAAGAAAAATAAGAAGAAGAAGAAAAAAAACGAAGAAACTAAGCCATTTTTTGAAGTCGCATATCTCAGGAATGCCTGAAGCGATTTCGCTCAAATTTGGAATGTGGAGTACTGAAGTTGGAGGGAATGTACACAGAAAAATTTGTCTTGTTTCATCAAGGCAGCACAGAGCTACGGAGGTGCGATAATTGCGTTTTCTTTCTTCCTGTCAATATACTCACGGGGTTGCGCGCCGGCTTCTTGGGCCGCACGACACACTACCGTGTGTCTTGATCTAATCCAAAACAGCCTAGCTGTAAAAAAAGAGTGCGGCCCTGAGAAAGGCTATGGTGAAAAAAGATGTGAAATCCAAGGTGGTGGCCAAGAAATGGCTGTGATGGTAGGTTAATGGTAAAAATTTTAATAAAGACAAGTCAGGTGAATTTTGTGCCAAGACCAAGCGGCACCAAATTCACCTGAATTGTTGTTATTAAAATTTTTACCATTAACCTACCATCACAGCCATTTCTTGGCCGCCACCTTGGATTTCACATCTTTTTCACCATAGCCTTTCTCAGGGCCACACTCTTTTTTACAGCTTGGCTGTTTTGGATTAGATTTCAATTCTTTTTGTATTTGTATACCCCAAAGCCAGCCATAAACGGCTTTAGGGCTTTTTAACCTGTAATTTTTTCTTTACTACAGGAAGAAGAAAAGATGAAGCAGGGTGATTTCTTTGTAGCTAACCTCTCTGCAAGGTGGTCCTTCTAGCTGATCTCTCTACCGGATGACTTGTTTGTAGCTGAACTCTCTACAGGGTGATTTGTTTGTAGCTGAACTCTCTACAAGGTGACTTCTTCTAGCTGATCTTTCTACAGGGTGATTTGTTTGTAGCTGAATTCTCTACAGGGCAATTTGTTTGCAGCTCAACTCTCTACATGGTAGTTTCTTTGTAGCTGAACTCTCTACAATGTGACTTCTTCTAGCTGAACTCTCTACAGGGTGACTTGTTTCTAGCTGATCTCTCTACAGTGTAACTTGTTTCTAGCTGAACTCTCTACAGGGTGATTTGTTTGTAGCTGAACTCTCTACAATGTAACTTCTTCTAGCTGAACTCTCTACAGGGTGACTTGTTTGTGGTTGAACCCTCTACAGGGTGATTTGTTTGTAGCTGAACTCTCTACAAGGTAACTTCTTCTAGCTGATCTTTCTACAGGGTGATTTGTTTGTCTCTACAGGGCAATTTGTTTGTTTGCAGCTGAACTCTCTACATGGTAATTTCTTTGTAGCTGAACTCTCCACAATGTAACTTCTTCTAGCTGAACTCTCTACAAGGTAACTTCTTCTATCTGATCTTTCTACAGGGTGATTTGTTTGTAGCTGAATTCTCTACAGGGCAATTTGTTTGCAGTAGAACTCTGTACATGGTAGTTTCTTTGTAGCTGAACTCTCTACAATGTAACTTCTTCTAGCTGAACTCTCTACAGGGTGACTTGTTTCTAGCTGATCTCTCTACAGGGTGACTTGTTTCTAGCTGAACTCTCTACAAGGTAACTTCTTCTAGCTGATCTTTCTACAGGGTGATTTGTTTGTAGCTGAATTCTCTATAGGGCGATTTGTTTGCAGCTGAACTCTCTACATGGTAGTTTCTTTGTAACTGAACTCTCTACAATGTAACTTCTTCTAGCTGAACTCTCTACACGGTGATTTGTTTGTAGCTGAACTCTCTACAAGGTAATTTCTTCTAGCTGATCTTTCTACAAGGTGATTTGTCTGTAGCTGAATTCTCTACAGGGCAATTTGTTTGCAGCTCAACTCTCTACATGGTAGTTTCTTTGTAGCTGAACTCTCTACAATGTGACTTCTTCTAGCTGAACTCTCTACAGAGTGACTTGTTTCTAGCTGATCTCTCTACAGTGTAACTTGTTTCTAGCTGAACTCTCTACAGGGTGATTTGTTTGTAGCTGAATTCTCTATAGGGTGATTTGTTTGCAGCTGAACTCTCTACATGGTGGTTTCTTTGTAACTGAACTCTCTACAATGTAACTTCTTCTAGCTGAACTCTCTACAGGGTGATTTGTTTGTAGCTGAACTCTCTACAAGTTAACTTCTTCTAGCTGATCTCTCTACAAGGTGATTTGTCTGTAGCTGAATTCTCTACAGGGCAATTTGTTTGCTGCTGAACTCTCTACATGGTAGTTTCTTTGTAGCTGAACTCTCTACAATGTAACTTCTTCTAGCTGAACTCTCTACAGGGTGACTTGTTTGTAGCTAAACCCTCCACAGGGTGATTTGTTTGTTGCTAAACTCTCTACAAGGTAACTTCTTCTAGCTGATCTTTCTACAAGATGATTTGTCTGTAGCTGAATTCTGTACAGGGCAATTTGTTTGCTGCTGAACTCTCTACATGGTAGTTTCTTTGTAGCTGAACTCTCTACAATGTGACTTCTTCTAGCTGAACTCTCTACAGGGTGACTTGTTTCTAGCTGATCTCTCTACAGTGTAACTTGTTTCTAGCTGAACTCTCTACAGGGTGATTTGTTTGTAGCTGAATTCTCTATAGGGTGATTAGTTTGCAGCTGAACTCTCTACATGGTGGTTTCTTTGTAACTGAACTCTCTACAATGTAACTTCTTCTAGCTGAACTCTCTATAGGGTGATTTGTTTGTAGCTGAACTCTCTACAAGGTAACTTCTTCTAGCTGATCTTTCTACAGGGTGATTTGTTTGTAGCTGAATTCTCTACAGGGCAATTTTTTTGCAGCTGAACTCTCTACATGGTAGTTTCTTTGTAACTGAACTCTCTACAATGTAACTTCTTCTAGCTGAACTCTCTACAGGATGACTTGTTTCTAGCTGATCTCTGTACAGGATGACTTGTTCCTAGCTGAACTCTCTACAGGTGATTTGTTTGCAGCTGAACTCTCTTACATGGTGGTTTCTTTGTAGCTGAACTCTCTACAAAGTGACTTCTTCTAGCTGATCTATCTACAGGATGACTTGTTTCTAACTGAACTCTCTACAGTGTGATCTGTTCATAGCGGAACTTTCTACTGGGTGATTTGTTTGCAGCTAAACTCTTTGCATGATTGTTTCTTCATAGCTGAACTCTCTACAAGGTAACTTCTTCTAGCTGATCTCTCTACAGGATGACTTGTTTCTAACTGAACTCTCTACAGTGTGATCTGTTCATAGCGGAACTTTCTACTGGGTGATTTGTTTGCAGCTAAACTCTTTGCATGATTGTTTCTTTGTAACTGAACTCTCTACAAGGTAACTTCTTCTAGCTGATCTCTCTACAGGGCAATTTGTTTGTAGCGGAATTCTCTACAGGGTAATTTATTTGAGTTGAACTCTCTACATGATGGCTTCTTTGTAGCTGAACTCTCTATTAGGTACCTTCTTCTAGCTGATCTGACTACAGGGTGACTTGTTTGTAGCTGAATTCCCTACAGAATAACTTGCAATGTAATATAACTGAGTAAATCATACATGCAGCTGAATGCTTTATTAGGGTGACTGTTCTATTAGAGTATCTCGATCTCGCATTTGCTGCACGTAGTTGCCTTTCGAATCATAACTCAGTGAATTGTAATGCGATTCTTCTGTACTACTGCAAGAACTTTCTATGATGATTATTCCAGCTACATACTGATTTTCAGCTCGTTGCTCTAAGCGGTTTGCCTGGTAGACACGAAAACTATAGTTTTTTTATTCATAAAATCGATCACGTAATTTTGACACAGGTTGGGTTTTGTGTCATATCTCCATGGTCTTTATCCCGATTCCTTCAAACCACAAAAAGGCACTCCTACGATGGTTGCTCCATCTACATATCAATTTTCAACTGATTCCTCCAAGGGGTTTACGCTGTAGGCGTGACAGACCTTCGACCTTATTTTACGCAAATAATCGGTCATAACTCCGTGAATGTTCATCGGATTCCTACCAAAGGTGGTACGGAGATCCGCCTTAATGAGCCCTTTAAGTGTGCCAAATTTCAGCCCAATCCGAGCACGCATTCGTGTTTTATGGTGAATTTTGAGAAGTGTGCGAAATGAAGAAGATGAAGAAGAAAAAAACGAAGAAATTAAAACGAAATTTTGTTCGCTCGTATCTCGGAAATGGCTGGAGCGATTTTCTTCAAATTTGGTATGTAGACTCCCCTAACTGGGCGGCAGGTCTCTAGCAAATTTGGTTCCAATCGGATAAGGAATCACAGAGCTACATAGGTGTGAAAATTGCGTTTTCTTTCTTCCTGTTAATATACTCACGGTGTGGCGCACCGGCTTCTTGGGCCGCACGACACACTATCGTGTGTCTTGATGTTAATATACTCACGGTGTGGTGCGCCGGCTTCTTGGGCCGCACGACACACTATCGTGTGTCTTGATACATCCAATTTAGCTTGAGGGTTGCAAGCCCAAAGGCATAGGTGTACATATTAGGCAATTCATGAGGATATATGATACAACTGATACGCATGTACTATGCCAATTGCAGGCTAATAGCCTGCAGGTGATTAATCACTGAAGCCAGTATGAGACTGGCCACTGAATTTATTATATAGACCAACTTGTAAAATTTGATTATGGGTCACAGCAGCCACTAATGTTGAGACTACATAATTTTTTTTTTTTATTATTAGTGCTTTACAGTGACCAGCACTGAAGGTCTGACAGCAACATGTGCTGCATTTGCTAACATGAACTAAGAGTATCATGGAAAAGTTCAATTAAGCGATTTTACAATATTTATAAGCTACTACATTGTTATATAGATTGTTTGCAACATTTATTAACACAAAACGTCAGCTAAATATCATAATTCATAATGTAGAAGAATCAACTGCCTCAGATGGACCCTCAAGAAAACAAGATGACATTAAAAAATGTATGTCTCTGCTTCAAATTTACTTACAAACATCATTTACCATCACCAATGCCTTCCGCTTGGGTCAAAAATCCACCAAACCTCGACTTCTTAAGATCTCTTTAAGTAAAGCAGAAGAGAAAATTGCCATCATGAAAAGTGAAACCAAACTGAGGTTATCCACAAACCCTGAAATAATTTTATTACTCCAGACCTCACTCCTCTTGAGCTGAACAAGATTCTGAGGCAACAGCTGGCAGAGTTGAACAAAATTGAGGATGTTCATGTGCTAAAAAATGGAAAGATAGTGCGGAGGACCAAGTAGTTTCACTTCACACTGATAACGAATTACCTACTTCCATAATTGACTCCCCTTCATTATCTCCTGTTAATTCCCCCCCTACTACTGAAAATTATGTAGACAATCATCCATCTGAAGCTATATTAGTATCTTCCCTGATATTAAACTGTCAATCACTATTAGCTAAAAAAAGAATCTTTTATGAACCTACTTGATCTTCATCACCCTGATATTGTATTTGGTTCTGAATCATGGTTAAAACCTAAAATAGTATCTAGTGAAGTGTTCCCTTCTGGTTATGCAGTGTACTGAAAAGATCGTCCTGATGGATATGGAGGAGTCTTTATTGCTTGTCGTAATACCCTCAGTACCAGCAAAATCCAACGTAGTGACTCCACATCTGAATTAGTAGCATGTCAAATTCAACTTGCAGACCACTCTTCACTCATCATCTGTTCTATTTATCATCCTCCATCCAGTAATGATGCTTACTTAGAAAAGCTTTGTAATCAACTTAACCAAATCCATTTTGACTATCCTAACTCAGCTCTGTGGGTTGCTGGAGATACCAACTTACTGGATATTGACTGGTCTAACTTCTGTATATCAGGTCACTCTTATTCAATGAATATAAATCATACTTTTCTGGATCTTATATCTGACAATGCATTAACTCAAATGAATAGTACCCCAACAAGAGACCCAAATATTCTTGACATCTTTGTTACAGGCCCTCACTTGTCAAATCTTCTGATGCAGTGAGTGGGATCAGTGATCATGAGGCACTCCTTGTTAAATCACTGGTAACAGCCCGTCCATCTCAACCCAGTAAAAGAACTATATACTTGTGGTCTCAAACTAATTTCCAAGACATTAAAAACCAAATCAGTTCACTATGTGAAGAATTTACTACCTCTCACACTTCATCCTTACCTGTTGAAACTTATGGAATACTTTCATAACAATCTGCAATACTTGTCTAGATTTAGTTCCTACTAAACTAAGCTCTTCCAACACTAGACAACCATGGATAACCAATTATCTAGAAGAAAACAATGTGCTTATAACCATGCTCATAAAACTAATCAACTACAACACTGGACTAAGCTTAAAAAAGAATGCCAGCGAGAATGCCAATCTACATATAACAAATATGTGTCTGATATGGTTGACTCAAGCAAAAATACAGAAACTAAGAAGCTATGGTTTTATGTATATTAAAAGTAAGAGACAAGACAACATTGGCAGTGTGGGCCCACTTAATTTCCAGGGTGAAACCCACACTGATCCCTTGGCTAAAGCTAACATATTTGCTAACTACTTCTCATCAGTGTTTACAAATGAAGATACTTCTTGTATTCCAACTATGGAAAGTGAGCCTCTCCCTTGTGTTGATTCTATTCAAATCCATGTTGAGGGTGTTGCAGAATTATTGAGTAACATTGATCCTAACAAGGCTAATGGGCCTGATAATCTCCCAGCTCGTTTCAAGCCTTGAAACTGCCCCTGCCTTAACATTAATATTTCAAGGATCATTGGACCAGGGTAAATTACCAGAGATCTGGAAGGAAGCCTCCTGTTTTTAAAAAAGGAAACCATTCAGACCCCTGTAACTTCAGACCTATCTTACTCACTTGTGTATGTGATAAAATATTAGAACATATTGTGTACTCTAATATATCAAAACATCTGCAAAGATTTGAAGTACTGTGTGACAAACAGCATGGTTTTCGCACTAACAGAAGTTGAGATACCCAGTTAATTACCACTGTTAATAATTTTGCTGAATGTCTAAATGAAGGAGGCCAGTGTGATGTTTTAACTCTTGACTTTAGCAAAGCTTTTGATAAAGTCCCACATGCCTGGCTGTATCAAAAACTCTCCCATTATGGAATTTGTAGACCAATATTAACTTGGCTCAAAGCTTTTCTAACCAACAGATCTCAGGGTGTCATCGTAGACAACATGAAAAGTCATGCAACTAATGTACTTCCAGGTGTGCCATAGGCAGCGAAAGGGGGGGGGGGGGGGGGACCTCAGAATGATATCACGCCGAAATTATCCTTCTTGGAGTGGGGCTGAAAACCATGATAAAGGTCGAGATACTCTAACAGAGCAGTCACATTAAAAAATTAGTCACAGTGTGTAGCGAGCTATGCAAGGACTTTCATATAGTTTATCAGCTATAAATACATAGCTGGTGAGGTGGGCAGCTATTGTCAGCTGGTTGTGACCTTTTTTTTTTTGGTCTCACCTAATAAGGCAGATGTGTATTAGTTAACTAAAACTGTAACTAAAAGCAAATCCATATTATAACTAAAACTAAATCTATAACTAAAAAACAACAGAATAATTAAGAATTAAGATAACTAAAGCTATAACTAAAACCACATGATAATTTTCTTATGTACAACTAAAACTATAAATAAAACTAAAACGTTTTTATAAATGTTACCAAGTATATAATGGAGAGGGAGAGTGTCGAACTGTGCTATAGGCTGTGAAAAATGAGCCCGTAAAGCAACCCGCATACCTTTGTTTCTTCTCGTAAACCTGACTGCTGTTGATTGCTCAGATTTAACAACTTAAATGTTTTAATGGGTGGTCCATATGGAATCGCATTGGCTGAAATTCCATCTAGACATGTCACTTTAACTAGTAGAACTGTCGAGGCGAGGCATGGGATGGCTACCATGATGAAATCTCTACCATGATGAAATATTGAAATCTCGACCTCACTCAATCATGATGAAACCTCGATGTTTGTTTACCGGGTTAGCTGCTTCTTGTCTTTCTCTTTGTACAGCGAGTTCCTCTGCGTAATATGCCATACTTTTCTAGAGTACACTGTTCTTTCACTCAGTAGTCACATGTGCAAAGTGAGCCCACTGCACTTATAATTAGTCACCAATCAACACAAATCACCAAGTCGTTTGAGCAATGCCCAGTGTTGGGCAAGTTACTTTTATAAAAAGTAACTAGTTACATATTACATATTACTTGCAACTGAACTATTTAGTTACAGTTACATATTACCCATAAAATAAAGTAACTATAATAATATTACTTATTATATTACTTTGTGTCCACAGCCTTAAGTTGTCACGTGTGAAACTACCACCTTATCACATGACATGATTGCATTGTTGGACTATGTGCAAATCTTGGTTATAAGTAAGAAGCTGGTGAATAAGCTTATTCAGTAGGCTTCATTACTTCGTTGAGGCTAAGCGTTACTCAGTGGATTACTAACAAGATTAGTAACTTCATTACTTGTAGTAATAATATTACGTAATATTAGATTCGTTACAGTAACTATATTACTTAGGTAATGCGTTACATTTGTAAGTAAAGTACTTAACTTGAGTTATATTACCTGTTTTTATAACTTATTTCGTTATATTACTTAGTTACCACAAAAGTAATAATATTACGTAACGCCTTACATAAGTACCGTAGATTCCCTAAAAATTTGACAGAAATAAATTAATTCCGTTCATGTCTGGCCAAACAATTAGGAACATAATGTACCAACTTGGTGCTTTTGTCGAATTTTTAGGGATCTATCCCTAATACAGTTTTCACGCTTCATAGCTACGTTATTTGCGATCCGTTTACTGCTTACTTTCTGGATTTCTTTCTACAGGGACCAACAGGAATGCCTTTAGGCGGAACTGACGATATCGCAACACTGAACATTCACTTGGCCACAGTGCTATATACTATGGTTGCCTACATTATCCAGGAGGGATGGTCAATGTCATTACTACATCACTTTTGAATATAATCACCCAGACGTAATATTAAGGATTTCAACATGCAGCTAATAAAGAATAGAAACCACAATCAATAATATTATTAAACTAACTCGTGATAAATCTCGCTACCAGATTTAAAAAAGCATTATCTGAGGGTGTATCATGTTACAAGGAGATGTGGGGCCAGGAGAGATTTTATTCTGTGAACTGAAACGAAGATCGTTTTGCGGTAGCTATAGCTAGTTCCCTGAGCAATTTCGCACTTGGTGCTTCATCCAGCATCGAGATAGTATATTGTGTGAGGTCACTGGGAATCCTCAGTACTCAAGAGACCTTCGTCAACTAGTACTCCAATGTCGAAAAATTAGCACGCTTATAATTAGAAACTTTCCTGCGCTTGCCGAAATTTAGAGCACATTGCATTTAAATCACAGGGAGTGTCAAATATTTAGAGATGCTGAAATTTTAGGGAATCTACAGTAACGCGTTACTCCCAACACTGACGATGCCATACAGCTTTATGGGCTCATTTTTCATAGCATATAGCGTAGTTCAATACTCTCCCTCCCCATTATATACTCTTGATGTTACTAAAACTATAACTAAAAGATTTTTACATTTTAAGCTATAACTAACACTAAAATAACACAGAGAATATAACCATAACTAAATCAATAACTAAAGGAATCAAGAAAAATTAATACTAAAATTATTGACGAAACCAACTATGCCTATAACTAAAATTAAAAGTCCTTACTAAAACAACACTAGTGTAGTCCACATTCGAAAATGTGGTGAACAACTTGTGAATATCCTATAGCACTAGTTCTCAACTTAAACCAATGTTTCTCAACTCATAGGTTGGCAAAAGGTGACAATGCGCTTCCGTCTGAGTGTTGCAGGATGCAAAATCAGAAGCATGGCTTTCATCACATGACCACTACTAAATTCCCACAATCGATTTCAGCTCGAGTTTTATATAAAAAAATTGGTGGTACTGCTGCCACATCAAGGCCATGGTACATGTAAATGTACCATGGCTAGCCAGGGTTTATAAGATATGTACCTTGAAATTTGAAGTTAGGTGGATTCATGATACATTATGGTATCTAAACCAAAACATCCAAGCTGTAAAAAAAGAGTGCGGCCCCCAAAAAGGCCAAGGTGAAAAAAGATGTGAAATCCAAGGTGGCGGCCAAGAAATGGTTGTGATGGTAGGTTAATGGTAAAAAATTTAATTACGACAATTCAGGTGAATTTGGTGCCGAATCCTAACTGGCTCTTGTGCTTCCTTTTAACTTGTTTTTTTCTTTAGTGCAGGAATTGTGGAACAAAGGAAGTAATTGTGTGTATAGCTTTTGTCTGATTAAATATTTGTAAAACCGTAGATTCCCTAAAATTTCGGCATCTCTAAATATTCTGCACTCCCCGTGCTTTGAACGCATTGTACTCTAAATTTCGACAAGCACAGGGAAAGTTTCTAATTATAAGCGCGCTAATTTTTCGACACTTGGAGTACTATAGTTGACGAAGGTCTTGAGTACTGAGGATTCCCAGTACCTCACAAAATAAGCTACCTCGATGCTGGATGAAGCACCAAGTGTGAAATTGTTCAGGGAACGTGCCCAATGATATCATCGTGTGACAACACGCGTGGGCGGCTACTGCAAAACGATCTTCGTTTCTGTTCACAAAATAACATCTTTCTTGGAACCCACAAACATGATACACTTTCAGATAACGCTGTTAAGTCATGGAACACTTCATGCAGCATCTGGTAGCAAGATTTAATTAATTATCATGAGAAACGTGGTTTAATAATCATCTTATTGATTGTGGTTTTCATTTTTATTAGTTGTGTCTGAGTGATTGTATTCAAAAGTGATGTAGTAATAACATTGATCATCTCTCCTGGATAATGTAGACAGTCACGGTATGTAAGTTAATGCTGCAGCCAAGTGAGTGTTGCGGCCAGTATCATCTGGCAGTTCCTCCACAAGGTCTTCCTGTAGTTGGTCTCTGTAGAAAGAAATCCAGAAAGTAAACAGTAAACGGATCGCAAATAACATAGCCACGAAGCGTGCAGACTATAATTAGGATGGATTCCTAAAAATTCGACAACAGCGCTGGGTTGGTACATTTTTTCCTAATTGTTCGGCCAGACATGATCGGAATTAATTTATTTCTGCCGAATTTTTAGGGAATCTACGTGAATGATGATTATCACATACTGTAGTTAATAAGGTGACTTCTTACATAACTGAACTGTAGCTGAAACTCTCATTGTTTGTAGCTGAACTCTTTTCAGGGTGATTTGTTTCTATATATAGCTGAACTCTCTACATGCAGGATGATTTGTTTCTAGCTGAACTCTCTACGGGGTGATTTGTTTGCAGCTGAGCTCTCTACGTGGTGGTTTCTATGTAGCTGAACTCTCTACAAGGTGACTTGTTCTAGCTGAATTCTCTACAGGGTGGCTGAACTCTCTATGGGGTGATTTGTTTGCAACTGAACTCTCTACAAGATGATTTGTTTCTTGCTGATCTCTCTATAGTGTAACTTGATTGTAACTGAACTCTCTATAGAATGGTTTCTTTGTAGCTGAACTCTCTACAGGGTGACTTGTTTCTAGCTGATCTCTCTACACGGTGACTTGTTTCTAGCTGAACTCTCTATAGGGTTATCTGTTTGTAATTGAACTCTCTACAGGATGGTTTCTTTGTAGCTGATCTCTCTACAGGGTGACTTGTTTCTAGCTGATCTCTCTACAGGGTGAACTTGTTTCTGGCTGAACTCTCTACAGATGATTTGTTTGCAGCTGAACTCTCTACATGGTGGTTTCTTTGTGGCTGAACTCTCTACAAGGTGACTTCTTCTAGCTGATCTCTCTACACGGTGATCTGTTCATAGCTGAACTCTCTACAGGGTGCTTTGTTTGCAGCTGAACTCTTTATATGATGGTTTCTTTGTAGTTGAATTCTCTACAAGGTAACTTCTTACAGCTGATCTCTCTACAGGGTGACTTTTTTGTAGCTGAACTATCTGCAGGGTGATTTGTTTCTAACTGAACTGTCTACAAGGTGATCCTTCTAGCTGATCTCTCTACAGGATGACTTTCTCTAGCTGATCTCTCTACAGGGTGAATTGTTTCTAACTGAACTGTCTACAGGGTGATCTGTTTGTAGCTGAACTCTCTACAGGGTAATTTGTTTGCAGTTGAATTCTCTACATGGTGGTTTCTTTGTAACTGAACTCTCTATAAGGTGATGTCTTCTCTCTACTGGATGACTTGTTTCTAGCTGATCTCTCTAGAGTTATTACTTTCTCTATAGAGATAATTATAACTTGTTTGTATACTCTTTACAGGTTGGTTTTTTGATTGGTTGCTGAACTCTCCAGCTACACGGTGACTTGTTTGTACTACAGAGTGACTTGTTTGTAGTTGAACTCTCTACAGAGTGACTTACTTGTAGCTGAACATTGTATAAAGTAACTTGTTTGTAGCTGAATTCTCTACAGAGTAACTTGTTGTAGTTGAACTCTCTACAGGGTGACTTGTTTATAGCTGAACTCTCTTCAGTGTGACTATAATGTTCTGAACCTCTACAGCGACATATTTGTAGCTGAACTCTCTACAGGGTGACTTGCTTGTAGCTGAATTGTCTATAAGATTAACTGTTTGTAGCTGAACTCACTACAGAATAACTTGCAATGTAATATAATTCTATAATGGAGTAAGTTATGAACGTAGCTGAATGCTCTATTAGGATGACTGTTCTATTAGAGTATCTGGATCTCGCATATGCTACACGTAGTTGGCTTTGGAATCATAACTCAGTGGTTTGTAATCCGATTCTTCTGTACCACTGCAAGAACTTTCTATGATAATAATTCCAGCTACCCACCGATTTTCAGCTCATTGCTCTAAGAGCTTTGTCTGGTAGGCGTGAAAACTAATAGTTTTTTATTCATAAAAATCGATCGTGTAATTGTGACACAGGTTGAGTTTTGTGTCATATCTCGATGGCCTTTAACTGGATTCCTTTCAAACCACAAAAAGGCACTCCTACAATAGTTACTCCATCTACATAGCAATTTTCAGCTCACTCCTTCAAGGGGTTTACCCTGTGGGCTTGACAGACCTTTGACCTTATTTTATGCAAATAATCGGTCATAACTCCGTGAATGTTCATCGGATTCCTACCAAACTTGGTACTGAGATTTGCCTTAATGGGCCCATTAAGTGTGCCAAATTTCTGCCCGATTGGAGCATGCATTCATGTTTTATGGTGGATTTTGCAAAGTGTGCGAAAAGAAGTAGAAGAAGAAAAAACGAAGAAAAAATCCCAAACTTTGGCCGCTCGTATCTCGGAAATGGCAGGAGCAATTTTCTTTAAATTTGGAATGTGAACTCCCCTACCTAGCTGGCACTTCTGTAGCAAATTTGGTTTCAATTGGATAAGGGAATAGGGAGTGCTATATGCTGCTAAACACAGGACTTAAAATTCAGACAGGCTTATTAGTCTATATGAACTGCAGGTTGAAATGCATAGCATAAAATACTAATTACAACCTGTAGTCACTGTAAAGCACAGCCATATATATGGAGAACAGTACATGAAGTGTGTCAACATTCAATTTACTCACTTTAGCTGTGGCAGGTGTGGTGTAAAAATTGGATAGGTACAATTTTGTGATAGGCATGTGTCTATCTATTATGCTTGCATAATTCCAGGAATAATAGGTAGTTGAATAAATTGAATAATTGGACAAGTTCTAGGAATAGTTGGTGCAAAATTTAAGTATTTCTTGTAGTCTGATACAAAAATATTTTCAATACAGAAACAGTGCAAGCATAAAAAAGTTTAAAATATTGAGATACTCTAATAGAGCAGTCACTTACTCTAATAGAGCAGTCAGCTTTAAGCCCGTAATTTAGTCACTTATATAATTAATATGCTTATATCTACGTAGCACAAATTTCAGGAATAATTTTGGGAATAATAGGTGGATAAAAAAAGAATAGCCAGAAAGAATAATTGGAAGATTTTGGAGCATAATAGACTTAAACCAAAGCATACATTACCAGTGTTGAGACTGGATCGGGTCAGCTGGGCCGCATTTTGTCATGGTCATGGTCTGTATCGCTTTTTTTTTCAGACTACCCTGGTCAACCTAAATTGGATCACATGCGATTAGTTGGACAATGTGGAAGTACATTAATGCATCATTATCTAGTCCTTCTGCAGCCCAGCTTCTTTCATGAGCCACGCCCACTTACCAAGACTCATGGTAGTGAGGCATGCGGCCAAGAAACTACAAAGCATATGCCACAGTTAAAACGTGCTTGGCTACTACTGTGAGTTATTTACATTTAAAGATGGTTTCATAATTTTCAGTAGCCCTGAATTACAGGGGTATGCAATCATTCCCATTAGAAATGTACATGTATTGTACAATGGGTGCCGGAATTGTAATCTTATTGTTATCTTGTCGCAACCGCAAAAATAAGCACAGGCTTACTTTATTATGCCGATGTCTCGGCTTGTGTTAGTGTTATCGCCATATTATCATTGAATATAACTGCCTTTTGTGGATTAATACTGGCACAGGAGTTTTCTAGTACTGGAATGCCTGTACAGTATATTGTGCTTACCAAGCACCTCATCCAGATAATAACTTTGAAAGACATGGCGTGGACACAAACCCTCATATAAACGTACTGTGAAAGCATGAAGAACGTAACTTCCGTATGGAGAGTGTTTCCAAGATAGTTTCATTTAGCGCCACCCAAGCACTATCATGTGATTGCCTTTACTCAGGCACAAGTCACTCCCAAATTCAAACCTGGGGTGAATAAAGTTTCTGATGAAATGGTGCTCATGCACAGTAAAGCCAAATAGCTAGCGATCAATTGCTCATAATTATCACATATGCCTTGCAAGTAAACAATGGCTAATTAATACATGCAGCAATACAATATTTCACAAAGTGCGCTTTTATAAATAAATCACTGTCCCGTGTTGCATAATCAGGGGAGTCAGAAGCAATTTGACATTGGTCAGGTAGACTTCTGTGGTAAATTTAATACTATGAGGGTGAAACAGAGTTGGCATGCAAAGTGTGCCTGGTGTGCAAAGTGTGAAACTGAATCTGGGACCACTTTGACATGATATTAATGGTATTTTGCACACATTCATACAATTTCACATTTCACTGAATTATGAATGTTATTATATTCATTTCAGGTAGCTGAAAAGAATTTCAATTTTTCATAACAATTTATTAAATACAGCATTGTAATCATGTGGTAATCATGTAATTATTGTAATTATCATGTATTATAAGTATTGGATTAGTTTCACTGCTATAACACATATTTACAACCAGGCATATGTCAACGACTTACAAGCATTAGCTACTCAAACTTGCCAAAGAATTGAAGATGGTGTTCACTTTCTTGAATAAACTGGTTGCCAATAGCATTAAAATCAAGACTATCCAGCTTTTCTTTATTAAGATGTAAAATCATTAAGTGGTTCAATCTGCTTTGTGTCATTGTACTTCTCAAATCTTCGCATAGCTGAAAAACTTATTTCGCTTACTGCATTCGTTGCAGGCATCACCAGAATTAACAACATCAGAATGCAAACCTGGCTATAAAAGGAATGCTGTACAGCTGATAAACTCTGGAAATATTTTGTGCAGTCCTGTAGGGTGACCTTGTTGCTTTGTTCAGCAAAATGAACAGTGAGCATTTTCAGCTGTGTAGACAGTTCACTAGGGTTTAAATTATCTTTGTAGAAGGATGTGATATCTTTAAAGCATTCATCATATGGAGCATTGTTGACAGCCTTGACCAGAAGGTCTTCAAGACTTTTGAACAGAGTGTATCCTGGCTGATCAAAGCGGTCTGTGATCCCTGTAATTACACAGTCAAGGGCTTCAAAATATATTTGACGATAGTGTTACTGTACTGAAGTGCTATGGTAACCTTTACTTGTGCTAACTTCCAGGTGATGAGGAGCTTTTCTTTGTCGTGGAAGGGAAGGCTTGCCAACATCATGCTTATCACGAATTCAACAAGCTCAAAAAACATATCGAATGCCTCACCATTTCTCATGCATTTTAACGTTCTAATAGTAAGCCTGGAAACTTCTTGACCTTCAGCAGCAGACAGAGTTTGCTTTTATAATGTTTACTCAAATTATCTGTAATCAGCAAAATTTTCTTACACAGATGCAAGCAGAACAATAATTTGACTGTGAAATCTGTGTTTTAACACTAATTATCCTCCCCTTTACGTCTGAGTCTAATTTTGTTTCCAAGCATCCCTCCCAGACTTGTAACAGTAAATCGTAATTCTCAATAATACTTGCAATGGCGCCACCTCTAACTGTCCACCTAGTTGGACAAAATGCTCGAATATCCATAGTATAGCCATCTTCATCTCTAGGAACTTCAGCTTTAATCCTGTCAAATACTGCATTTCGTTTGGGGGGAAATTTATTTCAAAAGCTGTATCCATGGAGTCACTGCATAGCCTAGATTGCTTGATGGTGTCACTTATTGCAAGATTGAGTGTATGCCCATAGCAGTGAGTTAGTACTGCACGACTTACTTTTGCTTGAATCTGCATAGCAACACCATTAATTTTCTGCTCCCAGACATATTAGAAGCATCATCATAGCACTGGCCACGACACTAACTATAAGACAAGCTAGCTCTCTTTATTAAGACATCGTCAATAGCATTATAATTTACTGTGCATGTATATTGTGTGTGCATCTAGTGCATATACAATGTATGCATGTGAACATGTAAAATAGTGCATGTGCACATGCGTACCAGTTAGTGATCTCCTTTACAAAGAACCTATGCTGTAAATGGAAAGTCACCAAGTGCATGTTTGGTCTCTATGAAAGATACCTTCCCACCAATATCTGAATTGTACTGGACCTGTCAAGAAAACAACACTTTAATTGCATGGTCAATTTGAAAAGGAGAAATCTTAGAGTTAAAAGTTGATGGCATGCACTATAACCACATTTAGCTATAGCATGCAGAGACAGACAGTGCAACAGTAAAGGGTCAAAATTTAGAGGAGGTTCTACTAGCACATAAACATACCAGCCAACTTGCGATTGACATCACACAACCCCACGCTACTAAGAAATGATGGGCAAAAAATCACGTACGAGATTTTTAAGATTTTCACAGAGATTTATAGTAAAGATTTATGCTGAAAAATGAAAAACGCTTAATCAAAAAAGCAAACTTATCTTGTCACATTGTTAGTATACATAGATGAGATTTACAGATTCTCTTTAATGGCCTACAAGTTCTTTTTACTACTCATTGCTGACCCCTTGCTAAGAAACACACCTGTAAATAAGTGGGCACTAAATAAAATATACAAATTGTGGACACTTCATGGAAAATCTGCATCTAAACACCGAGGCCATTTCAGTGAGCAAGAGATTTGAGGTCACAGTGATCTATGGAGCATGATAGAGGTTTGTAAAGTTGTGTTTGAGGCTTTAGAGATGTGTGTGAGAATGGCAGCGAATGTGTGTAGCTAGTCAGTACCAGCATGGCTGTCTAGGACATGATGTAATGGGGCAAAGGTCAAAAACTGAATTACTGGCCTTTTCAAGTATTAGTTAGCTGCCACAATAATGGTTTAACCTACAAAAATGGGAGTACCTGAATGTAATTTCTTCTCCAATTGCACTGATGTGTTGAATACTAGCAAGAGGCTAATATGTGGGTGTCATTGTGGTTTGTAAATAAGTGTCCTATTGAGTCAGGTATCTGTAACGAATGTCACTTGTGTAGCTTATGCCAACTCACTGATAATTAGATTGATTGGTTTATGGAGATCACATGCGCATGGGAAACACCACAATCAATAATGTGTGTGCAACAATTGTCTACTCACCACATCTCCCCTCTAACAAATAAATAAATAAATAAAACTACAGCAAAAAAATGTGACAGATCAAGATGACATACAGCTACATAATGATTTTCTACAGCAACAACAAAAAAATCAATTTAGTTTATCAAAAAAGCAAAAATTATTTATTACTACAAGGGAGGGGGTAAAATGTTTTTTGCTTAGCTAGGTACATTGCCAGCCATCCAAGTTGGCTTTCTAGTAGTTCGCCCTTACCTTTGTGACATCATGGTGTTATCCTCAGGCATTGTGTTGCTTGCTGAATTATTATCCACACTGCTGGGTGTATCAGGATACTGATCCTTGCACATAGGTTGTGGGAACTCCTCTATCTGATCTGGTGACCATCCCTGTTGTTTTGTCTTCAAAAGAATCAGCTGTTGTTGATTTCTCCTGTATGTAGTGTTTCCCACCTTGACCTCATAACTTCTAGGGTCTGTTATCTTAGTGCACACTCCCACTGTCCATCTCACTTGCCCTGGTAAATGTAACTGGACTGAGTCACCTGGATGAATTGGTGGTAAATCTTTCACATGATGGTCGTAGTAGAGTTTCTGACATTGCTTCAATATTTCTGGTGCGAAGTGTGTAATGAAAGTGTTTTTGGCAATAATGCACATGCCCGAAAGTTGCCACTTTTGGGAACTTCTGGAATGTGCATAATTGCCAGTTTTGGCAATTCCAGAAATCGCCAAAATTGATCATTTCCCAGAAATGTCAATTTTGGCAACTTTCAGGTTGTGTGCAATTGTCAAATTTTGCTATTCCTGTACACATTATGGTAGCTTCACAAAGTTACCAACATTGGAACTTGTAAGCAGTAGCTGAAAGTTCCCAAGTTTGGAATTTTATGTACTCTCTTTATAGAATTCCTGATATAAAGAATTGATTGTGGTTTTAGTATCCAAATTTGGTAAAAATAGTATTGGTAGCACAATTCTTCAATTTTTGACAAGTAAAGCTTATGCCAATTTTGGCAAAATTGCTTTTTGGAAATTCCTAAAGTTGCCAATTTTGGTAATCCAATGAATTGTCAATATTGGCAATTTCAGTTACTGATTTTATTTTTAGTCATTCCACAACTTTGCCAACTTCGGTAATTACAACAAAACTTGCCAATTTTGGTAAATACAAAACTTGCCAATTTTGGCAATAACAAACCTTGCCAATTTTGGCAATTACGAACCTTGCCAATTTTGGCAACTACAAACCTTGCCAATTTAAGTAATTACAAAATTTGGCAATGATCGTTCGCCATCTCAATAGTTATACTATGTAGTTCAGTTAATACTCTTAATCATAATAATATTCAACAAGATGGCCAGGTTATTTGGGAGACTAATGTACAGGTGCAGGCTTGTAGCCAGGGGGGGTCCAGGGGGTTCTGTGTCAGGGGATTCTGAAGAACTGCTTTCTTGGAAAAAATGTCCACAATTTTAACAAAAAGGTCCACAATTTTAGTATACAAGTCCAAATTTTCAGTAGCAAAAGTTCATTAGCTATGTTTTACTAAATACCATTAATAAGAAGTGTTTCAAGTAGCTTATTCAGTGCTTGAAACGAATGATCAAGATACTCTCTCTGATATAGAGCAGTCAACCACTCTAATAGAGCAACCACCTTAATAGAACAGTCACGTTTACATTGCTCTGTAACTACTTAATTAAATTTATTCAGTTACAAAAACATACTAAATGGGACATCTAAACTAGAGCTTCCATTACAATATGGGTCTTGACTACATGAATAACATCCATACTTCAACTCCATGCAATGTGTGAATTTCGTTGTCTTAAAGCACTCTTTGGCCTTCTCCACTGCCCCTGCTGAGAGGCTTTCCCATCCATATTTACTGTGACATTCCAATACATTTAGACACAGATGGTATAATTACAGTAACAGGAGAGATACTTTGCCAGATGTCATCCACTGTATATCTGGTCTTGAGCTTGAATTTGATGCCTAAAATTTGTGTTATTATTATTGACTGAAATGCCACCAAATTCATCCTTTAAGTATCTATTTTCAAAACATTTCCTGGGGGGGAGCATGCCCCCAGACCCCACTAGCTTCAGCATGCTTTGCATGGTGGGGAAGCACACCCTGAATACTAAAAGGTCCACCTTTTCTTCTAAAAGAACCTACCCATATAAAAGTCTGGCTATAGCCTTGAGGCGCCTAAGGAGAAATTGTTTTGATCAATCATATTTCGCAAGATACCAACCAGCAGTCAACAGGTATGGGTATAAAATAGCAAAAAATACTGCACACAAGCAATAATTATCTTGAAAATTTCCAGCATGCGATACAAATAATTTATTGTATTGTCTTGCAATTACCGTACCTGTTGCTTAGAGCTCAATATCTTCTTTCCTGGCTGAAATATGATTGATCAAATTTCTACCTAGGCGCCTTTACATTAGGCCCCCAAATAACACAGCCATCTTGTACTTCTGACGTCATTGTGGTTAAGGTCCATATATGTTTTTACCAGATTTCGATACTAAAACACCCACAAGTATTGTTCAGAATAACATTTTAAAAATGCCAATAGAATTGCTATAATTGGCAATCATTAAAAATGGCTATTTTGGTAAGTGCCAAAATTGGCTAGTTTGAAAATTGCCTATATTAATTACTTTGGGAATTGCCAAAATTGGCTACTTTAAGAAGCCCAAAATTGGCAAAAACTACACTGTTAAAAATGAAGAGTAACAACCACACTAAAGAGTTCCCAGTGTAGGGAGGATTTAACACCCCTGGCCTGGAGAGTAACCGACACTCTGAAGAGAATAACCATTACTCTGAAGAGTAAGTGACACAACCTTCAGAGCATCTGTTACTCCTTTAGAGTAATGGTTACTCTCCAGGGGTGTTAAATCCTCCCTATTATGGGAACTCTTTAAGAGTTGTGGTTACTCTTCACTATAACAGTGTATCCTAAAAATTACCAAAATGGTATAATCCAGACATGTGAAATAAATTACCAAAATTGGCTAGTCTGAAAATGACTAAAATTGGTATAATCCAGGCATGTGAAAAGTTGCCAAAGTTGGACTTCATACCTACTAGTGCTGCGTGCTGTATATACTTCTGTACTGGGAAATTTGGCTGCAATAAAACAGTAAAAATTGGCAATAGAGTTCTGCATTGCCACCCAAGAAAGTGTTGGGCTGGGCTGGTTCCCATGCCCTCTGTTGGTATGTTTCTCCAGCTTAATAATGCTTGGTACTCTGATTTCCCTGCATCTCGACACTTGCTGAAAAGGTGCTTCACAGTTTTTGACCACATTTTCTGCTTTCTCATTTGATTGGGGATAATGCGGTGATGAAGTTAACATCCACTCTGTAGCAAAATCTCTGAAGTTGGCTGGTGAGAACTGTGGTCCATTATCTGACATCACTTGGTCAGGTACTCCTACCTAGGAAACATTTCCTTAAGTACCTTGGTAACCCCCTGAGTGGTAAAGTTGCTGACACGCTCTACTTCAATAAAGTTACTATAGTAGTCAACAAGTACTAACAGTGTTTGGCCATGCAGCTCACATAGGTCTATACCAATCTTTGACCAAGAATGAGTTGGGAACTCATGTTTCTTTAATAATTCTTTCCCTGGACTTTCTCTAAATGCCAAACAAATATCACACTTTGATACATAATCTTTCAATTGAGTAGTCATATGTGGCCAATAACATTATCTCGTACTCTCCTAAGGCACTCTTCTAACCCTATGTGTGTGGAATGAATATTGCTCATCACTTCATTCCAAAGTACAGTTGAAATGATCGAGTGTTGACCTTTAAACACTAACTCATCCTGTATTGTCATTTCATCCCAAACATCAAAATACAAGCGTATACTTTCAGGTACTTCAATCTTATTTAGTGGCCACCCCTTGAAGATTGCTTGGTGTAAAACTGACAAAATAGAATCATCTGTAGAGGCTTGTTTGATCTGTTTCAACTGGCTGTCACTGATTGCTAGTGACAGTGTTTGGTCCATTTCTTCTAAACTAGTTGTAAACTCACAACAGTGTACTTCTGAACGGTGTGCCCTGCAGCTGCTCAGTGTATCAGCTAAAAACATTTGTGTCCCTTCCTTGGATAGTGTGTACTTTTGTAGTTGTAACAACATTCTTTGCAAACGCTCTATCTAATGGCTTCAGCATGATTGATTCAAGTGGTTTGTGGTCAGTTTCCACATTCATCACGTTGCTTCCATACACATATGCATCAATATGATCATATCCAAATACAATTGCCAACAGCTCCTTTTCAATCTGTGCATAGCGTGTCTCGGTTTCTGTGAGTGCCTGGGAAGCATATGCTATATACTGGTTGCCCTCCTTGCAGCAGTGCCACCCCCAAACCTGATTGTGATGAGTGTAACTTTCTCACTGAAATTGTAGTAGCGCAGCACTGGTGCACTCACAGCTGTCTTCAGTGCCTCAAAAGCGGTCTGCTGAGCACTACCCCAATTGCAAGTACATTCAATGTCCTTTTGTGTCAAGTCTCTCAGGGGTTTGGTGATATCTGATAAGTGTGTTAGGAACTTGCTCAAATATTAGGCAGACCCAACAGTCTCTGTACTGCTGCAACATTTATTGGAGTAGGCATGTCACATATAGCCATTACCTTGCAGGGGTCAATAGATAACCCTTTACTTGTTGCTACATGCCCAATAAAGGGAACTTCTGTCATTTTAACTTATCTTGTCAGTATTGAGTTTGACACCCTGCTCATGACAGCAACACAAAAGTGCTCCCAAGTTCTGATCATGATCTTTACTGGCTTCCTCAATTGTGTCACCTTAGGACCAGTTGCAACAAAATCATCTGCCACCACTTCGACACCACAGAGGCCCTCTACCATTTCATGCATTTTGCACTGGAACACTTCTGGGGCTGAGTATATGCCAAACGGCATTCGTGTCCATCGATATCATCCAAATAGTGTGTGGAAGGTGGTTAGTAGTGAGGACTGCTCATCCAGAGAGACATGCCAGAACCCATTGCGGACGTAAACAGTTTGGCTCCATGTAATCGAGTTGTAACATCTTCAGTAGTAGGCAGTTGGTGATGCTGATGTTTGGCTTGCACAGTTTAGGTCTTTTGGATCTAAACAGATACGTAAGTTGCCATTCTTCTTTTTCACAACTACCATTGAGCTAATCCAAGCTGTATATAGGCTCTGTCACTGGTTTCAATACACCTTATTGTGTTAGTTGATCTAGAGTCTCTTTCAGTTGGTCTCAAATTGCAACAGGAATTTGCCTGGGTGTTTGCTGAGTTGGGTGACACTGTTCATTGATGCGGATGTGGTACTCAACAGGCAACTTACCGATACCAGGTCCAAACACTGTTGGATACTGCTTGATCAATTCTTCTTTGTTCATAGAACTGTCAACTTCAATAATGTACACTGGTGAGTTATCAGTGGCTGGTCTATGCAATTCATCATTGTCTAAATATGAGATGATGTTCATTTTCAAACAACCTTTTCTTCCAAGTAATGGATGTATGTTCCTGCAGTTCACTAACTTGCAGTTCAGCTTGTACCTCTTACCGCCTTTTCCCACTAACAATACTACTGTACCGACCACTGGTAATGTGGTCTCGCCGTATGCAGTAATGTTTGACTAAGTTGCTGAGATGTTTTCTACCCTGGTATCCATTGCTGCTTTTTTGTACAATGCCACTGGCACCACATTGCACTGAGCTCCAGTGTCCACTTGAAAATGAAGATACAGTAGTTCCCTGATTTCAGTTGCACTGTCACCAAATGAGAGTTGTCAATGCTGAATGCTGAGACTTCTGTTTCTGATCCAGATAACCCTTTACAGCTGAAACCCCTGACTCTGTGACTTCTTCTTCTGGCTTTATCACACTTACTTAGTCTGCGTGTGGCACTTTGCTGCGAAATGATTAGGTTTGTTACATTTGTTGCATGTTTTCCCATAAGCTGGACAGAGTTCTCTTTTATGAAACTGGTGTCTTCTACCACAATTCCAGCATTCTCTGGTCAGCTTGGCACTTAAATCTACTACCTTCATTTCCTCGCAATTGTATTTACTGTCACTCCTTCTCCCACCACCTCATCTAATGCACCATGCTTTCTGCTGCACGGTAGATTTCATCTGCTTTATCTAATGTCAAATTTGCATCATGCAGCAGTCTTTCATGAACCTTATCATCTTTGATGCCAAGCACTAGGCGATCCCTCAAGATCTCTTGCGGTGTGATAATGTTTAACTCGCATGTTTGCAAAAGCGTATGAAGCGTCGTTCGGTATTGTTCATACATCTCGCCTTCTTCTTACACACGACTGTTGAAACAGTACTGTTCAAACAGGACATTCTTTCTCGGACAACAGTACCGTTCGAATTTCTGTTTTACTATATTTTGGCCTCATCCCTACCATTCATCCACATAAATGTGGAGAATACTTCACGCACGTCTTCTCCTATGATGGTCAGGAGAGTTGCTACCTGTATAGCTTCTGATTTTTAATTTAATTCCATCACTAGTGTGTAATCATCCCATGCTTGCTTGAATCTAGCCCATTTCTCTGACACTTGTCCATTGTGGACATCCAAAGCACTTGGGGGCGGTAACTGAATTGGCGTAACTGCTTGTTCTCCCATATTCTGGATATTGCCCACCTGCACACCTCATGGTCCTGTGGGTACACTTTCTGTTAATTTAGTCTCCTCCAACACAGGTAGTAACTGGTTTCCCCTGGAAAGGATGAAACATACAGACAACTAGACTACTCGCCTGAACGGGTACCATGCCTGGTACCAAGGAATATGGGTTTAGTCGTAGAAGTAATCACAGGAAGCTTCTTGCTCTGCTTCCACTTCTGACACCATGTAATGAATGTCACTTGCATAGCTTATACCAACTCACTGATGATTAGATTGATTGGTTTATTGAGATCACATGTGCATGGGCAATACCACAAATTAATGTGTGTGCAACAATTGTCTACTTTGCACAGTGTCTTACCAATAAGACAAGTTTTTTTTGTGAATAAGAGACCTCCACACATCAAAGTAAACTCTACCTACTGCTGTCTAACAAGTAGGCACTAAATAGAATTTATGACATGGATTTAATTTATTTCAAAATTAAGTCATGTTTTCTGAAACATCTGTTGGAATCTGAGTTGTATTAATAATAGGTAATCAAATAAACAAAAAATATATCCCAGGCAAGATGGAAACCTGCCTAAATGTGAACATTAAGACACCGTGCAGTCAAACACAAGTACACTATCACACTCCAGCCATAATCTTTGTACCACTTGACTTCACACTTGTTACCAAAAATTGACCACAAGAACACATGGAACAAAATAATAGTCAGAGAAGGCTTACTCTTGTACTACTTCACACTCCAACCATAATGTAATTTTGAGACCT
The DNA here is from genome assembly GCF_963678975.1 of Dysidea avara. Classification (NCBI taxonomy): domain Eukaryota; kingdom Metazoa; phylum Porifera; class Demospongiae; order Dictyoceratida; family Dysideidae; genus Dysidea; species Dysidea avara. The sequence goes on from NC_089274.1 coordinate 39,311,640, forward strand.
ACCACAAAAACGTGTGAAACAAATAGATGCCATATAATACCCACTAGTACAATACTCAATTTATGGAGAGTTAATACAAAGGAAGTATCTTGCCTACTTGGCCATGCTAATTGCTAAGCAAGCCCAGCAGACATTAGTCTTACCTAGTCTCATGCCCAGACAGCTTTTTCTTTTGTGTGGGGGCAGAGAAAACATGCCCCACACACAAAAAGAAAAAAAAGTGGTCTGGGCACGAGACTAACGTGTTGACCTTTTTTGTGCAGGGTGCTTATTGTTAGAATTCTTGCAGGTGCTTACAACACACAAGGCTATTTTTCATCATTGTACAGTAGTTCCCAGTAAAATTCTCAAAGCATGGTACCACGGAACTTAACATGATTGGCCATGCTGGCCAACAAAATTATGTCGAGACTTGTGTCAAGAGTTTTGATACTTGGTAATTCCCCAGGGACTTCCTTGGATTAATGCCAAGAACTGCCAAATATCTTTGTTTTATTGACAAGATTGACTCTAAAGTTGGCCATGGGCTTTTCAGTTAATACACTGAAAGACACAGTGATTCAATCATCAGAACCATACCTGTGGTTAGAATATGAGCTACATGACTGAATTTATTTGACTAAAGAAGATTTTTAATAAATGTGACTGCATAGTTCTATGTTGTTATATGCATTTGCCTTCAAAGATTATTGCACCATTCCTTTTCACCATTAAAATTTCTCACAAAGCAGTGTTTGCCAGTGATACGTAACTTGTATATCTTCCCATGCATTTTCTCCTACCAATTTGTTTCTCAACCTTCAGATGCAGAGGCGTTGTTGATGAAAGTTAAGACCTTAGTGTAATCAACCTATTTTTAAATACCATACCTTATAAATATATTGCTGGAAAGGTCATGTATCAACCTTGAACTTTCACCAGGAAGTAGCATCTTCCTTGTAGAATATATATATATGCATTTGAAAGCATTTGATTCCTCTTATACTTTTAAACTGTTTCTGCACACCATAATTAAATTACCAATTTTCAAACACTGGAACCTACTGTCAAATGCTACATGCTGTACACTCTGGCGATCTCTGTGTCTTCATTATTTTATCAATGTACATGTTATATAACTTAAGTACCATGATATTGTAACTGAAGTATAGCTGTGATACCAGCATGCACTCATGTGCTACAATAACAAATCATTTATTCTCACACATAGACTTGGCACATTACAAGTATATTGTCATCCTTGTTCGTCTGTACAGTCCTCATGGAGACTCTTTCACTTGGAAAAGGCTAATGTTTCAGGCAAAGTTACAATGGAGTTGTAGCTCTGTGATGGCAATTCCATTAATGTTTCTATTTATCAGTCGTAAATATCAACAGTGCAGTAATGTGTACACATTAACTCTTATACAGAGTTCTGCCCACACTGGTCAGCAGTGATTCAAAGTGACCAGTACCTCTAAAAACCGACCAGTACCCTCTTAAATCCGACCAGTACAATCCTTACATATATCGCTGATACATGTGCGATATACCCTAATATAACACACACAGCATATCAGTTCATGTTAACTTCAGGCCACCACTCTGGAATTTCTGGACAGAACCCTGAAGCTACACCATTGGAGTTATCCAAATAAACACATTATGAATATGCGGAATAATATTTTCAAATTCATAATGTTGATTTTTAAAGTTCGATAAATGGTCAATTATATGCTACATCATAGCATAAAGATTATGTGGAATGCATTAATGTGGTTCCTATAAGAAATTCTACAGTATTCAAGCAGGTCCATATCTAGGTTGTTTGATAGGTTCAGATAAGGTACCCTCTTTTGAAAAGGTCCACGATTCACAAGTGCACCACACTCAATAGAAAGATTCTAATAGAGCAGTCGAATACTTTAATATAACAGTCAGTTAATCTAAGGTTCTAAACACTATAGTTACAGGAAATAATGGAAATGGCATTAAATTTGTTGCAGCTGTGGTAATTAGCAAACTTTGGTGGTAGCTAATGAGCCATTCCAAAACTATAAGGAGTGTTCCTGATGGTCCAATTTTATTTGGATTACTGATGGATATTATCACTCTTCCTTAGGATACCCTAAAAAAGAGCAGGATGTTAGTGATTGCTCTATATATTAGAATAATTATTAGCAGTAAATACAGTAAATGTGCTAACCAGTTCTACTTCATCAGGTATGTGTATACCAGGGCAATGCATAGCAACAAATTTTTGGATTAGGAGGGTAGCTAGTAAGTAGTTGATGCAATTTGTGCAGCATACTGTAAAAAATGAAGTGTGCTTTACTCACACAAAAATGGTGTCATGGTGCATTACTTTATTTTATTTACCATTTACTGTATATTCTAGTAAATTTGTTTGCAAAAATTAATGAAATCTGTGCAAAAACATCTTCGCTGTAAAAAAAGCATCCAAGAAACTACAAGTAACTGTAGCAACTGCAACTAAAAAGATCTGATATCTGTTGCAGCCAAGAAAGAATGTAAATGCCACTAAGTAAAGATTGAATATTGGAGACTTTTGCACTGACTGATGTTCTGTATTCAGTCTTATTGCTTTCTTAATTAATGCCTTTAACTCTAATTGACAAGTCATTTGGCTGTCCTTAAAATTCTTTACTTAGTGGCATTTACATTCTCTCTTGGCCACACCAGAGTCAGATCTTTTAGTTGCAGTTATTACAGTTACTTGTACTTGTAGTTTCTTGGGCGCGCCCTTTTTTGCAGTGAAGATGTTTGTGCACAGATCAGGATTACTAACTGTAGCCATATGTGCAGTATCAGTAGCATTGCAGTTTGTAGGTATCTGTAACTTATGTGGAGCCATGCCTGTGATTGGTTGTTATTGTACAAGACATGGTCTAGTCTGTGGTTGGCCAGCTGTAGCTTCATTCATCCCACTTTAATATCGGGAATGTGTGATACTATTTGTAAGTATACATGGAGCTATGCTAATTTATCAGTATGATGTGTTAAATTTGTTAGATATGTACAAAGCCACACCCATAAACCTTACCTGTTTAGTTTTCATATAACTACCCTTGTACTCAATTAACACTCTAGTCAAGTGCCTGAAATGTAATTCTTGGCATATGCCTCAATTTAAATTATTCTGGGTCCTGGATTGCTATACGGGTCATCCAGGTCAGTAGTAGTGACCCAGTTTCAAGGCACCTGAAAATTGACACCTTAAGAAAATGGGACACATTGGTAAGTTTGTGATGCATGCACTGTATCTCCTGTAGCTCACCAAAAGGGATATATATGTCCAGCCCAAGTAACATCTAACCGTGAAAAAATCAAGCCCATTGTATTAGCATTAGCTTAAGGCAACAGTTATTTGGCCAGTCATTCAGTCGATCATTAGCACTAAACTTTTAGAAGCAGAACGCAAAAAAAAACCTATTATGATTGCAATATGATACTCATTTTGGTCAATGTCTTGGAAGAAAATGCAAACTGTTGCTTACCATATCAGAATCTACAGCAGAAACTGTTTTCACCCTTTTCAGTTGACCCGTGGCCAGAGGCTATTTGTTGGAGCACTTCAATTTCCTAGATTTATTCCATGGAAGCTGTATTTATTTTGCTGTCCATGTCTGAAAGAACTGTCACAACTTGATGTAACGAAAATAATTTGGTGCTATACCGTACTAAATGGTTAAACCCTAATTCAGTTATACGTTATATCAAGATTCAGGGTATTGAGTTGCGAGGCCAATAAGTGCAAAGTGCATGCTGTAAATCCATGCAAGCTGTGAAAAAATGGTGTGGCCTTAAAAAGCCAAAAAAGTTGTGAAATCAAAGTGACGGCCAAGAAACGGTTGCAATGATGTTCATTACTAAACTTTATCAGCTTTAACATCATTGCAGCCATTTTTTGGCTGCCACCTTTGACTTCACAACTTTTTCACCCAGGCTTTTTAATTAAAGGCTGCACCATTTTTTTCACAGCTTGGCTGTTTGTGCATGGAATTAACTTCTTTTTGTACTTTATAAGGCCCCCAAACCAGCTTATGGCTGACTTTGGAGTTTCTTTTTACTCGCATTTCTTCTTTTCTATACAGACACAATGATGAATATTGAAGACAGGCTTAATTTAAAAAATGTATTGTATTGCATGATTTACAGCAATACTCTAATAGAGTGCACATTTTTTGAGGACTTCAAATGGAACATGCATATAAAATGTTCTAGAACAATCTAGTACTTCTATTGGCAGAGGATATGGGTGTTAGGTATGGAGATCCCTGGTTCAAATTCTGGTAAGTTTTTTGACATTCACAGTGTGTGAAAATAAATTGAACTCCCCGTAGCCCTTGTATGGCATAGCAAGGAGAAAAAAAAAACAAAGAAATTGGAACAAATTTTTGAACACCCATATCTCACAAATGGCTGTTACAAATTTAATCAATTTGCTGTGTGGCCTAATCTACCTGGCAGAGCTTTGGAGAAGGGGCCATGGAGCAATGCATGCGTGAAAAAGCTGTTTTCTTCTTTATTCCTGTCAATATACTCACGGTGTGGTACACCAGCTACTAGCAGCGTGCACAGATATACTGTAAACATGCCATAGTACACATTTACATATATTACAACATTCACAATGATTCCACAAATAAAACAGCTGCTGCAGTGTTACAGCAAATCCATGTACACAACAAGACTACTTGCTTTTTGCATTCCCATGCTATGTGTGGATGCCACATTAAAATGATTTTTAACAGTGTGTCCTACAGGCCACACTGTGATCCTGGAATTCCTATGGATATAATTACATGAAAATATCAAGGAGAAAACATCCTGACCGCCTGGTAGACTCCTGTAAGCGTTCGAGTGTAAATGGGATGGCTGCAGGTTCGAGGCTACCTAGGTCCAGTCATGGATTTTTTCTCCTTTCTGCAACTTTTCAAACACACCTTAAGTAGCTAATGTCTTAGTATCTAATGTCTTTGAGCAGGCTGTAGGACCAGGTGTCCTACAGACCTTCAGCAAGCTTTAATAATTTTTTTTAAATTAAAAAAGCATTGCAACTGCCTGCCTGGCTGGTCAGTGCCTGTCTGGCTGGCTGGCCGGTGGGCAGGTAGGTGGGCAAATAATTGAGCTTTGGTGATTTAAAAAAAATTATATTCAGCTGCCTGTAAGTGTTTTCTTGCTTTTAATGCTGTATTTGTTATTGTTATTTGATGTTAAATGGACTAATATTTATCTGTAAAGGTGATTTTTTCATGTAAGATGTCTCTAGGATGGTTTTTAAAGGTGGTATTTTAGGCAGTGCGTGTCACTTTTGGGAGAATCCCTGCTTCTGAAACAGTACTACCATACTGTTTGACACTATTGTGCTTTAATTTGTGGTATCATAGTACTGTATTACTAAGGATTATGAATGTTTAGGCTTTTAAATATCACCCCAAAACCAGCTTTACAATACCTTCATGGAATCTTGTGAGGTATAAGCAAGACCAAAAGTGTGTACAGGGCAGCCAAAACACTTCCAATAAGACAATGCATTTTGTGGTAGCACATAATTTTCTCTCTGCTGACTGTCATGTTTTTAAATCAAAAATTGCCATAGTGACTGGATTGATTGAAGAGGTACTGTTCTTCATACGTATGTAATACTATATAAGGCAGCTGAACATTGCTGAAATCCAAACATAATAGCACTTGGCTTTTCAGTAATAATTGAAAGTTGGGGCATGCATTCAGGCACAAAATTAATTAAATGGCATGCCTGCATGATGTCATTCTTCCTTTTGATGCAGTATGTATGGGTTATAAAAAAAGTAATAAACAAGTAGAAGGAATTGTAAGTTGGATTAGGGATCAAAGAAAAAAGCAGTGAAATGAGGGAATAACTAAAGTAGTAAAACAAGGAAGGTTGCCTATGCCTGCAGATATACTAGCAGACATATAATCCCTTATTCAGTCTTGGTTTACAGATGTACGTATAGGAATTAATTAAATGTCCTTTAGTATATCTGCAAGTATAGGCAACCTCTTTTGTTTCACTACTTTTTAGTAAGGACCCGCTGATTATGCTGTCATAATTATGAGAACAATATGTGCCTGAAAGCATTGAGCATAATGCTAGCATCATAGGAAGAATATTTGAGCCATACTACAAATCCTTGATGGTCAAAATGCATATCACCAAAAAAGATTGATATATTCTAATAGAACAGTCGATAACTCTAACAGAATAATCAGGCAGCTGACTGTTCTATTAGAGTATATCGATTTTTCTGTCACATGCATTTTGAAGAACAAAGTTGTGTTTCAGCCACTTATTATGTGCCATAACTGCAAATTTATTAGCAAAACATGAGAAATGAGGCATAAAGCTTGAGCATAATTTGAGCATAATAGGTAAAGTTTTTGAGCAGTGCAGCATAGCATAATAGATAAAATTTTGAACATAATAGGCAGGTCCCTACTTTTTAGCTATTCCCTTTCACTACTTTTTTCTATGATCCCTATTCCAACTTTATAAAATTCCTTAGGATTATCAGCTACACATAAGCATAAATGATCTTTTTGTGCATTTATTTTGCCTCCAGGTCCTTTATTGCTGTATACGTGTACTACAGATGAGGGTTCTTCAGGATCACCAGTCCTCAAGGAGGTGCATGGGCAATTAAAAATTGTGGCTTTACATGTAGGAGATTATAAAGAGAGAAAGTGTAATGCTGGAGTACTGATGAAAGAGATACTCACTGACTTTAATGGAGTACAGGTTAGCAATATTAAGCACTATACATGTGCTGTCCACAGTTATGCACTATATTACATGTTCTTGTAAATTTATGTGTATAAGATCGATATTCTCCAGTAGCATGCATCAACTATATACATCACACATAGACTTGGAGACACCCACGTACATGGAGATCCATAACTCTTGCATGCATGCCTGTGTCAGTGTACACAATGCATAAATGTTCACATGCTAGGATACATTAATGTATTATTTACTTGTTAAGACATGCAGATATCAAAATGAGATAACTATTTATTTATTTTTGTAGGATTAAGGTAACAAGAAGTGGAAGTTACTGCACTACAAGAAACATCAGTTGTTAGGACTTATATGAAATTAAAGTTTCGCACTTTTATTGTGTTTTTTAGTATTAGATATAGATTTTATAGTCATTTTTTGTACTGCACTTATATAAACGTATGCCCCATGTGCAGGGTTCTGCCCAGGAATTCGTGAGTTGTGGCCTAATTAAAGTTCACATGAAGTGATATGCTGTGTGTTGTATTAGAGTATATTGCATGTACATCAGTGATATATGTAAGAATTGTACTGGTTGGATTTTAGAGGTACTGGTCTCTTTGAACCACTGCTGACCATTGTGGGCAGAACCCTTCCCATGTGTAGTTGACACTGCTTGAAGGTTCTTAGTTTACTAATTTGTTATGATGCCTTACTGTAGTTATACTGATAGTAAAGTGTCAGTAAACTTAAGTATATGGAGCATAATTATTTTACTAAGTTTTAAACTCTCAGTAAAACATCAGTGAATGCAGGTTTACTGAAAAACTACTAAAATAACAAACAATTAACTGTTCCATATACTGGGGATATACCACTGTAGTAAACTAAGATACTTCAAGCAGTGTGAATCTGTAATCTGAGCTGAAAAGTTGTCTGACCATCTGCAATTCAATTGTAGGTGATTCCCATGGCATCCAACAATTTTCTCGTCAACTGATGCACACAAAGTGTTTTTTTGTGCTACTATATAGTATGTACTGAATCCTCAAAAACATTTAATAACTCATGGATGCAAGTACACATAATCTTGAAATTTGGCACATTTGTAGTACTACTTGACCCGCTAAAAATATTTCAAAATCTTTTCATTCAAAAGTCTGACGTAACATTAATGGCCAATCAAAATTTTCACCATACATTTCCTATGGGGAAGCCACAGAAGTGCAGTGTCCATTGTAGTCTTTTCCTGAACTTGTAATGAAGCCAAACTGTACGTCTCTGTTGTTGACACCTTTGCTGTCACCACTAACCATTTGGTTGGCTGAAAAATGTTTACCCTCTTGAGAAAAATCCACTTTTAATTTTTAGCTGTTTTTCAGGATTCAGCTCAACTTAAGGGCTCAATATCTAATAATACTGTAGCTTTTAAATGAAGCTTCCAACTGCCATCATTCGTCATTTGTGAGTACACCTAAATCTCACTGCACACACCCATGCCATTCAACTATGCATGTTTTAAACAACTTGGAAACCAGCATTGTTTCCATGTGTGATCCTTATAGTTTAGTGGTTAGTGCACACCTCTGGAAAGTATGAGGTCCTGAGTTTGAGTCCAGCTGATGACACTTCCTTGTTTTTTTCACTGTTGCATCTTATGGTGGAACCTTTTTTATTCTGTTTCTGAAGCTTTTTGGCACAACCTTTGTTTAGTGATACGTACAGTAACTTTTTTTGCATTTTCTCTGTCTCTCTCTTTCTATATTTATACTTGCAATCTATATCACTGATTCAAATTTACTGCTAATGGATGTAGAAAGCATTCAAGGTTGGTTAAGTGTGTTGTTACTAAAATTACAGGCTGATTTTGCTCAATTTTATCCATAGATTGCAGTCATGTTTCAATGTCTTGGGATTATTATATCGCAATACAAACTATTAATTTTTCTTTTACTCATTATAGCTACCCCTTGTAATTATTATTTGTAGATAGCTAATTGTAATTTGTAAGTAAGTAATTAATTATGGCTACCAGTGCAAGACACTGGTAGACCATCAGGTCTGTAATTTAATCGTAATTAGGTCTTTAATTTGTATGCTGATCTGTAAAAAAAATAAAATGAATAGATAAATGCATCATATGTCTTGACTATCTCAGCATACATCCTACATTTTAAACACTTTATCTCCACTGAAAACAAGTTGATGTTGTACTACTTCTAAAAACTAAAATACTATCCCTTGAATTAAAATTAACTATATAGCTGAGCATGCTATAGCTTTGTTTCTTGCCTTGTTTTGTAACAATGCATGCAGTACATTAAAATTTACCACATTTCATAATTCACCAAATATTTCATAATTCATCAATTATGTTGCTATACGCATCACTACAGAAGCGTAACTCAAGCAAACCTCTTTAAACCACAAATTACACACATCAGTAGGTTTCTTCATAACTGTTTATAGTTTGTTTATCATGTTTTCATATTCAAATTCTCTACACAAAGGCTCTTAATTTTTATTTACGTACACCACTTTCAACTGGAGAACAGATGCACCATTCCTGGTAGCCTGTTACATTGTTTTTCAGTCATTATGGCCACTATTTGTGACCGGAGTTTGGAAAATTAGTCTTAATGTCACATTGTACAACATTTAAAATTGCACTATAAGCATCTACTCATGCTTTACAGTGATTAGATCAGTCCTGAATTACAAGAAATTCTGTGAAATATTTTACTAGGTGCATGAGTTCTTCAGTGGTTACACACATGTAAGTGTGGATTTCTATGTATTTCAAATGTGATATTAATTTAAGACTGATTTTCCAAAATCAGGGTGATTTTCTGTTTTTCATCAGAAAATTCCAAATGTAAAGTGTGGGTGGGCAGGTCATTACCATTATCCATTAGGCCATGACAAATTAATCTTATGTTTCATGGATACGGCGGGTCAATGTTTTGGCAAACCCAATAAATGTAAATCACATGATCTCTTAAAAAGAGTGTTAATATGACTGTAGACCTTTTATTATTATACAAGCAGTAACAGGTGTGGTAGCGAAGGGGGAAGGAAATGGAGCTCCATCACTTTATTTCAGAAGGACTTTAGCTTTTGCACCTGTCAAGATCGAGGACATGCATACCGAACCCATTCTAGTAAGCACTTGATTTTTAACACGTCATGACAGTGGATGAAGTGCGAATTGATTCATAACGTGGACTGTATCAGTGCCTCTTGCAGAGCGGTGATTTCTGGTGAATGAAAAAAAAAGTGATTGATAGTAGCTAGTACAAGAAAATTGAGACTTAGTATTAAATTTTGATACTATAATTGCTACTGGACTGATCTGTCATCCTCTAAATTGTCAACAGTAAATGAAAAGAGCTTTGCAAGTTTGTTAGGCTGACTTATTAGCACTTTGTTACTGAGGTGAGCAGTATTTAGAGTTTGAGTAGAAATGCCAAAGTTTAAGAAAAAGACCACTAAAAAGCCTTATGAAAAACCTCCTACTCGTGAAAATGATCATGTTCAAGTCTCTGCTTCACAGCCTAATTCGCAGCCTAGCCACTTCACTGAGCTAGACCAGTGCTTGCAGTCAATGTAATGATTCTCTCAGTGGTGTATTACAGTGTGAATGTTGCTCCCTTTGGTACTGTTCCAAATGTTACGACATTTCTGAGGAAGTGTTAGATGCTATTGGTGAGGTGAACAGTGCCGTTCACTGGTTTTGTCAACCCTGTGAGACAGAGGTCTTTAAACTTTTCAATAAACACTCCACTGAAAATGTTGTTCCTGCTTCCCAATCAAATTCTATCAACTGTACTAAATTTACCAACACTATTGTACGAGGAATCGTTAAGTCTCTTAAAGCCATGATGGAGAAGCTGGTAAAACCATGCAGTTGTAGAAAGCCTTGATCTTCTAAAAAGTTCATCGATTCACTCAACACTAATGGATGTATCAATTGAAGAAAATCCAACTGCAGCTGTTCCTCTTACTCACACTCCAACTACTGGAGTAATTGAAGAATATCTTGACAGAGATCGAAGGAAATGCAATGTCATTCTTTACAATGTGCCAGAGCAAATAGACTCTCGATCTAAAAGTGGCTACAGAAATATTTGAATCAGAGTTCAGTGTATCTGGATTGTACACTGTCAAAGTTACAAGACTGGGACAATAGTCAATAGATCAAGGTTGTTGTTGACCACACTAGATAGTGAGCAACATGAGCGCTCTATAATTAAAAGTGCAACCTATAACCTAAGGAAGAGTACAAGATGGAATAAAGTTTATGTGTCCCCAGACCTTACTGCAAAGGAGCGTGAAGTAAACAAGGCACTTAGAAAAGAACTTAAACGAAGAAAGGCACAGGGTGAGAAAGAAATAATGATAAAAAGAGGTAAGATTGTGTCAAAGGGTAGTAAGGACTCACACCCCCCTATATTCAAGAGAAACATTACGTAGTAAATAATAATAATCTCAAAATTTTAGATGTTAATTTTCAGTCAATTCAAAATAAGGTTTCAAATCTACATGAACTAATTAATTCCAAAAACCCTCACATAATCATTGGTACAGAGACTTGGCTTACACGTGACATTTTCCCCTGAATTAAACTATATAATAGATAGATATGACGGGTATGGAGGTGTCTTAAATTATCTCTTGGATATTATTCAAGACCATGGTCTCTACCAAATGGTAAACTCTCCAACTTGAAATAAAAACATACTAGATGTCTCTTTTTTACCAATAGTCCATCTACTGTAGAAGAATGCAAGGTTTTACCTGGTCTAGTTTCAGTCTCAACAAAAAGTATGCCAATAGTGCAGGAACAATTAAGAAAAATTTATTTATATAATAGGGCTCCATGGGAGTCAGATTTCCACTCAATGTTACTTCCACTATATGATCATCTGATAGTTACTCAAATGTTAATGAATTATGGTCATCATTTAAAGAGTGTTGTCTATTACTGCAAGATAAGGGGATCTTTCCAGATAAGGGGATCTTTCCATCATCCAATTATTACTACATAAAAAGCATTAAACTTTAGCGCTTTGCTCACACAGCGCGCAACGAGCTAAAGTCTTATTGTTTACAGTTTAGGAAGTTGGATTTCGCCAAATCCAATTTCCAAATTTGAGCTTTTAAGCTTAACCATGTCTGGTTTGCTTGGCTTTTGTGGCCACCCAGCGTTAATTGCTCCATTAATTGAAGCCATTATATACGCATACACCATTACACTCGGCTCTGAGTGGCTATAAGGTTTCTATACAGCATTGCAATACTACCTTTAGCTAATCCCAAGGAACACATCGTGAATGCCTCTCCCCCTCTACTCACTTTCATGCATGGGGCTGGACAGCCTTTGACTAGGTCTAGGTTATGTCAGTGCACGAGGCTTCCCTTCTAGCTCGGGACGGCTTGTGAAGTAGCTGCCTCATAAAATTTTGGTTGATTTAGTAAACTGATAAGGCATTCAAAGCTTGCAATAAATTTTAATGAACTGTATGTTATCTAGTTTACTTGATACAATGCTGAGTGAAGGTCATGCAGATGTTGACTTAAAACTACAAAAAATCCCATGTGTTACACATGGGATTGATTTAAGTAAGTGTTCCCATGTGTTACACATGGGATTGTTTTAAGTAAACCATACCATGTGTAATACATGGGATTGATTTAAGTCAATTGCTTTACACTTAAAAGACACCTTATATATTAGATAGTTTCTATAATTATATGGGAGCATTTTAAGGGTGCTCTGTACATTCCGCTTATATGGCTTCCTATGAAAATTGATTTGTTCTATAACTTACAAATGGTTTTAGCAAATGTTCTGTACTTTTTTTACTGGATATAAGCTAATACTAGTACACAGTTTAGTCCAAACCCAACTGCTAAATTTGCTTTACAACATGAGTTACAGTTTTTCCCTTTATACTAGAACTAGTCCTACAGTTTACACACAAGAGCCTTGATACTTTTATGATACACCATGCTAAACAGCACAAACCATTGTGCATTTTTATTTTTGTCTTTTAGCTTCTCAATCATCACATATTTATCTTTCGGGTTGACACTCCCAGAAATCCTTTTCTTTACTTCCACTTTATTCATCATTTGAACTTGCTATTTAAAAATGGAAAACGCTCTTCTTTGGCAAAATTACTAAAGTAGCTTGTGTGAAAATTTCATGTCTATTGGATTAAAAATGATGGAGTAGTTCTAATTTAAGTGATAGGGTGTAGAATAGCAAGATGCGTGCGCTTGTTGCTATGGGATACCTAATTTACAGGTACTTAAATGCATCAACATGTCACAGACTGATTAAGTGACCATAATATTTCTTTTAGTGCAAAACAGACTATGTCTTGGGAAGCCTTGTACTAACTGTACAGAGCACCCTTAAGTCTAATGTTTACTACAAATCACACACTACTATTGCATGCAATGCTGTGTGTGACATATATATGAATCAAATGATACAGCTGTATACATTTTTCCATACATAAAAAAATTCTTTATTCATAGGTTTTCTTCAGACACTGAAAGCAGCAAACTAGCTTGTAACACCGAGAAAGATCGTGCTCGAGTTAACCACCAAACGGCAGGTATGTCTTTGTATAAAGTATAAGGAAAACTTTTGACAATTGAGTAGAATAAAAAGCAATCAAACAAGGAAAATCATCTACTGTACTCTTACAGTTATGCTAGTTGACATTTCATTCCTACTTCAGTCATATAAAGCCAGTCAGTAGAATAGTTGTAACTGAATTAGGGATTAAATATCGTAATATCCAGCACCAATAGTTACATATTGTCTTGTTCTAAGCTGTGCTCATTGACACTAACCGGCTTGCCACCACCAATGAATAAGACCGCAAAATACGCTAGAGACAGCATGGACATCATAACTAACACCGCTACAGCATTTTTCACCAATGGGTCTTCTTGGCTAAGTGGGATAATCACCAAATAAACCAATAACACTGTCACTACACGCCACATTCTCTCCTGGTCAAGCCAACACGAGGTAACACATTTTCGCCCGTGATACCTTTTCCCACGCATGTCACGCTATGCGCATGCGCAGAATTTATAAATACAAATATATTTAGTTAAATTACAGTTCTGTATTTGACTTAAAATCGTCCCAGGTATACACTCTCTTACCTTTACTACTAGGGATCGTTTTGTGTCAAACGCGTTTGACTTAAATCCGTCCCATGTATAAGGTTAACTTAAAACAATCCCATGTGTTACACGTGGTCACGCTGACTTAAATCACTCCCATGTGTAACACGTGGGATTTTCTCCCTTTTTAAGTCATTGTCTGTACGACCAGTTGTTTGCTATGACAAATTGTCAGTACAACAATTTTTATGGGTTTAGACTGCCACTGAGCTAAATTTAAAAGGGGGTTTCTGTCGAAACCCAGAAACCCATCTGCCTTTGAGGCTGAATCGATTGCTAGTTGTTTAGGTAAGTTAAGTCTTTGTTTATTGTTGTGGCATTCTTGTTACAATGGAGTTTAAGCGCATGGGGTGCATACTTATGACGTAACCTCGTGACGTGTCAAGACGATTGTGGGATTCGAACTGTTCCAGACCCTTTTTTCTCCCTACCCAATGACAAAGAGAAAAATCGATCTGGCCATGCGAGAGTATAGAAGCACTTCACTTAGGCATTCGAGTATCCGAGATTTTTTAATTTAAAAAATTCTCCGTATATTCTCCAATAGAACCCTGGCACAAAATAACAAACTCGTGTTTAACTTAAGAATTTTTTCGCAGTCAAATAATAGAACATGTTTAACTTAGGATTAATCCGTCATCTGAGATCCAATGAGGTTAAAAATCGCTATGGGGTTTGTCCACACGCTGATCATCATGAAATCTTAGTTTATCGTGCGCGTTACAAATATGTTTTGTATTGTTTTGTAAACATTTCAAGCCTTGTAATGTACGTAAAATATATATATTTTTTTAAATAGCATTTTTTTGTCATGTGTATTAAACAAATTATTTTTTTAAACTTTAAAAAACATACTGTCGGGTGGAAGGTAGTCACTGGTACTTACTTTAATAAAGGACATAGTTACTTCGCTCGGGTTAGCGATTTTCAGCTCCACAGCAATTTTCTGATGGCTGTGTCATCAGTTCAAAGTATAAACCACTTCAAAGTCGGCATAACAATAGCTACCGTAACTGAAACCACAACTCCACCTTAGGTATTGTTGCATCCGGCATTGTGACACCTCCACTTTAGTTGTTTACCTTTATAAGTTGTTAATTTGATGTTTTTACTTACTTGACATATCTTGCCTATGGTTAGCTATAGCTATGCCATTGTATTGAGAAGTGTGCAGTAGGTGAAATATAGTCTCGCGTGGCCAGACCTCTTTTTTCTTTCTTTTTAATTGGTTTCCTGACCAAATTGAAAAAAAAAAGGTCTGGCCACGCGAGACTAGGTAAAACATATTTTCTCACCACAAAGCATACACAGATCACTGAGATATGATAAGACCTGAAGTTACTCCCCTTACATGTACAAACTTGCAGCTAGAAGCAACTGCAGTTTCAGGTTGCTAGATGGCTGTATGGAGACCCCTGGAGAAAAAAACGTACCTTTTTTCAGTTTTTAAGCACCTTGCATGTCAAAGTAGTAAATTCCAACCCAACAAACTATATATTTCTGAGATCAGCAATCAATACTCCATTTTTCCAAAATTTAAAAATTGCAATTTGGGCTGGAATGCCTACTTCACTTTAAAAAGTTGTGGTTATGGGTGGGCGTTCAAAGGTTCCACTCAGAGTTTAATTCGCATATTTCCTGGGAAATATCTTGATATTGCACGGGCAACATCATGGGAATGCGGTTTGCTCATATGGCTTTGGTGCCCAACCAGCTCAAAAATATGATACTGATGATACACTTTGACTCATTATATTGAGCAACACGAAGCATTTAATTGTAGGCTTGGGTTTACAGGTTTGGGTAGGCTCATTGTAGCTGCTAAATTTCAGCTAGTTGACAGTTACTAAATGACGAATGATCAATAAAATAATCATTTAGGTTTTACTAATATACACCCTTAGCCTTCAGGCCTGCGGCTCTCATGCTTCGGGTGCATCAGCAAAATCTTTCACAGCCATGGTATAACCAGTAATTAACTCACAACAATCGGCTAAAGCCATTCCTCCTTGTTGGAGTACAAAGAACAATACCAACACAGTAACAAAAACATCACAATGCACAATAGATCACTGCAATAACAAAAACAACACAAAACAATAAATAACAGTAAAACAAACACAGTAAATACACATAAAACATTAGTTAAATTTATGAAGTGAAGCCTCAAGTCATTATAAAAGTTGGTGAATGAAGGTTGCTCTTTAATAATGTCAGGTAATGAATTCCACCAGGGTGGCCTGATGGCGAAAGAATTTCTGAGTAAAGCTCAGATATGTCATCCGGTAAGATTGGCAGAGTGTCCTCATGAAATAAGATGATTGTCTACCAAACTCAATTGGTGGATTTTCCTGTTAGAATAAAAGTAAAGATACATTACACAAGTACTACAAAATTTTACCAATATTATTGTTCAAATTTAAGGCATTGTAATCAATTATAGCTTCAACATCACAAAATACATCTCATTTGCTACTGGCAACACTCAACATGCCACCCATCATAAATTGAACCAATTAAACCAGGTCTTCAGACAACACCACTATACTAACAGACTGCCTAGAATTTGGAATCACCTTCCTGTCATTGATTTGGATCTTAATGTTCTTACCATCAAGCAAAAACTATGTACTTACCTTTGGAATCACTTCCTATTAAACTTTAACTCAGATATCAAATGTACTTATTCCTTATTGTGTCCTTGTGTATTATTGCAGCAAGCACCCGAGAACTCCAAACTTTGACTTTCTTTAACACACTAGCTATAATCAATGTAATTCTCATCTTGTACTTTATAATAGTAGGGTTAGTATTTACTTGATAAGCATAACTTCTGGCCGCTGGTACAGGATACCAATGGACCATCAGTCTCCAGCAGCACTGTAAAGTTTTTAAATAAAATAAATAAATAAGTGGTGTATCCTTTTAGCTAAGCTTAATGACGTGTTTTACTGTATCATGGGCATTTTCAGGGTGAGTTCATGTAAAGAGTGCATATATAGTAATCATGATTCTGCTTCTTCAAGATACCGGCAAGTGACCATATAATCAGTGTGGGCATGATAGGAGTCAGGTAGCTGACAAGACATCTTGCAGATGTACAAGATGGTTTGAATTTCATATAAGCTAAGGTTCTGTAGTCTAGCAGACCACGTGAGTCAGTCATGGTTGACATGGTAATTGTAATGAATCGCCACAGTCTTAATGTAGCTAGCACACGTGCCTTACAATTATTGATATTGTACACTTGTAGCTATTAATACACAACTTGTAACTGTATGTGCAAACACTGTCAAATATGTAATCTGACACTGATAATAGCTACTGGCTCATCTTTGTTGGAGTAAATTTTCCAGACTAACAAATAATAAATGTAAGTAATACACGTACCGTTACGAGGCAAAACACGTTCCAATAAGGAAAGCAGATCGAAAATTTTAAATTCGGATACAACTAGGCTTTTTTGTATTGCAATATATGCTAAGGTAAGTAAGGGGGTTTCCGGACAGCTGGGTATTCCGGACACTTCGTTTTTAATCCGCTACTGAAGGATGGAATGGAAACCAATCAGGCTATGGTTTGAGTGCCTAAGTACCCCATTTGTGTGCTATAAAATACCAACGTTTTATCTCGATAGCTTCAAGGATTAGTGAGATTCGTCACGATTTGCTTGCGCATGTAGAATATTTTTGTGTAAAAAAAACTTTCTATACGCGTGTTAACAGTAGATTGAGGGCATCGTTCGTAATTTTGAGCGACCGTATGCACCAAAAATTGTCAATCACACTATACAGTGAACGGATATATGATTTAGAGATAGTACAACTGGATTCCACGCCCATTACCTGCGTCGTGTCAACTTGAATGCGCAATCAACAGTCTCGTGCCCAGACCGCTTTTTTTTTCTTTTTGTGTGGGGGCGGAGAAAAAAGGGTCTGGTGGATCTCCAATACATTTTTTTGTGCAGCCGGATCTACAACTTTTGGGGATCGTTGATTAGTGGTGATGGATAGCAAAGGCTTGTTAACGAAGCGACGATAGAAAATACGGTGCGCGTTTGCTTAGCAAGGCTGCATCCTTGGGTACGCGCGCCGTATTTCCTATTGTCGCTTCGTTAACAAGCCTTTGCTATCCATCACCACTAATCAACGATCCCCAAAAGTTGTAGATCCGGCTGCACAAAAAATGTATTGGAGATCCACCAGACCCTTTTTTCTCCGCCCCCACACAGTAAGAAAAAAAAGCGGTCTGGGCACGAGACTAACAACCAGCAGCCCGGAGAAGCCTGCAGCAAGGATCTGCTGGGCCAGTATGCTGTTTCTGTGTTCAGGTAAGGGCTGGTACAGATTTCCAGGCAATAGATCAAACGTCGCATCTTTGAAAGCGTTGCAAGACAACTGCAAGATCCGAAGCAGCATAACACAATTCTGCTGTAAAAAAAATCGCTGCCATAAACAAAGTAACCAGCCAAACAGAACGCTATCAGTCTCTGCTGGGCCATGGAACTCAGTGGAGTGCAGCAATTCCCATAGCAATGCCAGGTACGCTTACTTTTACTGGTGTCCGGAAACCCCAGCCACATAAAGTTTTAGTATTTTCTCAAATTGCAAGTTTAGACCGTTCTTTCTTCTAGCACCTTACACTTTACCACTCACTAATTATACCACTGATAGCCTATTTCATTGGCTACAATTCGACACCAAGCATGTTAGAATCCGTTCTTCCGTTGAATGGAGGTTAATAGATTGGAATGGACTCCCATATGACTCAGTTAATGTTCATTCAACCAATTTGTTTAAGACACATCTAGATAGATTTTATTATGATTACCAGTATGATATTGTATAGTTATTTTTGTAGTACAGTAGTTTGATTGTTTAGATCAGGTTTTTACAGGCTTTGCCTCCTTACCTGTACCCCCAATAATAATAATAATAATAATAGCTTAACTGTAGTTAGCACAAAAAGAATCACGCACGCCTCCAGCCAGTTACGCACGTGATGCAGAAGGCGCCATTTGCTGGCTCGTGTGATCGAACTTCAACTCGTCGTGCGTAAAAGTGCGAGACGGAGAGCAATGATAATTCATCTCTACCTCAAACGGAATGATATCGTGATGAACAGGGTATCAACTTCTACTTTTACCCCGCGAACCACAGTGATAACCGTCAGAATGTGACCAGGAAGATTTTCAAGAAAGTTTCCGGTGTCACAGTGATATATGTTTCCCCGGGTAACGTGTTTCCCGCACACATATCCCTAGGGATCCGTGTTTCCCCGCACACATATCACTAGGGATCCGTGTTTCCCACCAAAGGCTGTCAGTGATATGTGTTTCCCGTAGCGATTTTTTTAATATTTCACCGCACACACATATCCCTAGGGATTCGTGTTTCCCCGCACATATATCACCAGGGATCCGTGTTTCCCACTAAGATATAGCCATCGTGCAGTAACTCCAAGGTCTATATGGCTATAGTTGCAAACAGTACGCGATCCAACCATTCAGTAGATATATTGCTATATCTAGCTAATAGACACCCATGCATATTGCATGTATATAGCTATAGTTAGCTAACTAACTATATAGCTACTATATAAGCTAATACAATAATTATACTAGCTAGCTATACTAATAATCAGAACTATAGTCATTTAAAATAAACTTTGTTGCTCTTCTCTGGACCTGCTCAATAAGTGTGATGTCCTTGACAGGGGCGGATCTAGGATTTATAAGGGGGGGGGGCTCAGCAAAAGCATGCTGGAACTAGAGGGGCCTGGGGGCATGCCCCCCCCCCCCCCCCTCCTCCAGGAAATTTTGAAAAATAGATGCTAAAATACTGCAATTTGGAGGCATTCCCACATAAAATTCATAATATTTTCTGCCTGTAGATTATATATACTGCCTTTAGATTATAGGTATGGCTCTCTGAAGCATTTTGCTAATGGAAAAGTTTGGGTAGGCACAAACAACCAAGCACATGATGCACCCCTCTCACAACTGCACAACACTGAATAGGTGCATGTTAGAATAATAATGTTGAAAGTGGAAAATTTTGAAATTTGAACAATACTAGATTGAATCTGAGAGCATTTTCAATGGAAATTGTGTACCTGAATTAAATATTGTCATACATATTAACTACACAAGTGGATGAATGAAGCCCTTTAAACAGACCAATACACTTCATTGTATGCATAGGTGTAGGCAGATTTGGAAAAATTTCATAACAGAACCAACTACATGTTTCCAGTGAATGTTCTATTAGAGTAGTTAGCTGACTGCTCTATTAGAGTATCTCGATCTTGTACACCTCCAATGCTGATCCAGGTCCTTGTTGCATAAACTTTAGCATAAATCCACTGATAATACCTTGGAAAGATGTTTATAAGGTGGGTTTATGAGTATTTGTATTATTAGTGATCATATAATTATGCTAAGACAAAATTTCATTATAATTCTCAGCATATTGATCAAGTAAAGCCTAAATATGAAAGGGGGCTTCAGTCCCCCCTCTGCTTGATATGGTTAGGTTTCCAAATCACTGAACCGTATATAACTTGCGATCTCACTAAGGAAATATACAAAGTTCTCTTGGCTGTCATTGTTTGATGCTTGCTAAAGCTGCGATGGAGCAGTCCTAGCATTCTGTAGGTCTTATGTTTTTGTAGTGTTGATCCCAAGATAGGTCTGATGATATTATAATTCCGAGATTTTTATGTGAACTATTTGTTAAAACCTGTGTGTCAGCTATTTAGTAATTGGTGATGACTTTTGCATTAATATAAGTGGACACTCTTTTGGATTAAAGGACATATTATATCTCGTACTCCACAAAGTTGCTGAGTCTAAATCATTTTGAAACAGTGAAATATCTCCAGGACTACAAACAGTATTATAAATCTTGGTGTCGTCAATGAATAGTAAAGTTTTACTGATGGTAACACAAGACGGTAAATCATTCATGTAAAAATGAAGAGTAGAGGTCCCAAAATACTCCCTTGGGGAACCCCAGATAGAACCGGCAGGGGGGTAGATAATGACTGACTGCATGCCAAAGCTGTAGCTACATTGATTAGTTTTACATAGCTGCAATCACATGATTTACTCTATATAGCTAGAGATAGTATTTTATTGTATATACATGTACTTGTAGCTACTGTTTTATTAAACTGATGCTATAGCTACATAGCCAAATCACAGCACAGTTTAGCAGTTATAGTTGAATGCCAGTGAATGGCTTGATTTCCTCCATCAACATGTATAATTATAGCATTAGTTGTATAGGTATGGCTGCTAGCTATGATTATTAAAAGTGTATGCGCGCCTATATGCTATAACACTACGTACGTTGCACATGACTTTATAAAGGGGAAACATATTACCCGGGGAAACACATATCACTGTGACTTGTAGGTCGCTAGCGAGTTAGTGATATGTGTGCGGGGAAACACGGATCCCTAGGGATATGTGTGCGGGAAACACGTTACCCGGGGAAACATATATCACTGTGACACCGGCACTAGTTTGATCAATAGTGCTCTAGCCGCGGTGGCACACACAGATCACAACTGATTCTATCGGTAGATGCTCCAGTATCGTCTCGCCGAGTGAGTTATCACCTACCACCGGAAGTCCCCACTAACCAGTCATCGATCATTCTCCTCCCTTCACACAGGAAGGGAGTGAAATATAGTACATCCTGGAGGTAGGCGTAGAGGGTACCTGGCCTTTTAGGGTAAAGTTGCTGGAATTTTCTTTTGAAAGGAATTTATGGATTGGTTGACCGCAAATTAAGCTGGTTGGATTCCACATTTTAAAGTATAGCCCCTAGGAGGGAGGGAAAAGGGGAATGATAGCTAGGCCTGGTTCAGTTGGGGACAGGTGGATTGGCAGCTACATCAGTAGCACTCAAACATCAGCTACGTCGGTAGCACTCACATCAGCTACGTCGGTAGCACTCACATCAGCTACGTCGGTAGCACTCACATCAGCTACGTCGGTAGCACTCACATCAGCTACGTCGGTAGCACTCACATCAGCTACGTCGGTAGCACTCACATCAGCTACGTCGGTAGCACTCACATCAGCTACGTCGGTAGCACTCACATCAGCTACGTTGGTAGCACTCAAACATCAGCTACTTCTGTAGCACACACATCAGCTACATCAGTAGCACTCAAACATCAGCTACGTTGGTAGCACTCAAACACCAGCTACATCAGTAGCACTCAAACATCAGCTACGTCGGTAGCACTCAAACACCAGCTACATCGGTAGCACTCAAACATCAGCTACAGTACGTCGGTAGCACTCAAACACCAGCTACGTCGGTAGCACTCAAACACCAGCTACGTCGGTGGCACTCAAACATCAGCTACGTCGGTAGCACTCAAACATCAGCTACGTCGGTAGCACTCAAACACCAGCTACGTCGGTGGCACTCAAACATCAGCTACGTCAGTAGCACAAACATCAGCTACGTCAGTAGCACTCGCATCAGCTACGTCGGTAGCACACAAACATCAGCTACTTCAGTAGCACTCACATCAGTAGCACTCAAACATCAGCTATGTTGGCAGCACTCAAACACCAGCTACGTCGGTAGCACTCAAACATCAGCTACGTCAGTAGCACTCACATCAGCTACGTTTGTAGCACTCAAAACATCAGCTACATTAATTGGTAGTAGCACTCAAACATCAGCTACATCAGTAGTAGCACTCAAACATGAGCTACATCAGTAGTAGCACTCAAACATCAGCTACGTTGGCAGCACTCACACTTGAGCTACATCGGTAGGACTCACGCATGAGCTATGTCATTAGTACTCGAACATGAGCTACATCAATAGTACTCAAACCTGAGCTACATCAGTAGTACTCAATATGTCATTAACACCTAGACTTGAGCTGTCAGTAGCATTCAATGTGTTATTAACACCCAGACACGATCTGTCAGTAGCACTCAGACTTGGCAGCGCTCAAATGAGGCAAGTTGGTACTCAAACATCAGCTACATCTCACACAATGTGAGCCATGTTGGTAGCACTCACACATGAGCTACAACGGTAGCACTCAAACATGAGCTACATTGGTAGCACTCAGTCAAACACTAGCTATGTTGCAAACATGAGCTATGTCAGTAGTAGTCAAACATGAGCTACGTCGGTAGCACCCAAACCTGAGTTACATCAGTAGCACTCAATATGTCAGTAACACCCAGACATGAACTACATCATTAGTAGCCAGACACGTATAGCACCCAGAGATGAGCTATGTTGGTAGCACTCTAATGAGGTAAGTTGGTACTAAAACATGAGCTACATCTCACAGTATGAGCTATGTCAGTAGCACTTAAACATGTGCTATGTCAGTAGCACTCAAACTGAACTACTATACATCAGTGGCAATCAGACATAGGCTACATTGGTAATACCCAGACATAAGCTACGTCGGTAGCACCCATACATGAGCTACATCGGTAGCACTCAAATGTGGTAAGTTAAAAGCATTTACACATGAGCTATGTCGGTAGCACTCAAACATGAGTCACAACTGTAGAAAAATACATTGGTAGCAGTCACATCGGTAGCACTCAAACAAGAGGTACGTCGGTAGTAACCTGAGTGACATCGGTAGCACTCAATATGTCAGCAACACCCAGACATGAGCTGTCAGTAGCACCCAGACATGAGCTACATCAGTAGCTGTAGCCAGACATGAGCTATGTTGGTAGCACTCAAGTTGGTACACAAACATGAGCTACATCTCACAACATGAGCCATGTCGGTAGCACTCACACAGCATAAGCTACGCCAGTAGCACTCAAACATGAGCTACATTGGTAGCACTCACACATAAGCTATGTCAGCAGCACTGAAACATGAGTTAAGACGGTATAGCACTCAAACGAGCTATGTCAGCAGTTCTCAAACACGATCATGAGCTACATTGGTAGTACCCAAATCTGAGTTACATCGGTAGCACTCAATATGTTGGTAACACCCAAAATGAGCTGTCAGTTGCACTCAGACATGAGCTACATCACCAGTAGCCAGACATGAGTGGCTATAGCACCCAGAAATGAGCTATGTTGCTAGCACCCAAATGAGGTAAGTTGGTACTCAAACATGAGTCTACATCTCACAATACGAGCTATGTTGGTAGCACGTAAACACAAACTACTATACGTCGGTAGCACTCAGGCATGAGCTACATTGGTAGTGCCCAGACATGACCAACAAAGGGTGATGTTTGCTCTCAACCCTCTTTCCAAGTCGAAAAGTTGTGGTAATTTTTAGTTCAACATCAGTAATTTCTTTACACATTTCAGTAAACTTAACCTTGTCAGCAGCTCGTTCCGTTTTTTCGGGAAGGTTGTAAACAATAATATTTCTCTTGCATCGGTCACGTTCAGCAATTTCATTAGCTACATCAAAGGTAGATGAAGCTGCATCAGAGTCACTCAGGGACGAAGTTGACTTGGTTGTCAAATCAGACCAAGCCACTTACAACTGTTCCTGAAGTGTAGTGTTCTGAGTACACAGATCTTTGACTTTGGTTGCAAGGTTAGAAGTAATTGTTTGAAGAGTTGTTAGTTCTGCTTTTAGTCCCTGAAGGGTGGAGGTTTGCATGTCACTGATTGATTTCTCAATGGTTGAGACTCTTGAGTCTACGAGCGAAAAACCGTCATAAGACTTGAAAGCTTCTGGAAGTGCTTCCAGACAGGGGGTAGCTACAGAAAACACAACATTTCTAGTAGCGTTACCAATTAGAATACACTGCTCTTCACTTAGCTTTGCACACTTCGCGTGCAGACGAGCCTCACACCATATACACTCTATAACACTATCTGTAGCTGGGTTGCAGCAAAGTGCACAGTCCTCGTCTCTAATACTTTTGCCGTCTTTATTAGGCGGTGAACTGGCAGTTCGCTTAAGGGTTTCCATCACTCCAATTAACGCGTCCCGGGTGAAACTAGCGAAAGCACGCACAAAAACTTTTTTTTTCCCGGGGTAACCAGCACCCCTTGCCACCACCCCTAGCACTAGATGTTGAAGTGCTAGACAAAAACAATAGTTCAAAAACAATAGTTCTGACGAGACGATGCTGCTACCTTAACATGTACCGTTAGTAGACACAAAAATAACCACGGTACCACAGTCTTTAAGTTGGGGAAGAAGAGCAACTTGATAAGCTGTCATCGAATGGTCACGTGATTTTATACACGTGAAGGTATTGGGAGAGATAGTGTTTCCCTATGATAGCGTTTATAAATTCGAAAAAGGGCGAAGGTGAGGCATATAGTATATAATGCAATACAAATAAGCCTAGTTGTGTCCGAATTAAAAATTTTCGGTCTGCTTTCCCTATTGGAACGCGTTTTGCCTCGTCACGGTACTTGTACTACTTCTTACCTTTATTATCTCGTGGTTCCAAGTGTAGAAAATTATAGACAACATTTATTTCGAATACTGTGTGCTAAAGTCTCTGAAGCCCCCACACTAACACGGCCATTTTATCAATTATGACATCAATTTTCGTCATTGCGGATATCGTCCATTGTACTGAATTGTAATTTTTAAGCAGGGAGTCCACTCAGTAAAACTGATTTTCAGTGGAGCCCTGAACAAACATACAATAGACACATACAATAACTAATAATATACAAAAAAAACAAGAATTAAGATAATAATTACGAAATGATGACAAAGTGGCAGCCCCAATAACAGTGGACGTAAGGTTGTTCCATAAAACAGTTCCTCGGTAGAAAAAGTTCGCTTGCCATAGTTGATAAACACTCTAGGAACAAATAAACGATTAACATTATGACTAAGCAGGTGAAATTTTTTCATGTGAATATGATCAGCATAGATTTTTGGTAGCCTTTCTTGTGACCATCGGTGTGAGTTTTGGCTGAGGTTTTGGCTTCAGTGTAAGCTGTTTGAAAGGACCCACTCGAAACAATGAATTTTAAACAGTAAGGTACTCATTGTGTTGTTGACAAGCAAATTTACACGATTCTATCCAATGTAGGGAAAGCAGCCATGTGGAAACGCAAGCAAAGACAAATGCTAGCGTGGATGGTAAGTAGTCTCTCTGGTTTATATGTGCCGGTTTACTTGTAGTATATCATAGAACGTACAGTTTGGATCAAGTATGGAGCTGAAAAAGCAGCACCAGTTCACTATCGGCGTGATGATGTCATTAAAGACATGTACGGATCTAGAGGTGATACTATAGCGGAATTAAATGGTTCTAGATTGCTTCCTGATGGGTTTTTGCGTCATTATGCCAGTGACACTACGGAAGATAGCTCACTGTACATGTATACTAGCAGGTGTGTGGTATGGGTAAACCAAAATAAGAAGGTACGGAATTACAAGTATTATGAGCATAGAAATCAACTGGTTTGTTTATATAATCCCGCTGTTGAAGTAATAATGTTTGAAGATGGTATTCAGAATGGAGGGGGCTTTCATTCGCGAATACTCTACCACCAGGAACAATCCACTGTACATTAAACAGATAAGCAAATACCTGCAGTTGCCCTACACAGCTTCAGTAGACTTACTCAACTGTGAGACTCTGAGTGAGTTGATGGATATGTTAAAACTTTCCCACGAAAATGATGAATATGTTGCTACAAGTTTGGGACAGCATATTGATATTGACGTTACACTGTTTGATGTGTTCAAGGAGGGAAATTGTTGCATTTCCAAAATATCTGACAACTTGTGTCAGTATAGTTTGGCATCATGCGCATCAATAGCATCAAGAACTAAAGAGGAAAGAGAGAAAATAATGAGTCAAACTACAGAGTATCCTTTGTTTGCACATCATCTTGCAATGGGTGTCTATAGCTATGTGCCTTCCAGAGATACACAGCTCTCAAAGCTTGTGCAGAAGATTTTGAACGAAGATAATTATTCTTCCGAATTGAGGCTTCAAGAAAAAATTGAGGAGAAAATGTACGCAAGCCTGTTGTCAATGGCATTTGGAAATTTTCTACAACCTAAACATTGTTGCCTCCACCAGTGTGCGGTTCACGGTGGGTCAATTCCTGACTTCTATATGGCTTCATTACAAGACAGCTTTCCACAGTGTCCAAAGTTGGTCGGTGATTTTAAAATCTCTAAAATGGATGATGCCATTGCACAAAGTTTTCATCATTGTATGTCCATCGTAATGAAGGATGCTCGTCCAATGTTTATAATGCCTTGCACAGCTAAAAAATTTCAGCTGCTTTTATGCATTCCTGGACAAAAGAATCTGGCATACATAAAGATAAAGGAGGCAAATGTTGCCGAAGAAACCGAATTGGCACTTTTTTTTGACACAGTCAAGTATGGCGTGAATTGCTTAGATCCCAGTTTGTTGCCTCTAACAAACCGTTGTAATAAGCGTGTATATATTTGGGACAATCGAGTGTATAAGTTTTTTGAGGGGAACGACTATGGCTTACCCAATATAGAGATAATCAAATCTTGTCTTGGTGAAAATTACTTGGCCAATATGGAGCTGACACCCTTGACTGAAGACAGCCATTTTCAGATGTTTACTTATGATTACCTTGAAGAGGAAGAAGACCTACAGATAGGACCGGAATGTTTTAAGGGTGTTGCCAAAGCACTGGATCTGCTCCATAGTAAAGGAATAGTACATTCTGATGTGCGGCTTGCTAATATGGTGTTCTTGCGAGGTGGAAGTAGTAAATTAATTGATTATGATTTGGCTGACAAAGTGAATACGAAATATCCTGGCAACTATAATGAACATTTTTATGTACGTCATCCCGATGCCAAGCCAGATCAACCTAGAGAGACTATTCATGACAGATACTCTTTTTTTCTGGTAATGCGATGTACTGTGAAGACACATTGGAATGCAATAAATGGTTTTATTAAAGAGAATAGGACTGAAACACTTGAAAATCTTTGCACCTCCCTCCAGTGATTACGACCTTACAGCTAATTTAGCAAATTTTTCTCAACAATAATAGTATTTGAAAACTTTTTAAAACAATATGTTGCTGCTTATTGCTGAACCAAATTTATATCATGCAAGTAGTTGTATGTGTAATAATGTACTATCATGTCACTTAATTTCGAGGCAACTATATGTATTATCAATATGTGCAGCAAGCTTTTCTATAGTAGCAGAGAGTTCTCATTCCATTTATGTTTTTGGTAAGGCGTTCCATTCTGTGGCGTTTCCGTTTTGTTAGCATTTTTAATTATTGCTGAGAATGCCATGTTTTATTTGCAGAGGAAATGGAGTGAATGAAGAGTTGCTAATAAATAAGTGAATACTACCTAATTAGAGGTGTACCAATAGAGAAATTTTAAACTGATCTGATATACTGAGTCTAAACACCAATACCGATCCTACAGTATATACTAATAAAATAAAGTGTAGTGATTTAAATTAGAACTAGGAAACTTTACACTTAAATTTTTTGCTAGTCATGCTAGTTCAAAGTACTAACAATCACCAGCAATGCATGGTTGCCTGTTGTGGTGTGGCCTCAATTAACAACCTAGACAGTAAGAACCCAATAAATATTTTAATGCATGCTCCCACCAAGATTGGTCCACATTACTCCATATTTTAATAGCTTGTAAAGATGGCTGGCTGTTTCAAGTTGTGTTTCTGGTTCATTTATTCCATGGTTGCTTTTTATACTGTAGCTTTCCACTATGACTATTTGTTGTGCGACTGGTAAGTATTGTAACAATGAATGTCAGCTACGCATGTATTTCTATGGCTTCTTGTAGTGTAGCACTTTATTTCAAGTAGAAAACTACTGTTTCCCAGCCTTGTTTAACTATATGACAGAGAGTATAATGTAGCTCAATCATAACAAAGATATAGTTCAGCTTTATATATCAGTATATCGTATCGGTGTTGGCGATGATATTGGTATCAACCAATATTTATGGTGGCCCTGAAAGGTCACCAACGTCCGACACCAATATCCGATAAGCGATGTTGGTGGAGGAAGAATCCCGATGTCAATTTGTCTCACGTGATGTGATATGCATGCAGGTGATCAAACGTGATATCGCGAATGGTGCATCCGTTGTCAGCAAGTTCACCCACTTTGCTTAAAGTTTACGAGATATATCCTCATCTATATTAGCCCGTGTGATAGGGATATCTCCTGTCAGATGTGCCATGTAATTGTGAATTGAAAATACGGCAATGAATGTGAGTAAATACACTCTGGTTGTGTCATGCCATAGCAGCCACATTTTGAGAGTGGGCAGTGAAGAATTCCTGGGTGGCGTAGCTGGATTTCACTTGGTAGCTCAGTACACTCTGTCATCTTTTTTTCTTTTACAAAGGTTTGTTGTATTGCATCCCACGTAAACGCATACATCCAGTACTTCTCGGTAGTGTATACTTATTATTATTAGCAGCATCAGCAAACACAAGAACTATTAATGAAAACTCAGTTGATTCCAAGGCCACAGGAGTTTTAATGGCCCTGTGATGATCGAATACTTCTCTCGTGCACTCTATTGCTGAATGCAGTAAACAAAATAACAGTCTACATAAATTATTATCCAGTACAGCATTATGTGGATCTTTCCGTTTGTCTGATAAACTGGCTAGTCACTTGTAAAACACAATGGCTTCCTGACCCATTCCCCCAGTACTAAAAGAGTGAACTGTGTTTCACTACACAGATTCATTACTCGTGTGCCCTCTTATGTAGTGTTCCGCTGTTAGATGAATGCAAGCACTGTGATGTCCATATAACATTTTCATAGCAACCACCCCAAAATCCATGTCTAAATGTGCCCCATCCTGAACATTGTCAGTTTTCTGCTGAAATGTTCCGAGAGGCTGCAGGCTCAACCTCTGCATCATACTGTGTACTGATAATCGCTTATTAAAACAATGATGAAGCGAGTCAGATCAGTCTGTAGTTGTGTGTCTGTGTGTACTTTGAGGGATGCTCGTGCAGAGTCATGGTGAACATTAGTAGCTATTGTCCTCCAGCTTTCATACATTATTTTAATAATTAATTCTCTGTCAAGGGGTGCTACTCTAAAATATAGCTGCCATACTACAATTCACAATTGTGGTCAAATCAAAAGGTAAATGGAGAAGGCCAATTTTAAGTAAAGAACAATGATCAAACAGTCAATCAAAGCTACATGTACGTGGGTAAGTAGTGTATGGAAACACCCCCCTTACCTGTGTTTGCCCTCCAGCACCTAACTGGGAAATCTGTAAATTCATACTGAAGCTTAAGGAGTAGGCATGGCCCACGAAATAATATCACCCAAAAAACAACCTCAATTTTCCCTGATGACGATGAGGCAGTATTAGTTAGGTAAAACTAAGCCCAAACAAGCTTTCAGATAGATCCGAAATGCTTTCAGCAAGTTGCTACGGGATTTTAAAAATAGTTTATTTAACAAAATTTTCTACTGTTTGAGTAAGTAACTGACTGACTGACTGATGCCTTCAGACAAGCCGTAGCTAACTCGATAACGGCTAAGGCTACGGGCTCGATTTTTTCACTGTTTGATGTCGCTTCGGTCCTACAAGTGCCTTTTGGCATACCGCAGTACATGCAATGCATTCTTCATGGACTTACCAGTGTCCTCCTTTGTGTCCCATACATCTACGAAAAAGTGTAATTTGGCGATAGCACGTGATGGCTTCCCTTCGTAATAGAAATCGTCCGTATTTGTCACAGCGGGTATTTTGATATCAGAGGTGTTTTTCAACCAGTTCTTGATTCATACTGCTGTGTAACGGGTTGGACATAGCCGACAACGAAGCGTAATGGATACTTCACTTTTCAGATGATAATTGATATATCTGGGGTGCACGGCACCATTTCTTTCTTGCGGTATGTGAGGTACTTTTCGAGCAGTTATTGATTCAAAATGCTGTGTAACAGGTTGAACATAGCTGACAACAAATTGTAATGGATACTTCACTTTTTAGATGATAATTTGGGTGTGCGGCACCATTTCAGATGCAGTATGCATGGGTTCACCAGTCATAATTATTATTTACAAAAAAATTAGCAAACAAGTACACAGAAAAATTTGGAATTTTCAACTAGAGTAGGGACCATAGCACATCAATAAAAAGTACTGAAACAAGCTGGAGTAGTGAACAACATTAAATCATAAGTGTTATATCCCTACTGTGCTCAAGATACCATAATGGAAGTGCACAGTAGGGATATAACACTTCTTATTGTGTTACTGTGATTTAATATCGTGCACTACTCCAGCTTGTTTCAGTACTTTTTATCGATGTGCTATGGTCCCTACTCTAGTTGAAAATTCTAAAATTTTCAGTGTACTTGTAATAATGAATTGGTCGTCATCACGCTGGAGCTCACCCAGTATGGGGTATATAAGTTGGATATAGTGTGCTTTAATTCATTCTATGCCACATGTTTAGTACAGGTTGACTGCATACTAGAGGTGCACCAATATACCGATAATAACCGATATATTGGCTACAAAACTGACCAATTCCGATATTGACACCGATATCTGAGAATAAAAGGTTTTCAGTATGGACACTACAATAAATGTTTTTAAAGTGTGGCAAAAAGCTTAAAAGGTGTTCACTAAAACCTAAGTAAAGAAAAGAAAAGAATTGTAAAAAGGTGATGATAAAAAGGTGTGCAAAAAAGAAAAAGTGACCAATTCAGGATTTGAACCATAGCCATCACAAAAAAAAACTCAAACTTGAGCTCCACACTTTAACCATTGTGCTACTGAGCCAACTACAGCATTCCTTGGGCAATTATAGTACTTATGTGTAATATCTGCTCATATCTGCTAAAAAGTAAACTTTCCACCGATATTGATATTGGTGCACCTCTACTGCATACATGTGTCTGTCATAGAAGTGAATTACGAATATACCGTCATGGAGCAGCAGTTCGATATGCTTTTAGCTCCAAACATGGATGGGACACAGTTGCCCACTATCAGGAAGATCCCTTGGAATCCAATCCTGAGGACAAAAAAGAAATAGAACAGAGCAGAGAAGGATGCAAAACGAGATGCTAAATAAGCACAAAAGAGTTTCAAGCATCGAGGTGGAGGCAGAGGTGGGAAAAGGAGGCGGTTAAAGCCATACCCGCAGTGGGGTGAGCATCAGGCTCCTGGATATTATGAGAGGAGGGAGCAGTGGCCCACCTGCCATGACGCCTCAGAGACCTTACAAGCCATAAGTACTTGGACCTTGTTTCCAGTGTGGTGGCTACGGACATTTAGCCAAGTTCTGCTCAGGGCCCAACAGACTGTATCCTTTTTCTCAGCATGTGGTAAGCAATGCTGAGGTGTATGAGCCTAGCCCAGGGTTAGAGGAGCTGTCTATGTTATGACAGTGTTTGTGGTAGCTCAACCACACCTAGTGTATGTGTTAATGAGCTGGTTGGTATTAACCAGGTTATGTCAAAAGAAGGTGTTGATATTCTATCTCATGAGCATGCAAGTGATGATAAGAGTATGCCTGACAATAAAGTGAATTCAGAGATAACTCAATTTTGGGAGCTAGAAAGCCAAAGGCCAGTGCAAATAACAGATGTGCAGGGCCGTCTTAAGCAAAGTTTACACTTTTGGAGGGATGTGCTACATGCACCTTCCCACATACTTGAATGCATTGAACATGGCTATCACTTGCCCTTAAAATTATTCCCCCACCCCATATCCAACATAACCACCAGTCAACAGAGACCTACCAGAGCTTTGTGGATGAAGCAATAAGTACCTTAACCACAAATCATTGCATCATCAGGGTGGACGTACAGCTGCATGGTTGTAGCCCTACTATCTGTTGTATCCAATGCAGTGGGAAGTTACGCTTGGTATTGAATTTAAGGTATGTGAATCAATTTCTACATGTCCTGACTTTCAAAACAAAGATGTACGTGTGGTAGCCCTTATGTTTGAAAATAACGAATACTTCTTTAAATTCGACCTCAAATCAGGCTATTACCATGTGGACATCCACCCTGAGTGTTATAAATTCCTAAGTTTTCAGTGGAAGGGTGTTTTCTATGTATTTACAGTGTTGCCATTTGGGCTTTCTAGTGCCTGCTACTTATTTACTAAGTTTCTACAGCCATTTATTTGGTTGTGGAGAGGCAGAGGTCTAAAAGCTATTATTTACTTTGACAATGGTATTGTGGCTGTACATGGGAAAGAGAGAGCCGTAAGGGAAAGTGCCTCGGTGAAAAAAGACTTGGAGTGTGCTGGTTTTGTCATTAATGTAGAAAAGAGCCAGTGGGACCCTTCCCATAGCATCGAATGGCTTGGGTTCCTTATTGACCTGTCTAAGAGTGAGTTCTCAGTTCCCAATGACAAAATAAATAGACTAAAAACTAAATTGCTAGAGCTGAATAATGCCAAATTGGCTGGTGCAAAGTGAATAGCTAGTATTACGGGATCAATAATTTCAATGTCATTAGCGCTTGGCTCAGTGTCCAGACTAATGACTCGTAGTTTGTTTGCTGTACTGAATAGTAGAATTTCATGGTAGCAAAAACTTAAGCAAGAGCAGGATAAGGTGGGCTTCTGGCTTGCTAGAAGTTAAGAGTTTAATGGATAGAATATATGGCCTAAGTCATCAGCCCTTCACATTGTTTATTCAGATGCTAGCTCTACAGGCTTTGGTCGCTATACAGTAGAACATGGTAACCTAGTAGCTAATGGGCAATGGTCAGTCGAGGAAGCAGCCCAAAGTTCTATATGGCGGGAGTTGTGAGAAGTAAAATTGGTGTTAAAAGTCATTTCAGGAAAGCTGGCAAATGAGCAAGTCCACTGGTTCATAGACAATGAGAATGTGGTTAGAACAGTAGCCCCAAAGTAGTCTTGCAAGTGGAAACTTTAGAAATATTTTCTCTGTGTGTTAATAACTCAATCAGACTGGAGCCTGAATGGATACCAAGGGAACGGAATGAGTTTGCTGACTATTATAGCCGTATTGTGGACCATGATGACTATATGTTTAACTCATCTGTTTTTGCTAGCTTTGGGGTCCACATGGTGTTGACAGATTTGCCAGCCCAAATAATGCCCACCTTGATAGATTTAATACTAGATTCTGAGCTCCTGGATCAGAAACTGTGGACGCATTTACGTGTGACTGGGGTACCAATAACAACTGGCTGTTCCCTCCTGCCTAAGTCCCAAGGGTGCACAAGCAGCAGCTGCTAAATGTACTCTAATAGTTCCCCGATGGCTTAGTTTCTGGCCCTTACTGTTCTCGAATGGCACTGAACCAGCAGACTTCATTATAGAATGGCTTGAATTACCACTAAGTGATGCACTGATTCTGCCGGGACTTTCGGGTTCAAACTTATTCCTTGGCCTCCCAAATACCCCCAATCCTGGCCATAAGGTTTCATTGTTAAGTTACTAGACAATTAAGCAGTAAAAAAAATATATATATATATATATAAATAATAATTTTTTTAAAAAGGAAAGACACTTCATTCAGAGTGCTGTAGCTGACCAAATAAATTATGGGTTGTAAGTATAAGCTGTATTAGACAGACAGCCAAGAGTTAAGTGCATATCATGTCGATTACAGCACAGAAGTATGGCATGTTCGTCACAGCTCAGGGACATGCTGTGGTGGTCACATCTTGGAGGTTTATGCTGTGTTGGTCACAGTTCAGAGGCTTATGCTGTGTTGGTACACAGCTTAGAGGTATATGCTGTGTTGGTCACAGCTCAGAGGCTTATTCGTTGGTCACAGCTTAGAGGTATATCAGAGACTTATTGGTTGGTCACAGCTTAGAGGTATATGCTGTGTTGGTCACTACTTAGAGGTATGTGCTGTGTCAGTCACAGCTCAGAGGCTTAATATGTGTGTTGATCACGGCTTAGAGGTATTTATTTATATATGTTGTGTCAGTCACAGCTCAGGGGCTTATGCTGTGTTGGTCACGGCTTATAAAAGTATGATGGGTCGGTCTCATCTCAATAAAGCATTCTGTGTCAGCTGCAGTCCCAGGGTTGTACTGGTCACACAGTGTCATGGCCCATAACACAGGAATTCAGCCTGCAGCCAGTGCCTGAATAACTTCACTACATGTGCACGGTTTTAGTTCTGTAGGTATGCTAGTACATGGGAGCTGGTTATTCATGAAAGACCTGGAGGACCCGGAGCTAAACGATCTTTCCAGCAGGTTGCCACATATGATAATGCACAATTGTGCAGATAGTACTGTTAAAAAGTACTGTGGTGCTTTCAGGAGATGGAAAACCTGGGCAGTGGCGCACAAGTTGCTGCCTATTCCAGCCAGGCTGCATGAATTTGCCTTGTATCTTCAGTTCATCGGTGAACGATCGGGATCAAAGTCAGCAGCAGAAGAAGCCTGCAATGCATTGTCCTGGGTCCACTCTATATCAGGATTAGCAACCCACCCCCTTGTGAATGCTATGTTGTCAGGCATACAGCGTTCTTTAGCTAAGCCAGTGGTGAAAAAAGAGCCAATGACCATTGGGATGATCGAGGCAGTTGTTAGAGATGCTGAACAATCAGGGTCCTTGTCGGATTTGAGGCTTGCAACCTCATGTGTTCTAGGGTACGGTGGATTTTTCAGGTTCAGTGAGCTGGTAGATCTCACACCAGCTGATTTTGCTGTCAACGGGGAAATGATGTTAATTCAAATCAGGCACAGCAAAAATGGCCAGTTGAGGCAGGGTGATGAGGTGGTTATTGCCAGAGACATCATGTTTTTCATCAAAGCTCTAAAGCAACCTTCCAACCATTTTAATATATATGATCATGTTTCTTTTAGCACTACGAACACCAGATCATCCTCTAATAATAAACTCAACCATGTCTACACTTGTAACAATTACACCAGGAACTTCTATTTCAACAGAATATCAAGACTGTGGAATAAATTACCATCCATCGATCTAAGCCAGCCACTATCAGTCATTAAAGTCAACATCTACAAGTATCTACATCAACACTTCACACTTCATTTTTCAGCTGACAATCCTTGTACGTATCATTTTGGTTGCAGATGTAGTAATTGTTATAACGTAGGTTATCTAGCGATTTCTCGGTAGTTTAGTTTTGTAATTAAGTAAATTAAGTTTTATTTTTTTCGGGCTGCCAACACGGGTTGTTGGTTGACCCTCAATACGTTTACTGTATTGTAAAGTATTAATAATAATAATAGAGCATGGTCCTGGACCTATATATGTTTGAACGTTACCTAGTGAGAGTCTGAATGACCACAAGTGATAGCCAGGGCCGTCCAGAGAAATTTAGGGGGCCCAGGGCAAAGAGTTAAAGTGGGACCCTAGGGGCAAGGAGGTTTCCATTATGCTATCCCATTTTCTAAGTATTTTCAATTTTCTACCACCGTCACTAGATCTCATCCAATGTCGTTATATATTCCATCCTCCACTATTAACTCCCGGCGTTTTTCCTTTTTCATCAACTCTCCCTTCCTATGGAACACCATTCCCCATCGTATTCTAAAATTGACTAATCCAGTTGCGTTCCGGACTGCACTTCGTCGTTTTCTTTTTGCATAATCTTATAACTGTTTTGTTTTTCAATCCGTGTATTCTAATGTTATTGTTTTGTGTTTTGTTTTTGTGTTACTGTTAAGTGTTTGTTTTTTGTACTTGTATGTTCTGTATGGGGAGCACGTTTGCAGGCTGTGCCTTTTGTGTACCCATGTCTTTGACAAAAATTGATAATCTAATCTAATCTAATCTATGATCACAAATTCACCCAAGCTGTAAGTTGAAGACCAAAAAAAAAGTCATTACATGCTGACAATGACAATAGCTACCCCTCACCAACCATATCTCCTATTTATAAGCTGGGTAGATATACTGCTCCTCTGAAGAATACTGTGACTGCTCTATTAGAGTATATAGATCTGACTGCTCTATTAGAATAATTATATCGATCTGGGGCCCGGGGCAAAATGCCCCCCCCCCTGTGGGCGGCCCTGGTGATAGCAGGTTCCTGTCAGTACACTGGGGCCTGTGCCCCACCGTCAGTAAATGTTGTAAATCACGTGATTCGACGCGCGACGATTTCTCACAACGCTACCACGCAGTTTTTAATATGAAAATCATCGCTGCAGGTACATCTCCTTATTATTTCACTATTACTAACATCAGCAGGCAGAGGGGGGAAAAAATTAAAATTCCATTTAATTCCCACTATCACGTGATTGAACCAGTTGGAGGGAAGGTGTCCGTATGAGGCTGTACGCATTGTGATGATATCAAGTCAAAGTGATAACATTTAAGAAATTGTATTGCATGTTGTAACTTCGTTTTGTGTACGTATGTATGTACTGTAAGTTACTCATACTGTATTTGTGTTCTCAGGGCATAGCTGAAAAACAGCCTTTTTTTGGCTGATGCTATTTTCCCTGATTAAATAAAAAAAAATTTAAAAAACTACTCTGACAGGTGTTGAGTGATAGAAGACGTGCAAGAGGTTTAATAAATGAAGCCAGTATTCCTTTAAAAGCCAACTGCAAAAAGTTATGGATAGTGAGCTGATAGTGATGCTAATAGTGATTGGAGGTTTGACCTATGATACTAAGAAGATTATCGAGGTGATGAGGCACGTGCTACTACGTATTCCTTTTAATGCCCGCTATGATTTAGTGTTGGACGATATTATATAGTTATACAACGGCCACGAGTGCTCTGCCTGATATAAACGCACAAGCCTGAGGGCCGTTAGGCCCGAAGGCAAGTGCGTTTATACAGGCAGAGCACGAGTGCACGTTGTATAACTGTTATGTACCACTCACCTAATAGGTGGGGAGAGTCTCACAAGACAGCTGTAACACTTATAAAGGCCAGGTTTCTAACATTGATTGTGGGTAACCAAGCCAGACGTTGCGATGACGTTCCCCCTGCAGTACTGCAGCCTCCTGAGATAGTACGCTATGGGTTATATCACTAACCTGCATTTGCTGTTCGACTCTCATGTAGTGCTCAGCATGCCAGCGTGATCACTCAATCGCCATATAGACTAAGCGCCAGACTAATCGCCAGAGTGATTCTCTCGAGTGAAAAAAAGTAGCTAAATAGACGTTTTAAGTACACAAAACCTAACTACTAAATGATGCTAGTCTAATTCTTACTATTCACACTGGCTACCAGGGACGTACGCAGGAATTTTGAAAAGGGGTTTCCACTACAGTCAAGTGACTGTTATATTAGAGTAGTTTATATTGCCTGACTGCTTTATTAGAGTATCTCGATCTTTTCACCAAAATCATAAGCTATAAGTGTTGTTATCGTGTGAGAAACTATTATTTAACTAAGATAAAAGTTTGCAATGTGTCCTGTTCCATGATAGATTCCAGATTCTGGAAACCTGAAGTTTCAATTTCTTACTGTATCAAGTAGTGTGTAAAATTCAAAGAGGTTTCCTGAAACCCCTGGAAATCCCCTCGGTACGCCCCTGGGCTAAACTCGAATCTGTTGGCATGACAGAACTGGTTACCACAATCCAACGTAAAGGTTAGTATTATTTAGAATATATTTGTTTTATTGAGTCATTGTCGAAGTGGACTACAGTTTAATCTGGGCTAAGATGGCACCAGACTATTTATTATTATTATTTATTATTAACACTTTACAGTGACCAGCACTAGTAAGGTGTATAAGTACGTTTATATATGTGTAGACTAGATTATTATTATAATTGCAGGACTCTGAAAGAGTATACGTGCAATATAGTATGTAGTTAAGTTAAGTAGTTAATTAAGTATAAAAAGAATTATAAATTATAAATTGTTTAAGAAATCAGTAGCAGATCTACGGAATGCTTCAAGGGAATCCAAATTAACAACTGAGTCAGGTGAACTATTCCACAATCTGACAGTAGCTGGGAAGAAACTGAATTTGTGTATATCAATTCTTGAAAAAGGTGTTTGATATCTTCTATTGTGCCCTCTAGTAACAGTGTCGATGAGAGATATCTCATAGGGTAGTTCTAGTGCGACAGAACCTTGCAATATCTTATAAAACATCATCAGTCTACTTACTTGTCTTCTAACCTCCAAGCTACACCATTTAAGCTCATACTAGAGTTGTGGCCACCCGTGTTGGCTTTTTCGATTGCCATTGGC
The DNA here is from genome assembly GCF_963678975.1 of Dysidea avara. Classification (NCBI taxonomy): domain Eukaryota; kingdom Metazoa; phylum Porifera; class Demospongiae; order Dictyoceratida; family Dysideidae; genus Dysidea; species Dysidea avara. The sequence continues at coordinate 39,350,726 of NC_089274.1, forward strand.
TGCTTGTAAACATTATACGTATTGGTGACGTTATGGCCCACAATCGACCTTTACATGTCAGGCTATAAAAGAATTCGAGTGATATGTGAAATGTCTTTCCACCTATTAGGTGAGGTGTCGTAGTGGTCTTCGCCATCGGCACTTGTGCTATGCTGCACAAAACCGCAGCCAGTGCAATATCTGTATATCGCACTGCGGTCGGTGCATTATAACTTATAATGCACTCGTTGTGGTCTAAAAAACCGCAACCAGTGCGTTATAAGTTATAATGCACTCGCTGCGGTCTGCAGCAGTGCAATATACAAATTATGGCACTGGCGGTGCCTTTGAACTGCCCACGCAGAGTAGTACATATCGATATTATATCGTATCGTTAGATTTTTTGCTGATATCGAAAAGTATCAATTTATTTTTAAAACTCGATATTTTGATATGATACATCACGTGATCTGAGTTAATTTAAAATGTCTATTTTAGCTTATTTAATAGTTAATTGTAGCTTTCCATTAGCTACCTTTAGCAATTTTCTGATAGACGATATGCACACTATATTACTCGCCATACACTTCTTTCCCTGCAAAAGAAGTGTATGGCAAGCGAGATGGCCTGCACTTAGCTCAAGTGGTGAGCCTGCTTCCCATACTTTTGTATGGGACTTCCGCTTTTAAGTCACCGTTGAGTTTTGCGCTGTCTACGCTACATTGATCATTTTTCGTTCAAGTAATAAGTGTGCACATCGTCTAGCTTACTATCAAATTATGTGAGAAAATTAGCAATTTACACGTGCAAATTAATGTTACAATATCATGTCGAAAAGTATCAATATCGGTCAATTTTAGTCGATATCGTATCGTTCTGAGAATCCTGGTATCGCCCATCACTACTATGATTTAGCAGATCTCCAACACTACAGTGCTGATGTGTGACATGTTGCTAGCCGATTAAAAGTTGGATCCAGAGTTGATCCGTGAGAGCTGTGGAAGAAGAAATTAGGTAAAATTGCATGCTGATCGAGCAATAGCGTAGGTTGTAGTGTCAATTAGCTACAGAAACAGCAGTGTAGCAGTATATTAGCTATAGCTAGGCACAACCATGCACTTTAATAAGATTTCTTTATAAATGTGTTAGAGTCCACAGTGAGATGGACTCGTATGTTGTGTATTTATAATTGCATAGGCGGACTTGTCGTGATGCGAAGCTTGAAGGGTGTGCCCCACCTAGGCCCTACCATCACTAAAAGTCTAGCTATGCCACTGGTTCCTGTTCCGAGCAATCCAAAAATACGAAGAATGGAGAGAGCCTGGAAGGATAAGTTACACCTGTCTACGCAGTCTATATCTTAAGAAGTTGGAAAGTCTGGGTTTCCCAGTCCAAGAGTTCGGACTTCACAGTATGAGGTCAGGAGATGTCACTGCTACAGCTAATGCCAATGTGCCAGATCGTATTTTCAAGAGGCACGGGAGATGGAAGAAGTGAGAATGCTAAAGATGGGTATGTGAAGGATAGTCTGGAGTAGTGTTGTTTTAGTTACTAAAACTAAAACAAATTTTAGTTACTAAAACTAAAAATGAAATCTGTTGTACTTCTGGAACTTACCTGCCCATTTAATTCTCGTGCTGACCTTTCTGCTGCACGAGAACGTAAGCAGGAGAAGCCAGAATATCTGCAAATTATTGCTGAGCTTAACCGCTTGGGTTTTGTTAGTCATTACCACACAGTTGAAATTGGTTGCCTTGGCCATTACCTTACAGAGACAGTAACATCTATGAAAAGAGTTTCAAATCTGAGTTTTTCCAAGACGAAAGCATTGCTTGATAGAGCAGCTGCTGTGGCTATAACTTCCTCTCAGAGAATCTTTTATGCACGTAGTAATCCAACCTGGACACTTTAAGTTAAGTTTTGTAGTTAATTATTTTTGTATGTATCCTTGCCATGCCTACGCGGATCTTATCTTTGTAGTCGCATGTGTCCGAGGCTCTGTATGTAATTTTGTCATTTCATCATTATTCTGATGGTTTCAAAAAAAAAAAAAAAAAAAAGTGGTTTTAGGGCTTTTACTTTTAGTTATCGTTTGTCAAAAGACTAAAAGTGCCTCAATTTTTATGCAGAAACTTATACTAAAACTATCATTTAATGTTTACAAATAAGGCCACTTCAACTAAATCTTTTGTTTCTCGGGCCCGACCGACCTTATATTTTTCAGCATAAAATAACTATGTTAATCACGTGATCACCTTGTAAAGAATGATAACGCCACGAAGGAGTTGCAAATTTATCTTTAAGCTCTCAAAAAGTAAGTATACAGCAACTGTAATGTAGCTTAGCTACCGTTTGACTCGCAATATCACTCTTCAGCTAGCAAAATAGCCTATTTTTATTTTACTGACCTTTATTTGGCTGAATTTCGCCCGAGAAACAAAAGATTTAGGCCTAACTGAAACTAAAAGTACTTGCCAAGTATACAAATAATTAAAAGTACTTACCACCTACAATTATAAAAGTTGTTGACTGTTTAAAACTAAATGTACCTTGCTATATTGTAGTAACACATATAGCTACTATTTGCCAGTTTATTTTAAAGTAACTAAAAGTGTTTTGCTATAAAGATATTTAGTAATCATCACAAGGAAAATGTTACTACTGGGATGTTGTCAAGCAGGACGTAGCTAACTTAAACTATCACAGAATTTCAGTAATAATAAGCCACAGGAATTTCTAATGTCCTCTTACCAATATCCTAATAAAACCTAGCACTATCACACCTCAAGCTAACCTTTGAGTTGGAGGCAACTCATGCATGGAATGGAGGAAATTGGAGCAAACGTCTACCCCATGAGACTCACATGTGGGTGCATATATCCTTCCCCAGCCTGACATGTATCTTTTATTTATTAATTTAGCTTATGATTTTTGTTTGTTTTATTATTATTTGTACTGCTTATAATTCACAATATATACACATATTTTGAATGTACTCAATATAGTCTCCTAGATCTAGGGGTGGGCTTTGGGCAGAGCCAAACTTTTTTCAACTTTCCATGTGGCCATCTGTACACTTTTTTTCCAATGCATGCTTTGAGAGTTATAATGGAGTAATCCTGATTATAATGTTCACCGTTTCCTGCCTACTTTGCATTGTGGAACCCATTTACCCTATTGCATCTACCTGGTCATCAACTACAAGCTGTCAGTAAGTAACATTATTGAATGCCTCCCAACATTAACCGCCATTTAAATACATCATTGCAACTAACATATAAACTGACTTACATATTTGCATCTAAATCCAAAAGCCACATGGGTATATGTGCAGCAGTGATATTTTGGCCAGAAAAGACCAATGATCATATTTAGTACTATATTGTATTTGTATTGAATGGTAAAATGAAACTAAAACTCTTGAAATCTAATATCTAAAATTATAACTAAAATGTATTGAAGATGATATCTAAAACTTTAACTTAAACTATAAAAATCTAACATCTTAAACTATAACTAAAATGTATTAATGATGGTAACTAAAACTTTAACTAAATTTGTTTTCTATCTACAGCTATAACTAAAACTAAAAGTCAAATGCATTACTAAAACAACACTAGTCTGGAGAACCGATTGGAGGTCTCGAAAAAGATTGGATTGTATCTTCAATGCGCAATATATTCTTTTTAGCCCTAGTGTATCAATAGCCAACCACTGTGGTGGCACAACCCCATTGGGTGAGAGTATATGCATGTATGGTGTAGTCAGGGTATGATGTGGGAGATATATTTTCTGGCAGTTGAACGTAGTGAATTAGACAAAATAAGTTCCCACAAGAATACATAATGTGTTGCATCACACCTCACATGATGCAGGGGGTATATAAGGTGGGTATAGTGTGCTTTAATTCATTCTACGCCATGTCATGTGTTTAGTACAGGTTGGCTCTCACCCCCCCTTCCCTATTTTCCTTAGCCGTGTTCTAGATGGGACGGATGGCAATGAAGCAGAACTATGCTAGCCCCCCACTCTGCCACCCAAGCATTCATGCAAATTGCCAATAATGATAGTAATGTAGTGTATGGTGTGATGTGTTTTTGCTTGTGTTCTAGTGTATCAATAGCCAACAGCAGTGGTGGCACAATCCTATTGGGTGAGAGAGTATATGCATGTGTACTGGGGGTGTATGGTGTAGTCAGGGTATGATGTGGGAGTGACACATTTCTCCTATATAGTAAGAAAAATGAGTAATAATCCAAATTTGGATTGTTCTAGTAATCCACTTTTGGAAAGAAATTGTACAATGCATAAAATAATCATCCAAATATGGATTTTAAAATTTTATATACCATGGAGTATAATTAAACTGGGTTCCTGCAAGTAATATTTTAGTAGCCAGCTATTCTTATGTATAATGGTGGCATTAAACTTTATTTTCTTGTTCCACCCAATGTACAGTATTATGAATGCATGCAGAACAGTGCCTTTATTAATCCAGTCATTACAGAATGCACACTATAAAGCCTAAAGTTACATTACCGTCAGGGGTGGATCTAGGATTTATAAAAAGGGGGCTAACTCAAGGTACTAATCTCTTGGGTAGAGGTGTGCAAAGTACACCTCCCAGCATGTGAAGCATGCTAGAACTAGAGGGGTCTGGATGCATGCCCCACCCTCCCCCAGGAAATTTTTGAAAAATAGATGCTAAAATACTGCAATTTGAAGACATTTTGACATAAAATACACATTTCTGCCTATAGATATTTTATATTCTGAATTTAGATATATATGGCTCTCTGCAGCATTTACTAATGGAAAGGTTTGGGTAAGTTCAGACAACCAAGCACATGATGCACCCTCTCACAATTGCATGCATGGTAGAATGATAATGTTGAAACCTGGAAAATTTTGAAATTTGAATGATATGAGATTGAATCTGAGAGCATTTTCAATGGAAATTGTGTACCTGAATTAAGTATACTGGTAATAACTACACAAGTAGATGAACAAGCCTTTTAAACAGACCAGTACACTTCATTGAATAGGCACAGGCAGATTTAGAAAAATTCCCTAACAGAACCAACTTTAATTTTATGCTTACACTGAATGTTCTATTAGAGTAGTTAGGTGACTGTTCTGTTAGAGTATCTCGATCTTGTACACCTCCAATGCTGATCCGGGTCCTTGTTGCATAGCCTTTAGCATAAATCCACTAATAATGCCTTGGAAAGATGTTTACAAGGTGGGTTTATGAGTATTTCTATTATTAGTGATCATATAATTATGCTAAGACAAAATTTCATTATAATCCTCAGCATATTGATTAAATAAAGTCTAAAAATGAAGGGGGGGGGCTTCAGCTCCCAAAGCCCACCCCCTAGATCCGCCCCTGACCATAATCAAAACCTATGCAGTATGCATGTAACTACTGGAGAACTGAAGAACCACAGGACAAAGGTGGACAAAAGTAAGTCAATGATGCATGTATTGTAGCTGGTCCAGTTGGATAAAATGCACGTCTTGGACAGAAGTGATGTCAAACAGTGAAGAAATCAAGCCCACAGTTTATCCATAATTGGGTTATACTTGGCTAAGGCATCAGTTATAAATAGCTAGTTATATAGACTAGTTAAAAATTCTGTTAAAATGATTTTTTTGAAATTTTATATAGGAAGGGTTTGGGGTTGCTCTGAAGACAATTATATAGGTTGGTATTAGTCACACAGAAGGAAAAGTGAGGCTGGCTTTTTGGGACAAGAAAGTTGAAACCTTCATGCTTTCTACTATGGTTTAATTACAGGAGCTCATTGTCATCCATGTTATCGATTAAGATATAGAAGTTTTGATAATCATACAATACAGTAGTACTGTATATTAGTGCGTTGTGCCTTTGCACAAAAAATATTGACTAAGAATCAGCCTCACAATGCTATCATGACACCTTGGCAATTGGCTAAGTATCTTCAGAATAGCCAAAAATACTTTGAATAGGTTGCTGTGGAGTTTTTATTCAGTGGAATGTTAATAATTCCTTCAGACAACAATGGCTTTAAGGCTACAGGTTTTTTTACTGTTAAACATCACTTCAGCCAGACTGGTACTTTCTGGCATTCCACAGTATGTACAGTAGACAAACCATGGGCTTACCTTTGTCTTCCTTTGCTTCCCATTTCTTGTTGCTAACAGTGTAACTATAAGCTTTGCAATAGCTTCTCAGAATTGTCCCTATTTTCCACAGTGACTGGATGGATTACAAAAGGGCTTGTCCTGCTATTCTTTGTCTGTGTAATGTGCTAAAATATATGTAATAGTAATATAACTGATACACTTTTCTCTAATTGATATATAGGTACAGCATGCATTCAAATGACATTTTAGTCTGGTGCCCCTTTATCTTTGATGCAGTAAATGTGGGTTCACCAGTCATACTTATGTACAAAAATGTAGACAAACAAATAGAAAAAAAATTTGGTGATTTTCTGGGATCATGGATATAAAGTAAAGAATAATGGGAGATTGCCTATACTTGTAGATACACTAGTGAACATTTTTCTGTTTCACCTTATTATAAGTTATTGGCCATGTAATTTCTAAGTTTATTTAGTCTCTGTGTTCCATTATTAGGTTAGATAACAGGGGCAGATCTAGGATTTCAGAAGGGGGGTGCTAACATAATGGTTGGTTGGTTGGTTAAGAAAAGCGATATCTGGTTAATGCAACTAGCTATAGCATGCAAAACACACTCAGCATGCAGAGCATGCTCTATCTAAGGGGGTCTGGGGGCATGTCTCCCACAGAAAAATTTTGCAAATTTATCCTATTCAGTATTAAAATTTGGCAATATTTTTGACTGAAAAATGATGCCATTTTGTTTAAGTGATTTACAATGCTTTCACAATGCTTGTAAAGCATTGCGAGTCACCTAAGTGTAATAATGATGGAATGACACCATCATTATATTTCAGAACAGTTGTAATATTAGCTGTCATATAAGGGCACAGCCAGTAACTAAAAATATATTCTTTACATAAAGAGAACAGGAAGGAGAAGGATGCAGCTATACATGATCAATACTTGCCATCAATTTTGTGCTTGAAATACCTTAATTATTTAGCAGTACATTAAATTTAGTAATTTTGAAGTTTGGTTTTTTGCTAATTATTACATCAATTCACGAATTAATAATGTAAATTCATCAATATACAAGATTACTAAATTTAGTGTATTGCTTGGCTTAAGGTATAGTTAGTGTGCTTTACAGTCTCATGGCTCAAACTATAACATCCAAACAGTAACAATGATGAGAGGGCAAGTATATACTCACCATGTAGTGTGTAGAGTACGCATACGTAGAATTTTCCAGCTAGGGGGGTCTGGGGTGATGCTTCCTCTGGTAATTTTTGGAATATAGCTATCACAAGATTGAATCTGGAAGCTATTTTTAACCAAATACTCTATTGTACTGAAAGATTGTGGGATACAAGATGGATGAGTTCGGTTGTAAGCAATTTTAGTAAAACAGAACTACACCTTTAAATGCTATTAGATTATAAGGCAATACATAATAGTGGATTGTCAAAGACATACCCAGGATTGGATCTTAAGGTCACTGTAGAGATTTAACATGCACACAAAAATAACTCCAACTTTGTAGTATACATAGCCACAGACTGTTCTGTTACTCTGACTTTTTCAACTATATGGCCTCATCACCATATTAATTTTACAGCCAGAGTCCAAAGTCACTTATACATATACAACTAGTTTTTGGCCACAACTAATCCCTTATAATGCGACAGTGTAAATGCTGTGGTATCATTTGAGCTTATAAAGTTGAGCTTCAAGGGGTTTGGGAGTGTAAACCCTGTATGACATTAAATTATATTAGCTTAATCAATTGATGCTAGATTCAGATAAATGCAGCATGGAACTTTGGTACTGATAAAGCAAAAACAAACAGCTAGTTCTCAGATACTACAGCCTTGTTAACTGTATACATGCTAAGAGATTAACTGTTTTACTTAAGCGTGTTAACCCAAGCATCAATGTAGCAACAACTGAAAATACTCACTATAATATTAAACTATTTGACAGAAGTTGTTCTCAGAAACTGATTAGTATATGGCAGGATGTTTGGAGCAATGTGAAGATAGCAGTGCACAGGTCAAGAAAACACATTGGCAACTTCTTGAAAAACATTATGATAGTTGTTCTATTAGAGTAGTTGACTGTTCTATTAGAGTAGTTGACTGTTCTATTAGAGTATTTCGACTTTTAGTTTACCAAAAGTATAATTTGAACCCCTCTTAGTAATTCTAAAACCATTCTCCCTTCTCTTTCCATCTTTTCATTGCCAATGCATATCTATAAGATGCTATACTGCAACTTCTAGAAGCTTTCTAGCTTGCACATGGTAAAATTTTGGAGGGGGGGTGCTTCAGCACCACAAGCACCCCCTAAATCCGCCCTTGCGGTAATCCTAAGGCTGCGGCACAAGTTGCTGTCAGACCTTCAGTGCTGGTCACTGTAAAGCATCAACAATAACAATCTAATCCCTAATTCATGTAGTCTATATAAAACAGGGGCGTGCACAGGAATTTTGAAAAGGGTTTCCACTACAGCTAAGTGACTGTTATATTAGAGTAGTTTATATTTCCTGACTGCTCTATTAGAATATCTCGATCTTTTCACCAAAATTATAACTCAGAACAATGCTATAAGTGTTTACTATCATGTTAGAAACTATTATTTAACTAAGATAGAAGTTTAAAATGTCCTGTTCCATGATAGATTCCAGAATCTGGAAACCTGAAGTTTCAATTTCTTAATGTTTCAAGTAGTGTGTAAAATCCAAAGGGGTTTCCTGAACCCCTCAGTACGCCCCTGTAAAACATGACTGAATTAGGGGTTAAAGTCCACCAGTATAAATTATAAGCAATATATATCTTCCTTGTTTCTTTACTTTTTATATCTATGATCCCTAATCAACCTGCTTGTTATTTTAAAATCATCAGTTGATATAATAACTAGAAATATGGGATTAAAACTCCTTAAAGTGGACGACTAGAAATTGATCATTCATTTATAGTAAAATTTTTATACAAAAGTGGATGACTGGAAAAATCCTGATTTGGATGATTATTATATACTAATTTTGCTCACTTTTATAATTATAGGAGAAATGTGTCATTTCATGTAATTTATTACATCACAATATTATTAAAGTTAACATGCTTGGTGTGCATGGGTATGCTAACTAAACATAGTGATGTCAGAGGCATTACACAATTCCTAGACTAATTTAGCTGGTGTTGGGTAATGTGATAGGCATTGAGTGACGGGAAAAGCCACACTGTCTAAAAGTGAATGGTCATGCTGCTTATACCATAATCATGGATATATACATATATGTGTGCACATATATATGCATAAAGTTTTTAGTGACCTGGTATGATCATGTGTGAGGTTTGTAATGTGTTATATCACTTCTAAATATTATTTATATAGCTACACTGTAGGTGGTGACTGAGGATTTAGGGCAGGCAAATGAGATCCTAGTTATATGTACTTGATAATGTTAAGTTCTGTTAAACCATATCCAAAAATCAACTTGCTTGACATAGCAGCTTTCAACGATTGCGTCTGTTGTGTTTGTTTGCTACTGGCCAGTTGCTGCAGTTTGAATAGACTCCTTAGCAGTTTGCTGTAAGTGTTGCACCGATAATTCTTTAACAGCCGATATAACTTAGGTGATTTTGCAGGTATCGGTATCGGCTATGAAGAGGAGGTTATTTGCCAATAACCTAAACCCACAATCAATCATTAACGACAGTAATAAACACATGACAGTATGAAACAAAGTGAATATTTAGCCGGTCACCGGTCACGGTGCAAATATTTATTTAGCCGGTTGTTTGTTGTATAAACATTAGGAAGTGTCACCTATAACTCTAGTATCAAACACACCTCTTGTTTTTGTACTATTTAAATGTTACAAATATAACCCACACCAATGAAGAAGAAACCAAAGCTGAACCCAACCCTAACCCTAACGCTGACCTGATATTTGCCACTCGCAAACCCGGGCCAATCCTAGCTTACCTCGAACTCACCGAAAAACTTACCTTCATACAGACAGTGAAAGTTATTATTACGTTTAAGAGGCAAACATCAGGTTAGCTTTAGGTTTGGAAACTATTTTTTTCCTAAGTCTCTGCCATCAGTAGCTATCAGCATAGTATCAGTGAGTCCAAATAGAGATCCATGCCATGGCAAGTATGTTTACCATGCTGATTTGTGTTTCTTTTGTTTAGTTTCTTTTGTTTTTTCCCTTTTGATGTGTTGACAACTTCTGTTAATCATTTAAAGCTAAAACTGAAACGTTTTTGTTTTTAAATTCTAATTAATTTTCTGTAACTTTCATCTTATTGTTTGCATGTATATTTGTTTTTGTAGCTGTTTGTGTGGTATAGTTGTATGTTGTGTGTAATTTTTGTGGGGAAGCACCCAGTACAGGCTTATGCCTTTTGTGTGATCCCTGTCATTGACAAAAATTGTTTATAAATAAATTTCAGCAATCTCTATTTCCCAGTAACTACATGTGTTCAAAAAGATTACGCACCTATTTATTGATTATCGCCAATTAATTACCCAATTACCGGTTTACTTTTCAATTAAGCTTGTAAGCGCAGGCGCTTATATACGGGAACAAGACGATTTCCCTTATTCTCAAGCTTGTTGGTTCCTTGAATAGACATGGATCTTGAAGGTTTAGTGCTGGAAGCTAAGAATCACGCTATTGAGAACGGCGTGTTGAAGAAAAGTATTAACCAGGAAAGAATGGTAGATCTAATCCCGTTTACGCTGTGGCCTACGCAGTTCCCGAAGAAGCAGTTTGATTTCTTAACTCAACTACAGACAGATTTCAACTTATTGATAGATGGAATTAGTCAAAGCAAGCGATTACTCCTGGATTCTTTACAGCAGTGAGTGTTAAAATTTATTCTTTAACTGTGCTCTTTTTATGAGTCTAATACCTTTCCAGACTTTAAACTTTTTAAGCGGGGTGAATCAACCCTCAGCTAGCTACGTGTATGCAGAGCCAACTTTTATTCATGCAGCTGTGTTCATACCTTATGGACTCTCGTACGCCATCTGAGAAATCCAATTAGAAATCCATTAAATATTTAGAAATCCCAAAATTTGGAATACTGTTTTTATTTCTGTCTGTTCACGCACTCAATTTCAAGAATGGCAACAAGTCACAACTGCAAAATCATGGTGAAGATCAAGCTTTCAGACGATGACTAAGTAGTTACAATGGCTATTTGGAGTTTTGGCTGCCAGATATTTCGTGAATTAATCTGCACAAACTACACTTTTGCTCTTGTCAAGGAGAAAACACAAAGCAAGATATAGCTGCTGCTAAAGACTTTACAACAGTAGTACACAACTTGCGAAAATTCTTCCTTTAAAGTTTGTCCAGCAAGATTTCCAACTGCACTTCACCATTAGCAGTGGGTGTGGTCACTCGTGGCACAAGCTAATTAACTTGACAGACAACTAGTGGCTTTGCGTACAATCATCCTCAACTCCTTACTAGTGTCTCAAGTGTAACTGTCCACGGTGAAAATTGTTCATGTCGTCGAATTCTTGCGGTCTTTTGCTGTAATTCCAATTGTCACTATGAGCCAGGTTGCACATGCACATATTTGAATATCACTTATTATGTCATTAAAATAATGCACCCTTCGAACCAGTGAATGAATGTAGTACATTCGTTTATGTACTACTGAAAAGAAAATAAAAATTGTATTTAATGTTCATTGAAATATTACACATATTTGGCAATCATAAGCTATCCCTTGATTTGTACACCAATTGCATTGTTTAAAGTGTATTGTTCCTAGCTCAACCTATGCACTGATGTTTACCACTACTGCATGATGATGCGCATGGTGGCTTCCACTAGTTTAAGAACCATTGCGAAGCCATCATGTGTGGTTCTTACCAATCAACAAGCCTTTCACAACAATCTGAAACCACGTAGCAGGATCCCAAAAATCTGGAGGTGCCAGAACAAAACTGCTATACTGCATTCACCAGACCCTTTTCCTTTCCAACCCAATACAAAAAAAAAGAAAAGTGGTCTGGTTAATACCTATCTGCCATCCTGCACAATGGTTCTATCTGTATCACATGAAGTAGCCACTTTGATACCTAAATTGAATTGTCTTTTAATTTTCACCAGGTAGTAGTACTAGAAAAATCATCTAGGAACAGACTGGAAATTAACTAAGTATGAGATTTCCATATTAGCTAATTTCTAGCCTAAGATCAGAGAGGATTATAACTAGTCTTTGTTGATCTGACATTATGTCAGATCAAAGTCAAAGATGATCTGACATTGTATGGCAATGCTTAGCAGTATGCGTAAGCATGCCAAGTTGGGGCATACCCCTGAAAAAAATTTCAAAGCTTAGATGTGAGTATTTTGACACCCAAAACTCCTTCAGCAGCCATGCACTGTTACGTTGTTAAACCACATACATAATTATACAACTAAGTACTAAGAATAATACGAAATGCGGTTAAAATTACGTCATTAATAATGAATAAATAAGTAAATAATGTTTGAGAAAACTACGAGGCCTAGAGACATGAGCTAAGTGGGGATAGATTCGCCTGTGAATGAAGGCACAACCGTATAATAAGTATGCCTGTTTGTGCTGATGACTTTACCGTACGTGTAATTCTATATAACACCCAGCACCACACCCTTGTTTAATTACAGGAGAAGATTAGTAAACGTCCACAGGGTGACTACAGCAGAGCCAGAGGCCACCTTACACGTAAACAACAACATTAGATTACAAGTATGTTTAAATGTTTGTAACTATGTATTTTGTATGCAGGATATGCGCTCCAGGCGTCATGCAGTGAACAACCAGCTGATGACCAGTTGGGATACCAGCTGGAACAACAAGGTAATGAGTAATGCAATACTTGTACTGGTAGTTGTATTATACATCTTCATCTTTCGTCTGGCTTGCTAGCAGCTGGAATTATTTTCCACTCGGCTTAACTACTACTCTACTGTGAGTCTGTAATAGCTAAACAAGAAGCCGATGCAGTACTGCATATACAACAATGTGTAACTATCTCCTGTATGTTGTGCATGGCTGTATGCATAATATTATAGACTGTGATCACTGTGCCAATGCCACACCGCTGATATACTGGCACATATACTGGCACATCACCAGTGGCCACCTCTAGTTACAACAGAGTCTGTTATGCCATATTGGCTTGATTGGGATCAATTGCTAATTGTGCCTTCACCATGTCCCTTGTTCTGCATAGCCTCACTTCACTGCTGAGTAATCTTCAGACACACGTCACACCTACAATATATAGTTACTTTCAATATAGCTAACTTAACTTGGTTTTTGTGTAGGTTGTGTTTTAGTATTGTGGCTTTCTGATGCCAGTTAAACTCCCTTGCCTGTGTATGTATGCATATGTATCATTTCCACCGGTACACACACACTGCTCTGAGTACTGCCTATGGCACTGTTTATACTTGCCCAATGGGTAGGTTGCTATGTTGGTGTATGTACTTGGTTGTATGTGACGTGGTCCTAGTAAATGTAATAATAACATTATGATGATTTGATATGAAATTATCCAATGTGATGTTTTAACTGCAGGACATTTAAAACCCCTTTAGAAGTCACTAAAATAATGTGTGAGCATGTGGTAGAATGGTGCAGATTGTACTTCGTTGAAAGGTGCAGGTTCGATTCCCTAAGTCATACAACCTTTTTCGCTTTTTAAAACCTTTTAGGTACACCTTTTAAAAATCTGTTCGACTGCTCTATTAGAGTATATCGATCTTTTCTAGCGGAAATCAGTCGGCCATCCTTGACCGGCTCAGTACGTAATTGGGCAGTCTTCGAGCCAGTTGGTCGGTAAATGTCCAATGGCCAACCGTTATAATCCACTCTGCCCTTGGAAGAGAGATTATTATGCATGCTCTGCATCTTGTTCTGATCATGTTATTTACAGGGTAAATACCATATAGCCTAAATGTTTCTAGGGATTAATTTTTCAAGGTTGAGCTGTGTTACCTAATTTAAATTTTTCACAGATTTATAGCAACTTCCAAAATGTATGGTGATCCCAAAACTCCAAAATCAGCAAAAAAATTTCCCATCAAAATATTTAGGGTATATGGTATATTGCCTAACATACACCTTCTAGACTGAAAGAAAATACCTTTTTGTTTGTCTACATTTACAGATGTACGTGCCATTATACTACTGTACTGTGTTGCCCTTTATATAAATTCAGCTGTATTCAAAGGAGTCATGTATTGTTTTGGTATGTGTAGGGTACTCAACTATGATGAGTTCACCAGAAGATTAGTTGAAATTTATAATGAAGTTGATCAGAGTAAACAGGTGATCAGTGCTGTTGTACAGTATGCATGTACCAATTATGGCTACAGTTCACAGACATTCCTTTGTATGACCACACAATGACCACACAGTGGTCATCTCTAGTAGGTTTCAAAAACAGCTAAGGTGGTCACATTATTAAGACCATATTTGCTTATTCAGCCACGGGCACATGCCTGGTTCCTGAAATCTTTTCCCAAAGACCATGTGTGTATGTATGGTTCTACGTATGTTGGTCCACATCCATGCATGTGAGAAAGCAGCCAGTACGTATATGAAAAACTAAAAGTTTTATAGAGTCTGTATTAAACTTCCACACTGTTCTCACTTGTGAGGTTGCTTATTTATGCTGGATTGAGCCACAGGTTTATATAACAGGGTACCAGTTGTAAAGGGATTCTCTATTGTTGGTGGTAGGTTTGTCTCTTTCTAATGTGAATGAAGAGCAGCCTTGAAGTTTTGTATACTTGAGAAGATACATTTTGTATTTATTGCGGTTTGTTTGAAATAGTCTTGCTAGCCTCACACGCTTGATCTGTACAGGCTCTGGTGTCACTCAATACCAAAGCCTGGAAACCTTTCAAAACTGTTTGTACAGGAAATTAATTGTGGCTATGTAAGTAATGAAATCATGACAAGCTGCAAAAATTTAAGCCTTCTGCAGTAAACATCTCTTGATAATGCTGATTGTCCATCCTCTCTTCGCTTTTAGCATCATGCTTCATATTCACTTCACTACTACAACAATTACGAAGTGTTGGACCTTCGTTCATGTACTGAGTAGTTATAATTGTTCATCGAATACATGATCTTATCATTACACTATGAAGTTTAACCAGGTCTATGACACAATTGAAGATATCAAATTTCGTTGGTGACTTACAATCTTTATCTTAAACAGCTTCCACTCAACTCAGCATTGTATTAAGTGATACAAACCCTCTGTGGGTTAGCCAAGCAAGACTATGTTCCTTTAGCAGTGCCTAACAACACAAACAAAACAATCATGAAATGACATGAACTATTTAAATTTTATGCAAGACAGTTGTATGATATCCATAAATCTCTCTCATGTAAATACCATGTACTAGTGAACCGGTACTTTTCTGAGCATGTATACAACATTCCTCAATGATTGGTCAACTACTCTTGATTTTGATTAATTCTGAAATCTATTAATTACGTAGGATTTTATGTTTTTGAACCAAAACCCTACTGAGCCTTATTTCTACTGTGAAGCACATTCATGGGTCCCTTCAAGTTGTTCATACTGATCCATTTTTAATTCTTTGCAGAGTGGCATTACTCTAGGTATCAGCAGATGTGACTACATGTTAAGTGATGAACCAGATATGGTGTCACCCAAACTAGTGGAGATGAACACGATATCTGTCAGTTACATGGGGATCTCCCCTGAAGTTGCTAAACTCCATAGGTAAAATTATAATTGAACAAAAGTGAAGCAGATCTGTGATAGAAAGAATATCATTTGTATGTACAGTGCTCCCTTGAACCTCTGATATGCAAACACTTGGTTATCCGAAGGGTAGAAATGACTGTTCTATTAGAGTATTTGTACAGGGCTCTGTATATAAAAGAATGGGCTTTGATTATCCGAACTTTTTAATTATCTGAACATGTCTTGGTCCCAAGAAGGTCGGATAATCAAGGGAGCACTGTTAATGTCTTATCATAGTACGTCTGTTTTGTCAGGCTTCAGAGTATTGTATAATTTGCTTCCTTTTTGCATGCAGAGTTCTACAAGTAAAGCATAAGGATGATAGTTACAGAGAGCATTACACTGGAGAAGTACGTATAAATGTGTTTTGTATGTATTCGTTGTATAGTTACATGACTTGACATGTAGGACCATGTCCTAGTTGTCAAGGTGTTCTCCCACTTTTGAACTCTTGGTTTCATTATTAAACTAGTAGTTTAGGACCTTGCATGAGTATGTGGATTGATCTGTCTATTAAATATGTATTAACTTTTTGAAGGGCTGTAAGTTTCCCAGGTTTTGTAACCTACAGGATTGTTGCCTCAAAGTTGTAGTGTGTCCGCCTTTTAGTAAGATTGTCTTATTGAAGTGGCCATGTCCAACATCCTGTACTGAAGTAAATGTGTACTTTCGAGCCCTCAGTGATAAAACTACCTTGTTATTAAGAATAATTTTTAGTCCCAGAGGTGGCCACTTTGATAAGGTACACTGTATGATTATTGTATCATTCAACCCTGAAGAAGTTCTAGTGTTCCACCAATACAGAAAAAATACCTACCGATCTGATACCAATACCATAAAAGGGATAGGAAACGCAATAACGTGACATCACGAAATCCGTACATTTCTATTGGAATTCCGTGTATTACGTCACGAACATACTCGTTATGCTTGCTGTGCTTGTATCAAAGAGAAACAAATTCTTGTAACGACAGAATTTTGCAACCAAAAACTGTGAAACTTTGCTACAATTAACCCAAGGAAGTAATCGAGGGAACTAGGATGGTACCAACCCTCAAAAAAGTTATGCGCAAAATTAAAGGAGATTGAAAGTGAAAAATGGCCCAAAAATTACTTTAAACCACTTTACTTTCTTCGTAAATATATTCTGTCCTTTTAACTGTGATAAACCTATTCCTTACCATTTAACAGAGAGAACCAGAGGAAATATCAGAGCAAAACAGAAACTGTTGCTTGAAGAAACGACTAAGTATCTTCCATTTTTTACCAAAAGTTTAAACCACCTTGCAGTACAACGCAATGGTAAAAGACTGTGTTGGTGACACGCCTAGCTTACCACAAGATTTGAAAGTGGAACGGGCTATAAAAGAAGCGGATGGATGAGGCATGAAGGTACTATGAACGAAAGTATGACAGCATGTAACAATCACGGTTAATGTGATGCGCTTTGTTACAAAATCTACAGTCTGAATTCTCTTGCCAAAATCTCTCACATAGGCCTAAATACTTGCTGTAGTCTGTTGGATTACTATTTACACTGCTTAGAACACTAATTCCCATGCTTGAGCACAAAACTGTCTTGTCCTTTCAAGTCACGCGTAACAGAAATCAAACCGGAAATTGCTTGCATTTCCTATCCCTTTTACTCTATTATCTATGCCAATACCTACCAATACTGGTAATTGCCATATAATTATTTTATGTTTGCTCATGGCTATAATTTTATTGTCTTGTATTTCTTTGCACTAGTGTTTCACAGTGGAACCTCAATTATCCGAATCTCTTGGGACCAGGGGTGGTCCATAAGTCAGTCCGTATCTCTGAAACTGTGTATAAATAACCATAAAACAGCAATAAAGAAAATTTTTTAAATTATCAGCATTATTAACTACCCTAAATAGAACAGTCACTGCTCTAATACAGCAGTCATTTCTGTAGTTCAGTTAACTGAGAATCCAGATAAGTGGGGTCCAGATAACTGAGGTTCCACTGTATAACAAAGTAAATTTCTATTAGGATAGATTTGCACTAGAGTATATCTTTTTCAAGAGAGTGTGATAATTTCAGTTACTCAAAGTTCTCCAGAGCGAATCTTGCACCTTTTATGCTAGAATAATGCTTAACACTACTTCAAATCTGTTATGCCCCAAGTTTTAATTACTATTGCTAGCATTTATGATGATAATGACAATCGGTGTGAGTGACTGTTAGTCGGTATAGTAGCCTAATAACCGATACTGACTGGTACAGGAATGGCAAATTTCGGGCTTCAATTCAATACCAATCCGATTATCGGTGGAACACTAAAAGGTTTTAAATTTGTTTTGCTGTGTCATTGCATCACATTTATACATGTTTAGATTGCACATGTGGATAGCATCTCAATGATCTCTGATGCAATGGCATTAGCTTGGAAAGAGTATGGACGACCAAAGTAGGGAAACCTATGCATGCTCTGATAATTGTATGCATGTTGTTTGTAGGGCAGTGTTTGCTATGGTGGTGAAAAACGAAGAGTCAAACGTTTTTGATCAAAGCAGGATAGAAAGCAGTTTAGCACTAAGGTGAGTAGGCAGTACCAAATGCAAATTTTCCCATGGTGTTTGCATGCTCCACACTGTGACATTGGTGTGTCAAGTAGCTAGTATATAGAAGTTGAGTTGGATCCTGAAAAATAGCTATAATCCCTGTAAAAATGAAAAGGTGGATTTTTTCTGAAGAGAATTAACATTTCAGCCAAACAGATGGTTGGAAACAGACATGTGTGGTTTGGCTCCATTACAAGTTCAGGAGAGGGTTGTTATAAACTACATTTTATGGCTTTCCCAAAGGAAATGTATGATTTTTACAGTATATAGCATTGTTTACAATGGGTAAAATACTTGTGTACTATTAAAAAATTCTGTAAATTTTTTTGAATGCTTTGTTCTTAGTGAAGAAAGGGCCTAACGATTAAAACCTGTATACCACCTTATTCGCTTACTCAAGAGGAGTTCAAAAATCTTCGTTTTGTTGCAGTAGACTAAAGGAGTTATGGACATTTGTTTACATCCAGTCAAAGCAATAGTATGCCATTGATCTTTCTTCAGTGAATTCGCCTTTGTATGTAGTGAAGAAAAGTGATACAAGGGAATACTTACTCAGTAATTGATTCCTCCTATTTACTGTTTACACGATGGTGCAAGTTGCAACTCTGTATGTTGCTAACTTTTTAAGTTACAACTGTTTCAGTAAGTGCCTGTTATTTATTTTCCCTCTACTTGTTGTACAAATCGATTTTTCTGTCGCTTTGCAGGGCTGTAGTTATTGGCACACGAGGCTGAAACTTTTCCAGAGCATGCACTTGACTAAGTAGATTATAAGTATTAGAATTTGAAAAAAAAATGTATGATTATGTTGGGTTTTCGCAGATCAGGTCACATATTCACATTTTTAGTGGGTCAAGCAGTGCTACAGATGTGTCAAATTTCAAGATCATGAGTAATTTATCCATGAGATAAATTATTACATGTTTTTAAGGATCCTGCTCAACGCGTACTTTACTATACTAGGCCTAGATAAACATCAAACTGTCTTGTCCAACCATTATGTAGCATATGGAAACGATACAGTACAATGGTACTATATAGTAGGGACAATAATGAAGGTGTGGGTGTGGCCCGCGATAAAATATCACCCAAATACTTGCCTCAATTTCCCCTTATGACAACACGACAGTACTGTCTAGCCCAAAAGTGCCTTCAGATCAACTCAAAACGTTTTCGTCAAGTTGCTCCAGAATTATAAAAATATTGAACAGAATTTTCTATTGCCTGCCTGCCTGATGCTTTCAGTCAACTGTAGCAGAAAAGTGGCTGCAGCTATGGCCCTACTTCTTTCATAGAAACTCTTTGAATTCACTTAAGAAGAATCCTTTGGAATACTGATAGTCAAATAATACGTGCGCTATTATCTTACTTTTATCCTTCCATATATTAGAGCGGCCGTAGCACAGTACAGCTTTTGATCTCCAGGCATGCACATTTTGCAATGTCATTGTACCAACATATTGGAATACACATGTGGGTAGTTCAGTGAGCTGGGCTGTTCTTTGTTATAGACAAGATGTCGCCTGCCACCAGCTAGGAAATGGACTGCTTGTGGAATAGTATGACAAAGCATCAGTGTTGAAACCAGGTCAATGCTGCTGACCCACTGACCTGGACAGCAATCTGGGTCAGACCCGGATTTGACCCGGATGTGACCCAGATTAATTAAAGCCGAGGCGTGCGATAAGAGCTATGTTTTGAGTAGTCTCGAGCGAGTGAGACTACATTTTGAGCGTTCGATTCATGTTGAGTAAACGAGTAGTTATGTGCTAACTAAGCCGGTAAGCTTATGATTTAAAATCAGTCAATGGGTTTGGTTCCACGTAGCTACTATGAGTTTGCAGACAGTAATTGGGTGTGGCTTCGTGCATACTTAGTATGATGATAAACGTCTTATTGATTATTAAAACAATATGTAGTATACAAACAGGGGCCTAGACTCAGGTAGGGTTGGGCGATATTGAAAATTTCCTCCCACAGTTATTGTGGAGCTTATTATCACGATTATTGCAAATATCACGGAACTATAGCAAGTACACTCAAAACTGTTTACACAGTATAATGCATATAATGCATGGGTGAACTTTGTTTACCATCTAGCTAGGAGTTTGGAAAAACTTATAGAGCATGGAGTGCATATAAATTTTGAAGGAGAGATAGCTAGTTTCTATCTATGTATATAGCTAGCAGATAATTTACTAAGGCTTACTAATGTGAAGCCAAAATTTTTATCCCACAATCACAGAAGTGCTGTAATACCAAGAGTTAATAATAAGAGAGGAGAGTGTCTAACGCTTTATAGGCCTGTAATAGATGATTGCGCAGAAGTTAAACGGCTTCCTTTCCGTGTAACGTACAGGCTTCTAGTATTTGTTTGTTTCCTTACTGCAATTAGTTTAGTCGCACCGTGATGAATCCTCGAGAATATTCAAAGACTGAACTAAAGACTGAGCTGTATGTACAGGGAACAGTGCTCCTTCAATTGAAGAATGCTCAAAGGTAGGGTAACATGGCGACGCAGTGAAAATTCAAAGCGATGCTCCGCCTTTGGTTCAGTGTTTATTGGTTTCTCAGACGCTCTCCCCCAGAGTTATCTTCGAGGTTAACAGCCACACTTCTTTACGCAACAGAGCGATGCTCTTCGTGATGAACTTGAACATCGAGTTGAAAGCACGCCCTTGTGTCTGGGATAGCCTTTGTGGTTAAATGCAAAAATATACTAGCCAGTCTGTACGTTATGCGGAAAAGAAGCCGTTTAACTTCTGCGCAATCATTTGTTACAGGACTATACAGCGTTAGATACTCTCCTCTCTTATTATTAACTCTTGGTAATACTGATTGACAAGTACAATATGGCATTGTTAACACGTGTAAGTGTGTAGTTGCAGCTGTAGCTATGACGGTTTTTCAAAAACAAGGCGGTATTGGTTATTGCCAGCTGTAATATCGCCTTGTTACCGTCATACCGGTATATTGCCCAACCCTAGACTCAGGGTTACCATACACTGATAGCCAGAGTGATCAGTGCAGGAGCTAGTGCAGTGCAGTGCAGGATCAGTGCAGTGCAGTTTCCCCAATATGTTAAAGTGGGTGTGGCTCACAAAAGTACTTATCCAGCTGCAAGACTAGACTATATACTACTCGTACAATAATCGATTAGTGGGTGTGGCTCCACGCAAGCTTGCAGACAGCAACAGACACAGTTTTGTGCTACAAACTGCACTTACTAATAAATGGGTGTGGCTGAGTGTATGTTTGTAATGCAATAAGTGGGCATGGCTCATGAAAGAGCTATGCAACTAGCGTTTATAAGTTTCCATGGTGTCAAACGAACAATTTCGTTTCTCATATGATCCAATCCGGGTCAGACCAGGATAATTTGTAAACCGGATGACCCAGAGAAAATGTGACCTGGATGACCTGACCCGGTTTCAATGCTACAAAGCATACGTATGTATGAAAGTAGACTATTGTTGTAAGTGAGTTAGTCTTGCGTAGCTGCTTATAAGTGAAGTAGTCTGGCAACTATGCCAGACCTTCTTACTGTTTTACAGTATCTGGACATCATGTACTACTCTGATCCAGCTTGTTCAGTACTTTTTATTGCAGTGGTATTACATTGTCCCTACTCTAGTTTAAAATTCCTAATTTTTTCTTATACTTGTAAATGTTAAGTGAGTAACATGTAATGCGATCATAGTATGTTTATCTTACAGACATCACATCAAGATGATAAGGTGTACTCTTAGCTGGTTACATGATGTAGCTACTCTAGACACTGATGGAAGACTAATAGTGTATGTTACACACAGTATATAGAATTATCCTTCACTCTTGTTGTGATATAGAAATGGCACAGAGGTGGCAGTTGTTTACTACAGAAGTGCATATCACCCTGATCTGTTTGTGTCTGAGAAGGATTGGAGTGCTTACTCTTTGGTGGAGAAGTCCAGAGCTATTAAGTGTCCATCAATTTCATATCACCTATCTGGTTCTAAGAAAATCCAGCAGGTTTTATACAATGCAACTGTATTAGAAAAGTAAGTGGAAATGGGCACATGCCATGTACATATTGACAGATAACAATATCATACAGTACGGTAGTACTGTATATTAGGGATCATGAAGGTTTGGGTTTTTCTGGCCAATAATATCACCCAAAAACCAGCTTCACAATACCATCATGCATGGTGCCTTGGCAGTATTGGTGCTGTTCAATGTTGCTTTGGCCCTAGATGTGCCTTTTGGCATACCGCAGAATGTAAAATGCATGCATCATGCACTTACCTTTGTCCTCCTGTGTTCCATTCTTTTTGGTGACAGTATAAGGTGTCAATTCACAGTAGCACAATGCATGGCTTCCCATTTGTGAATGGGAATCATTTGTATTTTCCCTGGTGACTGGATTGATGCAAAGGTATCTTAATTTGTAATATTGTGTGACAGGCTGAAAATAGGTGATTGCGAAGTGTAATGGCCATATCACTTTTGAGTCAGCAATTGATAGTTGGGGAGAGGGAATGGTCTGTACTTTTCATAGTAACTACAGAGGCACCTCTCCTGCTGTTCTTCATTTGTAGTGCTGTGTAATGGGTTGAACATAAGTGGAAGTGAAGTGTAATGACACTTCACTTTCGAGTCAATTATTGATAGCTGGTGCGCGCATTCAGATGAAAACATTAATTCTGGTGCCATCCTTTCTTTTGATGCAATATGCGTGAATTCACCTGTCATAATAATGTTACAGAAAAAGTAAACAAACAAACAAATTATAAGGAAAATTTTGAATTTTAAGTTTGATTAGGGATCATAGAAAAAAAATAGGATACTGTACTAGTGAACATTTAATCCCTAATTCAGTCATGGGAAGTAGGGATTAAATGTTCAGTAAGTATAGGCAACCTCCTTTGTTTCCCACTTTTTTTTCTATGATCCCTAATCAAACTTAAAATTCAAAATTTTTGGAATAAAATAAACTACCATAGATGTATGTGATTTGATTATTGAGATTTTATGTGGCAAACTTCTACTGTGCTACATAATATCACAATAACTTAATTCTCAATGTCAGCAATCAGCATTCACAATTTGTTTATTACAAAATTACTGAAACGTGTCCTGTCTAAATTAGACCTAGTCTAATACTGGAGCAAATGTATAATAATTGGTTGTTGTCGTACCATGTGACGGGATTATTGATGAAATGCTCCAATTATGAAATTTCGCTTGTGAATTGCAGTATGCTTGTGATAGGAAAGTGATTTGTGTTAGTTTTTTTTTTTTTTTTTTTTTTGCTCTTGAGTTTTAGTGAGATTCGAAAATTTTATCCCAGGAAAATAATAACCTGTATGGTAGAGAAGATACTTATAGTCTTGAATACAACCTACAATTTCCTTATTTAAGCTTGCATCCATTTTAACCAGGCATTATGGTATTACCATTGGATAATACAGTAGTACAGTACATATTATATCATATTTATCTCTTTACAGTTTGATCAGTGATGTAACATCAGTACAAAGAATAAGATCTACTTTTGTAGGACAGTATGCTCTTGATGAAGTATGTACTACTAAATATCAGCGTTGAAACTGTGTCACTACTGCTGACCCAGATGATCTACTGACCCGGACTTTCTTCAGATTAATTAAAACTGAGGCGTGTGGCAAGGGTTTCATTTTGAGTGCTTGATTAGAAATGTTAACAATAGTAGCTATATAAAACTAAACAGGTTAGGTTTATAATTATGATCAGTCAGTGAGAATGGTTCCAAGTAAGTTTAAGACAACAAAATGCGTTTGTTGTGAGTGGGTGTGATGCTTACAAACAATATCACACATTCCTAAGTGGTCATGGTTCATGAAAGAAGCTGGATTTTCGCAATACTAGACTATGCCTCGACAATCAATTAGTGGGCGTGGCCCCATGTAAGCTTGCAGACAGCAATAGACATGGATTCATGAATACCTACAGACTACAATAGTATATTATACTACTCATAAATGGGTGCAGCTACATGTATGCCTACAGACACTAATTCCAAAAAGTGGGCGTGGCTCGCAAAAAGTTGGGCTACAGCAGGACTAGACTATGATGCATTAACACACTTCCATAACATCAAACTAATTAATTAATTTTTCACGTGATTCAACCCCCGGGTCAGATCCAGATAATCTGTAAAGCAGGTCAAACCCGGATAACCCAGACAAAATGTGACCCAGATGACCCAACCCGGTTTCAACGCTGTTACATACATGTACGCAATGTGTAGTGAAATTTGTTTGATAGTTTATGGTGTTGATAGCATGTCACTGTAGTCTAGTTAGCATTCAGTGATTTTCTTTATTTCAATTTGATTCCTTTAAAATCTCTTACAGCACTTAGTGGGTCCAAGTACAGATAAATGTATGTATGGTACAACCTGCTATTAGTGACTACCTCTTTTACCAGCAAACAATTCCCCAGATGAGAAATTTATGTAATGATCCACCTTTATAATTTATGAAAGTTTGACCAGTGAGTGACCAGCTAGCGTCATTATTGCTGTCTTTACAATACACCATTCTTATCATCTACTATGACAGGGTCCTGAAGGTGATAAGATGATTGATATGGCGCTAAACAATCCTCATAACTATGTTCTAAAACCTTCAAGAGAAGGAGGAGGTAAGCTTATGTTTATGTTACTTATTAATTATTCATTCCGATTGTGATGTATTGCTTTATAAAAGCTTGCTTTTGCATTTTTAGTCCTTAAATGTTTAAGGCATTTATCCATTCAATTTCTTAGAGGAATGATTCCTTACTTATAGCGTTGTACTGATAACTGAATTAGCTGATTATTCTAATAGCCAATATTTAAGTGTCATAAATAGCTGATGCCAATAACCAATCTGATATACACTAATAACACTAACACTCATTATTATTATTGACTCATTTGTGACATAAACATTGGTATACAGCTCATTCTAGGTTAAAATAAAATTCGCCATTAAAAAATATTAAAACAACAAATTTTTTTTGCTATAGTAATAGCATGCTACTGCCACATGACGTACAGTATAATATCCTGTTGGTGTTATCTACGCCGCCACCCACGAGGGAATTCAGTTAGGGTATGATGTTAGGGTTAAGCTCAATTCCATTATACTTCAGTGCAATGAGCATCCAATCACGAGGAGCTCATATCATCAGGTTGGGGGGGAGGGGGATGGGCTCACCATGCCAGGCCGATCAATCCAGTAGAACTACTAGTGTTCTGGATACTGATGTAGATATAACAGCTATTTATTTTCAAATGTACTATTTTCACATTTCACTTCTAGCTACACTGTGTTTTAAATTTGCTGTAACAAATTTTCATCATTTACCCAAGTGATGAAAATATGTTGCATTTAAAAATTAAACAACAAATTATTTCAGTGTTGAAATTTTCCGGATTTACAGTAATAGTTGAGAAAAATGGCTGGCGCTACATGTAAACCTAAAACCTCGTAGTTTACATTGAGCAAAGTCTAAAACCTTACAGTTTACTTTGGCATGGCTTGTAGTAACCACTAGACCATCAACATATACAATAACTAGCCTCCCCCACATCATTATAGTACACATTGCTTAATATTGGTGTTAAAATATCACCTGATAATGATTATTGAACTGATTATTAATGCAACACTACCTGTTTGTTGTGATGTGATGAACAACTGCGTATCATTGCTGAATTTTCACACACATTGCAGTGATAGCCATTTGTAAAATTGTTTGCATGATTTGTCACTGAAGGGCAAATCGATCAGCGTTCATTATAAGTACATAGGAAACACCATTTACTAAATGCATATAATGGTTTCCATCAAAATGTACAATTGGTGTCATGCAATCTAAGAAGCTTGTGTTCCATGCACACAAGTGTGTAATTAACAGAAAGGACAGTAATGCACATGCATAGCTACATATGTGCTATCTTTATGAAGCAAGGTGATTTTTCATAACCAGTTGCAGTGTACAGTATTGTAATTACATTCTTAATTTGTAGGCAACAACTACTTTGATGATTCCCTTAAAGCAAAGCTGATAGAAATACAGAACTCAAGAGAGCGGACTGCATTTATTCTTATGCAACGTATTAACCCTCCTGCTAGTGAGGCTGTGATTATTGATACAACTGGTTATCATCAGTTGCAAATAAACAATGAAATAGGCATCTTTGGTGTATTTGTGAAGTAAGTGTGCTGATCCTTACGTTTTTGCCTTCTGTGATGCATATGTATTTTGAACATATGTAGTGGGAGTTATCATGGTGGATTTATCACTTTCTCACTACAGTTGAATGCGCATCGAAGCCGGATCAAAAGATTTCACACCTACACCGCAATGCGTATTCAGTCTGGCTTCATGTCAATTCACCTCGAGAGGTGAATTGGCCGGACTTAATGCGCATTAGCTCAATTTATTTAGGGGTCATCCATTATTTTCAGCCTTTATACGCAAGAGTACAAAGAGTACGCTAGGGGGGAGGGGGTTAAATCACACGTACGCTTATAAAATGATGAATAATCATTGTGTATATACTGTACATAGTATCAACATTTATACAGTATGCTTTGTGAAGGAGGGAGGGGGTTAGAAAAAAGAGTACTCTTTGTACGCTTGCATAAAGACTGAAATTTATGGATGGTCCCTTAGTTATTTATTTATTAAGGCTTTACAGTACAAGTGCTGAAGGTCTATAGGACACCTGGTCCTACAGCCTGTTTAAAGTTGTTACAGGAAGTATGTTTGAAAAGGTGGACAAGGAAGAAAAAAAATCCATGACTGGACCTGGGCAGCCTCGAACCGGCAGCCATCCGATTAACACTTGAACACTTACAATTGGCAAGGGGGCGCCAGATATCTCATGCAAAGCATGGCTATTGCTCCAAGACTAAAGCGACAGCATACCTAGTGTTATACTTGGCTTGTGAAAGTGATACAGTGACCATGAGTGAGTGTTGAAGGAATAGTGTACCCTTCTGAAATAATCGTGCAGGTTTCCTCATAAGAACTAACCAGCTTCTTGGCACCCAACATTTTGTAAGTGTACTAACAACATTCCTCACTGCGAATACTTTTCTGACTTTAGGGAATATGAAGAAGGTAGTATAATGAATGATGCCATTAAAACTTTCATTTCGTAAATGGTAATTAATAAATGTGCTATGAAAGTGAATTGAATTCAGTTGTTGCATATGTAGTGTAAAATAGATTGATGCACATTCAATCCACTCTCAAGTCTGACCGCAGCTTGATCCGCATTCAATGCGCATTAAGTGTGAAAAGGCCTTTAATGATGACCCTTCTTCTCTGTATATTGTCAGCTAGCTCTAGGCAATTATTTGGTGAATATTTATAACTGGAATGATTTAATAATCATTCCAGGTATAAATATTCACCAAATAATTATATTCACCAAATAATCATTCCAGGTATAAATATTCATCATCCTTGGTACAAATCAATACTGGGATGTAATCTAATTGCATTCCAGTGAGTTTAGCAACATCCAGTGCATAAAAATTCTTGCTTTTTTTACAAACAATCAAGTCATTAACCTGTGTATACACATCACAATACTCAAAAACAATAGTCTAATATTTTTTAGATTAATTAGAGAATATACAAACTAGTATATGTAAAACAATTAGTTTTACAATGTTGGAAATTCCTACTGTAGCATTTTTTTGTTCAATAGGGATTTTCCCTCCAAGCTGTTTTGTAACAACATCATTCATATCATGATTCATAATAGAGATCACCTACGTTTTTACCAACATCCTAATAGAACACTCACTACATCACCACCTTAGACAGCTTCCCCAACTGCAAAAAAGCCTTAGAAGTTAAAACTAAATCATTAAGGGGTGTGGTCATCATGTTTTGTTTCAGTGACAAACCTATCATGTAGCTACAGGTACTACTGGGAATCTATTACCTCTTGATAAACTATTCAAGGAAAGTGAGAAGTTAAAGCCTCGATATGGTTTTGTTGCATGAACATCACAAGCAGATAAAAGTAAAGACAAGGTGTAGTCCAATAGTAGGCAGACACTGATTAGAACTCTAAAAGTCATATCACAGACATAGGTTAGGTATTGTGGCAGAGAATATTGGCTGTACAATGCATTATTTAGCCTGTAGCCTTGCAACTGTGGTCAGTCTGGAATACTATATTTTTTGCATTTCTTGTTTTTAATGTACAATAAATACATTATGGTGTAATATTCAACACCAAATACATTATGACTCTTGCATGAAGATACTTTTCATCATCCAGTACAAATTGTTTTTAGTAGTGGGTGCCCTAGTTATTGGGGGGATCCCTACATGTGATTAGAGAACTAGAAGTCACTATTTGTGTAGTACATTCAGGTTGGTATGGGTATATAAATGTAATTTACCAAGTTACATAATGATTTTGCTTCTTGCAGGCATGGAGAGAAAGTGTTACTCAACTCATCAGCTGGTTACTTAATCAGGAGTAAAGCAACTACACAAAATGAAGCAGGTGTTAGTACATCTGGAGCATCCATTGATTCTGTAGCACTAACTTAAATCACCATCAGCTTAGTCAGTGAATCAACAACTATACATGATATATGTATTAATTTTGAAGAGCTTATTCCATTAAATATGGGAAATTGAAAGTGAGGGCGTCTACATAATCCAGACACTTAGTTAAGCTCCTCAGTGCCTCTTTGGTACATAAGCTGAGCTGGAAATCTTTTGGCCAATCCTAATGTATCCTCATTTTGCATGTTACTATGTAGAGATGAGTTAGCTATGTAGATTGTTACAGTACGCAATTATATTTGACACATATACACAACTCCCACCACATATGTACGCACATTCACATGAGGTGGGTGCATCATATGCACTAGCCGTACATAACACGCACCACAGTGTATGAAGTAGGGCGGGGCAATATTTCAATATATGTCTGCAAAACAATCATCGCATGTATTTAGCCTTCGAAATGTTATCGCATTTTGTAATAATTATCACACTTATCATCTAGTCTGGGCCTTGTATTTGATACAGTTCATGTATACTACTGTAGGTGGCAACCTCAAGTCATCTAACAAGACAGATTCCACTGTATCACTACTGAATATACTATTATAAACTAAAATTCATAGTTATATAGCTCCAGTAACTGTAGCTATAAAAAATGTCTGGCATCATCATTGATATAGTGATCATTTTAAGCCCACCAGGGATATAAAGTGCACTACTAATCAACATTGAGCCTGAGATTATAATGGTTGGTATAGGCGTATACACAAATTCATAATGTCAGCTGAAAAAGCACTTTGCTTTATTATAAAGGTATATGTTTAATATTGTACAGATTTGCCATTCAGTATAGGTAACCATTTTGAAACAAACTCTTTAAAAACCTTCATAATTAGGACAAATTATAGATGTTGGTCTAACTCAATACAGTCTACCAGTAAGCAACACAAATAGGTCAAAATTCTGGATCCTTAAGTGTCAGAGGTTCCACTGTAACTTCCTCCATAACTTTTGGTGTTGCCAAACCACTCACAACTACCATGAAAAGGATAGCACCAAAATCATCATTTTGGAAAAACCAGTGGACTTATTATAATGCCCAATTTAATGGTGTGTGTGTTTTTTTTTCTTCAAAAAGTGTATGCTTTGTTAGAATAATTGAACAAAGCTCTAAATGTAAATCAATGGATGTTTGATTTTATGTACTATTCAATTATACGAACACCCCTTCCCCCATATTAATTTGGATAATTGATTCTCCACTCTAAAACCATCCATCTGACAGTATGTTTTTGCATCACTGCAAGTCTTAAAAGATATTAAAAAACAAAACTTGCTTAGAAGTAACATGCACTAAATTTCCATGATAATCAGCATTATATTATAGGAATGGCTAACTAGCCCTAACCTGAAACTAGGAGGGGGTAAAAGAAACTAAGTGTTTGAAGTATTATTTTGTGCTGTATAGCTATATATCCAAACAGGTAAAAGGGCTTGTGCGGCATGAGAAATTATAAAGTGCCAGTACTCCCCCAAGACGTTTTTGAATAATAGCCCATACTAAGGCAGATCATGAATTAGGGATAAAATGTCCAGTGTAGACGACCTCCCTTAAGATATCACAAAATAACGGAAGCCCATAAGCACCGCAAGGCACAAATGCTCCACAAGAAGAACTACAAGCTATTATTAATCAAGGTAATTAATTACCTTAAGTTGGGCTATTATTAATCACCTGGTCACCAGAACTGCTTCATCTTGCGGTGCTTATGGGCTCCTGAAAGTAATGATTGCGGTTTAAAAACCAATAAGTATAATATACATATATAAAACATGAATAAACATTAATTATAAGAGGACAGTGTGATAGTTGTAGTTTAAAATTAGAACAGATAGTTAACAATAGATGCTGGGAGATTGTTCCATAGTTTAACAGTATCTGGCAACTGGGATTAATGTCCACTAATATATCTGCAGGTGTAGATGACCTCCCTTGTTTCACTACTTTCAAAGTTAATGGCTGTGATCCCCCTCTATTATAGATGGTCCAGCTATGTAGAAAGAAAAGTAGGTCCTACCAGTATAACAACAGATTTTATTAGTTACCCTCTTGGTAATCAGCATAAGCTGTTTTTCCCTACCGGGCAGAGCTAATGCATAGTACAATTAATAAACAGCACAAACAGATACACAACACTATTTAACATAATTAACAAGTTTAAGATTATATTTAGTAAGCTATATGTGACCAGATTTTCATAAATCCAGTCACATATATTATAGGAGGAAACAGTACTTTTGAGTTATAATGATTTAGCGTACAGCACTGGATTGAAAATATGTCATAAATATTAGTAGTCTGGCACAGCCTTCCCTTTTAGGTATCATAAGTAGCTATCCCAAAGAATAATAAATCTTTCAGAGCGCATAATAATAGAGAGTCAACTACACTACTTAAATAAGTTCACATTACTTTGTAGAAGCTTCAGAGTTGCTAAATTACCTATTCAATGTAATTCATTGAACACCATACAATCTAGCTTGTGGGAAAGTGGTAATTATAAACTGAAGTATATAACTTGTGGATTTGTGGTGATTACAATAATAAACACTGCACGAAAGGTAAGATGTCCTGCTTGTGTCAGCATGTAGGAAATTTTTTTAATGATTTCCTTTAGAATTTCCTATTTGAGTTATCATGCAGGAAATGTTTTTGAACATTTTCTGTACAATTTCCTGTTAGTGTCACATCGCAGTAAATTGTTTTAACATTTACAAGAAATGTAGATAAAATCAGTATTAGGCCCCTATTTGGTGATTATTAGTTTCTCATCCACCGCCCGCATCCTTCTTAAGCTACCGCATGGTAAGCCATTATTTACTCTGCGCATGCTCAGAAGAACACGTGATACCAAACTGTTATAATTTTTTGTTGATGAACGCTACACTGCGCTATATATCGCCAGGAGAACTGTTGTTTTCCTTAACAAATTGCTGCAGTGTCAGTTGCAATCGTGCTCTATCGACTTCATCAAAGCAGGCTTTCAGTTGACTGTCGAAAAACAATTGGCGATCACGAAAAGTAGAATCAGCTGGTGAAGGAAATGTTTGTAGAAGAAAGAAAGACAATTTGGACAAGGTCTGTACAT
Source organism: Dysidea avara (assembly GCF_963678975.1). Classification (NCBI taxonomy): domain Eukaryota; kingdom Metazoa; phylum Porifera; class Demospongiae; order Dictyoceratida; family Dysideidae; genus Dysidea; species Dysidea avara. The sequence continues at coordinate 39,382,917 of NC_089274.1, forward strand.
TAGTGTGTTAATATTATAAAATAATGGCATAATGGTAATACCCTCCCGCCCGCATCACAATAATTAGAAAGGCTGGATGAGAAACTAATAATCACCGAATAGGAGCCTTAAGATTTTCACCACATTCATGACTAGTGAAAATGCAGCTGTAAACTGATCAAATGGATACTGCAGGTTTCTTGTGTTTAGCTCAGTGTAATACTGAGCCAAAACTTGGTTCTCAACACAACATAGGCTTTCAACATCATATAACAGATTGTCTCTACAACAATGTGTAACACTGTAACCCATATTATGCTGCTGCAATAACATTTTAGTGGTATATGAATTGTTATACTAAGGAAGCTCTATTTTACGTTTAAAATTAACTTTACGTGATGCCAGAATTGTAACTACACCATATTTCTCAGTGACTCACCGTGCTACAGAAAAAAGAAGCTATGGCATACAGTGATGATACTCAACCCTTTAGGGCTTTCAACATGACAATGTGAACAGTCAACACACGGAGCTAGATAGTTATGTACTGTATGCCCATGAATTTATGGCCTTAATTGTGTGTTACACTTTGTGTCTTTGTACAATATAGATGTTAGAATTTGTCATGAATAGTGACAGACAGCTGGGGAGTATGGCGTTGTGACAAAGTGTTTATTTTAGTAAATATCTAGTGATGGCTTTACTTACTGTTTCAGCGGTTCACCATCTTCATGCTATGTACTTTAATGTATACTACAATGATATACCTGGATTTGTGGAAAGGTACTGATTGCTACGATAAAATAACCTGCACTTGGTTGCCAGGAGATAAAAAAGAAATAGTGCATTTCATGAATATAATAATAAAGGAAATGTAAGTGGCTATGAATATTATACATGTACACCATAAAAATTTCCCCTAGTGTATATATAAGGAATGGGAATATATGCCTTTACAGTTATGTGGGTGATTATGTGTAACATAGCTACAGTGCAGTGACTAAGTTGATGCCATCCTAGCATTCCCGGTTATCGCTCGGGTGGCATATTATTGTAATGTTGCTTTACATTAATTTTATAACTGAAGCAAGCTAGCAACTTAGCTATGATGATATCACATCATTTTACATATAGCTAGTTTCTCTGTGCATTAGCTGCATCATACTGTCTACATTACCTGATACATGATGCACGCAAGTCTACATTGACAATATACAATATGGCTAATCTCAACTCTTTGGTCAGTCATGGATGACGTTAACACAGTATACTGTAATGTTGTGACCTCCCCTAGTCTCTGTTGAGGCACCACAGCTAACTGTGGTATAGTCTCTCCCGCAATCCTATAGTGGATGGTTGTCAAACCAAAGGTGTTAGTCTTTGTGTCACTTACTGCCACTGGGTACTTTCTGACAAGTGTATATAATGTATAACAATAAATTACTGATTTTTGATTGTATATGTGTACTATCAATAGTTCATAATAAAGAGGTCTCATAGTATGGACTCTTGGTACAAGAGGTTATTGGTAGAATTTTATTGCAGGAAAAAAACACTAATGACACTTAGATGGTTTATTAATTGCAATGTTGGTTTACAGTTAAATGGCTTCTATCCATGCAAGAATTATGATGTTGTAAGAAAACAAAATGTTTGGATTACAGCACTCTCATATGGTGGTCTATAGCTAGTATCACATTAAATTTTTTTAGTTCACAGATTTACTATACAGATTTGGAGACCTGTATGCCTTAATAACATTATGAGACCGACTAGATGTGATCATCATTCACATTTAACTAGTAGCTAGTAATGTGCAAGGACTTGCATGAGGAATAAAGTTCTCCTATTTGCTAAGAAACTGCATGAGTGAGAAGGGTGGTGGCAGCTAATTGGTCATATTCATAGAGTTGAAGAATTACACATAACTTTTTCAAATGTTTTGGTAGACCTTTTGGTTAAATACATAAACTATAGCTACCTGCCCATTTCTTTGTTTTGTTGTAAATGAGTTTCTGGTCACCTCTTAGCAGCAATGTGTGAACAAAATTCTATCATGTCAGCAAGGTGAGAGTTTAATCTCAGAGGCTCGTAAGATGGAATGCAATCCATCTATGTACATGTGTCCTGCTTAACTATGTTACCTGATCCTGCATGGTAGTAGCTGCAGCTTTATGTGTTTAAAGTGTCAAGTGTTCACAATTTTTTCACAGCAGTATGTGAAACACATTGCTCTTCAAAGCAGGCAGTGAAGTGTAGCTTAGTAATCTGCTCTGAATTTCCATACTGGGCATCCACCACAGTGTTAACGTTATTTCATTAGTGGTTATATGCATTTAGTGGCTTGAAGTAACAGCTGTTAGTGTCTTTGTGTCGCCAATGCTTGGAAGGGACTTATATACTTTGCTATTCATTCATGTAAGCATGGCCTATAGACATTTTGAATCACAAAAAACTTCTGTAGCTGCTAACGGTCTGTCACTATTAAATGCATGAATTTTAGTAGCACAATCAAAGTTTGGTAATTGTAAGGTTCAGCCAGGGTTGATGCTCAGTTGCTGTTGTTGCTTCCTTGAGCAAGAAAGGTTACTCACATTGCTCTGGTTTACCCAGTTGTTAAATAGGGACCTTTCTTAAATGGTGACTTTTTGGTAGCCCTACTTTTAAATGCTTTTGGTTGAATACATATTAAAGTATAACATTACTTTGTTCTGTTGTAAATGAATTTCTAGTCACCTGTTAGCAACTATTGTGTGCACTATAATACATATCTACATGTCAGGAACATGCATTAAGCATGTAGCAAAGTAAGTTTCAATCACAGAGGCTCTTAAGATGGAATGCAATCCATCTATACACATGTGTCCTGCTAATGGTGGTAGCTAGCTTTTTCTATATTAAAACTAACTTAAAAGTGCCAAGTGTTCACAATAATCTCCACAGCGATGTGTGAAGCATATTGAGCAAAAGCTCGAAGCAGGCAGTGATGTGTAGTGCAAAAAATTCTATGAATTTGCATACTGGGAATCTACCACAGCACATTATTTCATTAGTGTTAATGGTTATATTCATTTTAGTGGCTTGAAGGAACAGCTGTTAGTCTGTGTGCCAATAGTTTGAAAAGACTTATACTTTGCTATTGCTTTTGACTCATGCATGCATGCAAGCACGGACATTATAAATCATAAAAAAATTCTGTAGCTGCTAACAGTCTGTCACTATCAAATCCATTACCTTTGGTAGGCACAATCAGTGCTTTGATACATGGAAAAATCTAATGTTGTGCAGTAGCTAGTGTGTGTGTGTGTGTGTGTGTGTGTGTGTGTGTGTGTGTGTGTGTGTGTGTGTGTGTGTGTGTGTGTGTGTGTGTGTGTGTGTGTGTGTGTGTGTGTGTGTGTGTGTGTGTGTGTGTGTGTGTGTGTGTGTGTGTGTGTGTGTGTGTGTGTGTGTGTCGGTGTGTGTGTTGGGCTTTGCTCTGTTAGTGTAGGCTAAGGCTGACTAAGAAGTTGACAGGAATGCATTCAAGTACATGAATATTTTTACTAATCAGGTGTGGACAATCTAATTAGCCACAGTGCATCCACCGCACTAGCTATATGGCTGCGCATGGATGGAGGTCACTGCTCTATCATGCTCGACAACAGCATGCATGCATGCACAGATTGCACACAATCACTTTCGCTGCATGTTTCTTCCGATTGTTCTAGTCGCAGTTAATAACGAGGCTCTAGCAATGATGCAGCTCCATGGCAGACTTACCTGCAGGTATAGCTATAAAGACTGTCACAGCATTTATGATCGTTCATAGATATCGCCTCTTTCATCCTTTTCTGCCAGTTTCTATCGACGCCTCAATTGTATACCTTTGCTACAGTAGCTAGCTACAGTGCTACACGCATTTGGCAGCTACAAAATCGCTTGTTGCTTGCTGGCAAAAGGAGTAGAGGATAACACCCCCTGGGTCGAGAGACAACTGGGTGCATTCCACAAGCACTCATCATCTCTAGTACAACTACCTCACAGTGAATTGGTTAAGTCTACTTTATAGATGACTGCAAGTGCAAGCTACCCTGACATAGGGAACTGTGCAGAAAGACATATAGGAAGAGCTGCATTTGTAGCAATTGTGAGGTAAGAAGATGTGGCTAATTCATGATTCATTATTAATTTGTTATCTATCATTGCATGGCAGTGGGATCTGCCATCAACATCACCTAGCTACGTAAAGTTGTCAAAGGAAATTACAAAGTAGTTACTGATGCTTTCAAAACTTGGACTGCTGATGATGTCTTGTGGTAGTACTGTAGATGAAATCACATAGTAAGTTCTGCTATAGTTCTTGGAAATGAGTAATTTGTGGTCTATTGAAGTTAGGCAGTGGAGAAACCTGTGATCATGGCTGGATCTTGTGAAAGCTATGAATGACACTGTACAAGGAATAGTGTACATTAATTCAAGGTTTGTCACAGAAAACAATTGCCATAGCAATATTTTTACTGTAACAACATTTTTACAGATGCTACCTATAAGAACTATATATAACTAGTGATGAAACAGATTAGGAGAAGAAAGCTGCACTCAATGGACAGAAGTAAAAGAGCAAATCTACATTAATTTTAGTGATGTAACATCCCTCAGAAAAAAAGAATCCTGAAGGTGTCAAGAACTTCAATTTGTGAACTGAAAATTATAGTTGCTGTACAAATGATGTGCTTTTTTACTTATTAATGAAATACATATTGTGGGTAGTAAATACAACACAGGAGCGAGACATTGCTAGCTATATTACTAGCGCAGTATAAAGCAGATGACCAATATAGAAAATGTTGATTTCAGCTACAGGATTTTTTACATCCTGTATGCATTTCACAGTGCTAAAATGTACATTTCTTCACTGCCTCATTTCCAGCACCATTCTAGATGCAGTAAATCTTTCTCTATCCTCTGTATGAAACTTTACTGAAATCTACTAATGTTCTAAGTATGAAATGTGACTAAAATGACACATTTCATGGCCATTTTATACTCATTACCTACAAGCGGACATGGAACTTTTTGCCCAGTGAAACTTGTTTCCAAGGTGCAAAACTTTTGATAAGGTGCCGCATCAGCGCCTATGTTTAAAGCTTGCACATTATGGAATCTGAGGCTTGGTAGACTGATTTTCTCACTAATAGCTATAGAACATAGCATGTTGCATAAAAATAATGTCACTAGTAGTTCAGCTAATGTTTTGTCAGATATGTGCTCCAGAGGCCTGAGGGTGGACATATCAGGTAGACAGGCCACTCGTGCCCATGTTATAACAATTATTTAATACCTTGCATGCAATTATATGTACCATTCCGCTGCAGGCTAATAGCCCACCAGGTGATTAATCACCCATGCACTGCAGGATTTGTTTTATATACATGTCTGAAAGATTTGATTGTAGCTATGTTTGACAGACTAGTCCTAAAGATATCATTCAAGATGGACAAAATCACAGGAAATTTACAAGTGCTTTAATGCTATCAAGTTGTTCAAAGACTAATTACAATGACAACATAATGCTAAAGGAGTAAGCTTTGTTGTAGAGTGGTTAACTTGTGTTATTTGCAATGTGAATTTGAGAATGCACTACTAGACTAGTTTTCACCTTTTAACTAACGTTTCCCAACTTTGTTTCCTGTGGCAAGACTCCAATTCATAGTAATAGTCACGTAAGCATTAATTTATTACCATAACTGATTTCAGTCTGAACTTTTATATACAAACAGGCCTTATGAATCAGCCAAAGGGCATTATACAAAAATGCTCTGACTACAGACAATAGCAGCAGCTTCCTTTGATCTGCTGATGCAAAGTATTACATACAGAATTATTCACATACCCAAATATCTTGAAGTAAACTCAAGTTGACTTGACACTGAGATGCCTGGCACTGTCTTTGTAAGAAGGCTCTGGCTCTGATGGAATTGGCTTTGTTGGTTTTCTTAGTAATGTGTTCAGACCATTAGTGTTACACAACTTATACTAAGATCCATGCCATACTAGGGACTCTAGTACACTTCATCTATTTGGTCCCCACACATCAAGTGGGAGATATAAATAGAACTGAAATGGCCCAATGTATCACTCTGCAAGGCTTGTGCATAGCAACTTTGACAGAACAACTAATGTTAGCTACAACTAGGCATTCCAGTATCCAAGATTTTTAAATAAAAAAATTCTCCGTATATTCCCCAATAGAACCCTGGCAACAACTCATGTTTAACTTGGGATTGCTCAGTCGTCTGAGCTCCAATGAGGATAAAAATTGCTGTGGGGTTTGTCCACATGCTGATCATCATGAAAATCTTAGTTTTATCGTGCGCATTACATATAAGTAAGTTTTGTGTTGTTTTGTAATCTTTTCAAGCCTTGTAATGTATGTAGAATACTTTTAAAAATGTACTGTCGGGTAGAAGGTAGTCACTGGTGCTTACTTTAAAGTGTGTAGTTACTTCACTTGGGTTAGGGATTTTCAGCTCCAGAGCAATTTTCTGATGGCTGTGTCATCAGCTCAAAAGTATAAACCACTTCAAAGTCAGCATAACAATGCCATAATTGAAACCACAACTCCACCTTAGGTATTGTTGCATCATTGTGGCACCTCCACTTTAGTTGTTTACCTATGTAAGTTGCAGAGCTCTCAACCTGTCAGTTACCTTAGAGTGATGACTGAGTTTAAAATGAGTGAGAAATAAGTATGTAGGAGTGAGACATGCTGGTGAACATCCGACAGTGTGCAAAACATACTTAGCTAAGGGGTCTGGTGGCCATGTACCCTGGGAAAATTTTGAAAAATAGCTAGATTATACAGATTTGAGAGCATCTTAAAATATTATTATTAATGTAAGTGATAAAGCAGTAAAAACAACTCACTTGCATGGTACAACTATACTATTTAGCTACAGTATGTAACATAGTCTATAGAGTTATTGTTTGCTACTGTGAGCTTTATTGTATTCAATACACAAAGAAAACACCATAACCGGCAATGCTGGCACAAAGGCCACTGTGAAAGGGGAGTAACTTGTACTGAACTAACCAGATATTACAAGTAAACACACGCAACCACTGTGAATAATATTGGGTGCTATTCACTATAGGAAGCCTTAGAGATAAAAACTAAATTTGCTGCAGCATCACAGTGCAGCTGCATGTGTATTTGCATGTGATACAAGAGAGCCGGCGCCGTTCACTACGAAATCTCTGAGTATGAAAGTATCAGTACGGATCGTTGTCGCGAGGTACAAAGATTGTAACGGGCTTGGATTGTAAGTTAATAGAGACTACATTATAAAGCTAGACAGTGTGCTTCTGAAAAATGCGTGAGATTTTTGCAAAACCATGCGTGAGTTGCAAAACCAAGAGTGAGATTGGAGTCAAATGCGTGTGTCTCACGCGCAATGCGTGAGAGTTGAGAGCTCTGAAGTTGTTAACTTGATGTTTTTGCTTACTTGACATAGCCTTTTGCCTATAGGCATACAAACATATTTGTTCACCACAAAGCATACAAAGATCGCTGAGATCTGATACAATCTAAAGTTACTCTCATTACATGTACAAACTTGTAGCTAGAAGCAACTGCAGTTTCAAGATAGTCCAGCTAGATTGCTAGATGGCTTCCTGATTTAATTGTGCCATTTTTCCCTTTAAAATGTATGGGGAGCCCCGGAGAAAAAATGTACCTTTTTCAGTTTTTAAGCACTGTGCATGCCAAAGTAGCTAATTTCACCCCAACAAACTATATATTTCTGAGATCGGCAATCAATACTCTATCTATTGAGCATATTAAAAACCCATTTGTCCAAAATTTAAAAATTGGGCTGGAATGCCTACTACAACTGATAAACCATCAACCTGACCATCACACGCATTGAGCTCAAAGTCAAGGCAGAAACTGCTGACATATGTGTTATAAAATTATCATAATCTGATCTCGGTTCCACACAACTATCTTACCCAGAAATATTGCTACATTCATACACCTGGGGGTCTCAGCATGAGATAAAGCTGCCAGAAGCTAGAACTAACACATACCCGGCTGTATACTCTGGCTTTCTACCATCAGCCCCCTCCAAGAAGAAATTGTTAATTCATCATCATCTATGTAATGTTTACATGTACCATATATCCAATAATACTCACGTGACCCTTGATAGTGTCTCGGGGCCAGCACTTCCTTTCACGCGAGGTGCGCTTCTTGGACGAACTAGAAGCTGAAGTGTGATTTTAAGGAGATAAGGGAGTGATTAAGTCTGGTGCTGTGAAGTTTGTGGAATACCTTTATCAGCGCGGAACTGAGGGACCGAAGGCTAACTTAGCTATCAGCAAGCTTATCAGGCACATCACTGATTCTTAGTACTAGCGACACTATGGTTTCCGCAAGGTATAGTATGGAGTACCATAGCCATTACACTGTACTGTAGCTAATAGGCAATTATGCGTACTAGCAACAATTAATCTAGCTATGTCTTAGGCCAAAGTGATGTGTAGTCATATAGAGAGGTAAAGATGTGTTCACTTTCCAATGATTTTGTGCTGCATGGAATAGGTTTTCATGTTGTAAACATGTTGTAAACATATGTAGTCTGCCCACATATATACATACGTGAGCAGACTACAGAAAATAAATCTTCATTAAGGCTGTTAAAATACTGTGTTGAATGTTAGCTTTTATAAACTGTTTTTATAGTGTTTATTGGAAGGGAGTATGGCCTGCCACTAAAGCCGCTTAATGAGGGTTTGCCTATGTGCTCTTCAGGCATTAAAAATGCATGCTACGAATATAGTTTTACTCATGTGTCAATAAACAGTTAAAGAAGAATACACAAATTAAATTATCTAAGATACCACTGGATTTACCTCTTTATAGAGACTAAGAATATCTTTGTTTCGTTTCTTTATGATGATGTTATAATTTATATGCTTGTTTACAGTGTAGTAAAACGTTAGTTTATTGTCACCATTTCTAAACTTGACCAGCCTTCTTGCTTAAAAGCATGGGTAAAACTGTACCTTGGTGAATGTCTCAGGTGATGGTGAACAAAATGATGTAAGTCCCAACTTTGTAGCCTGTTGCACTTCTAACTTATGATCAATTAAGCCAGCGCTTTTGCTCTTCTTGCTGTAACCCAAAAAGTACTCATCAGATAATGCTGAAATTTTAACAGCCCATTAGTTTTTTCCTCTAGACAACTAAAAATCATAAATTGAATTTGAAGAAAAAATCAATCAAGCATGGTTTTCGCTTACCAGGTCACAAATAGTTAAGGAGGTAACCTTAGCAATACATAGCAACTTAAATTTTTGATGAATTGCAAAATATTTGGTGAATATGCTCAATTTTAATAACCAAATAATTTGCATGTATTGTTACAAAACAAAGCTAGAATAATGCAGTATGCTAGTACTGCATACTGAGTAGGAATCATGAAGGTTTGGGCTTTCCCCCACACTTTTCTTCATGCCAGCTTGGCAGGATTGGCAAGCCCAAAAATGCCTTTAGAGCGACCCCTAGCCCTTCCAACAAGTTTCTTATTTTGTCTAATTAGCTGATTTTTTAACTTACTGACTAACTGATTTTATTACCTAATGCCTTAGTGTGGGGTAAGGAATCTAGTACTATTTAACCCTGTATAGAAATAATAAATGTTTGTCTGCAACGGAAGTGGATGCCCCTGTGAATACATAATCCATGATGTCAGCACTACTTATTCATTTTTATATTTATCCTTCAACTTCTTGTAATGTGGCTTAACTCTCTTGTAGCATAAGCTGAACTCACTACTAGGTGACTTGTAATGTAGCTGGAACTCTCTACTAGGAACTTTTAATGTAGCTAAACTTTCTACTGGAGGAGTTTTAATGTATACTGAGTGACTTGTAATGTAGCCGAACTCCATAGGGTGACTTGATGTAGCTGCACTCTCTGCTGGCCTAGCTGTAACTCTCTACTGGGTTGGATGTCTTGTAATAATATATCTAATAGAGTGACTGGACTATTAGAGTATTTCAATCATGCACTGTGTACTTTTTACATTGTAATCCAATTTCTTCTAAATAACAGAAACACTCTTCTACAGTACTTACATTGCACATTTCAGCTCATTTCCTTCTGGTAGGAGTACCAACAAATTATTCTTTATTTATGAAACTATGGTTGGCGTTTTTGTTGTAACTCTACGACCATCATCTCAATTTCTTTCAAACCATAGAAGATTTGTACTATAATAGTTACTTCATGTACAGACCAATGTTCAAGCTATTCCATCAAGTGGTTTACCATGTAGGCATGACAACAAACGTGACCAGATTTTACAAAACCAATCCAAATTGCACATCAAGCAAAATCGAACTAACACCACCAGTGGATAGCTACACTATCGTACTACTAGTTTTGACCCTCAGTACCACTCAAGGCTGGTTGGTTCAACAGACATCTTTTCTGGGTGGTGTGAAGAGCTTGAATGATAGTTTCTGGCCTTGTGAAGGACCTAGCTTGGCAAGAATCAGTGATTTACTGGTGGATGGCCTGATAATGTTAGTTAAATATATTTTAAACCTGGTGTATGCCCCACCCCACAGCCAGCCAAAGGCCAGCTGTGGGTGTGCGCATAGTTTCTGTTATTGTTTTGGAAAAAGTGTGTGTGTCCAGTCTACCCAGCTGTTAAAATAGGGACCTGGTGGCCTGGTGCCAACTGGGGAAGCAGCCCACCCAGCTGTAACATCATTGGATACCTGGTGTAAACTGGGGAAGCAAGGTCCAGGTGGGACTTTGGGTGCCCACACCCTCAACTGTGAGACTTGGTACAGCCTTCTGCGGGTTACTAGTCCTGCCCCAGGAGGGTATGCCTGCGCTGACTCATAGCACCTGAGTAGCACACAGGTGCCCCAGTGCTGGCCACTGGGCAGCATGACCACTTAGCGGCAGCTGAAGGCTTTGCTTTATGTGTGTGTGTTGTGTGTGTGTGCGTCCAAGTCCATGTCATTTTGCCCATGTGAGCAAACAGTTTTGTGCCAAAAGCAGCCTTCTTTCCTGGTAGGTAAGGTTTCGCTGTTGGGTGGTTTATTCATGGCAGCTTCTAAAATGGGTAAAGTGAGTTCCTGAAGACGTTATGAATGCCTTTCACAATGGGCTAAATGGGCGTAAAGGAACTGAAAAACAATGTATCTGGCTTCGTAGGCTACCAGATAATAATAATGAAACCCTTCAAAGAGAAAGGGGGCATGACCCGGATTTATGCAAACAAAATGAAGGGTAGCCTCAAAGCTTTCTCAAAACAATTCACATGAGAAAACATGATAGATACGCTATTTTAGAAGATACTACTTCTGTGTGCATTTTGTGGTTTGAAGTAGTTTGTTAGAGATACGCTTTCTTAGCAGTGCATAAAATGTAATTAGATAATTCATAAATTTATGCTAAATTATATGTATAGGTTAGGAACCTAGACCAAAGCTCTTCATGGATTTAGAAACCAAGCGAAGCAAGGTTTCTAAAACACAAAGAACCGAGAGCGTGGTTCCTAACCAACTTAGAAAATTATATCATTTTATACAGGTACATAAGTGGAGTCATTGTGGGATTGGATATGTGACCTGATGTTGGAAAACCTACAGTTTTGGCACACTGGTCAATTTTCTGTTTTATAGCTTAAATGAGGTACTGGGTGCTCATCTACACATCTTGTGTTTTAGCTTAGTATCTTTAAGCAGTGGCCGATTTTCTGTCCTGTACTGTACAAACTAACTTTTATGGTAATGTATTGAGTTCTATGCGCATGTGAAATTACTACATGGTGTCATATAATCATCCATACCTCCCAGGAAAAAGAAGGTCTGGGTGTGAAACTTCACAGCAAGAAGGATTAATAGTTGCTTTATCCAAATGAGCTTAAAAAATCAATTTAATAATATAATATTATTGTTGAAAGTTTCATTTGAGTTTTCCCAAAAATTATGCTTGTGCCAAAAAGGTAGGTTTTCCAAGATCCGGTCACATATGTTGTTTTAAAATCGTTGTACAATAATATTACAATACAATAAGTGCAGAAGACCGAACATCTACTGATTCGTCTAAGAACTGGAGAAATCGAAGCTTGCATTTTATCGCTGCTAGTTCAAGGGCATAACCAGAAATTTTAAGTAGGTGAGGCAGACTCCAGGGAGTGGTATAGAAGTGACCACACAGTGTGTGAAGCACACTCTGCGAAATTCGAAGCATTTTGCCTTCTAGGGGGGTCTGGGGGCATGCCCCCCCCCAGGAAATTTTTAAAAATTAGATGTTTCAAGTTTGAATCTGGAGGCAATTGTAGTAATACTATGGTAATAATTATTGCAAAGAATGTGCACTGGAAAATTAATACAATTATTATGTACAATAGCTGAATGTACAATAGCTTATATACCTTCTGTAAGTGCATGCCCCTTGGAGCTTTGAACTGTCAAAGAAGCACTTGGTTAAAGCTCAGGTGTTGACTCAGGCTGAGAAGAATGAGCAGCAGACCCTACAAGCATAAAGGGCATTACTTAATCTATAAGGCAAAGCTATTCTCTAGATTAGTTAGTTATTACTAGCCTATTATATGCAAACTAGCATTGGTGTGGTTATAATAGAATACTTTTGAATTGATTATAATAAAATTAATACCTAGAATTAACTAAACTCAACCCATAAATGTAGAATGGTCTTTTGGTGCTTCTTTTTTGGTTGTTGTGACCATAGGCGTAGCAAGATATTTTTAGATAGGGGGCTGGCTCTAGTTTAGTGTTGAAGAGCAAACAAAAAAGTCTAAACCTACTAAGAATGGCTGCCCTCCACTAAATAATAATTTGTATCACTGATAAAGTACATAAAAATCCTTATTCACAACTTCACATAGTTTGCCACACTGCTTCTCTGAATACTGCGACTGCTTTATTAGAGTAAGTGGCTGCTCTATTAGAGTATCTCGATCTTTTTTGAATTTACAATCATAAAATCACAAGGGGGCTCCAGCTCCCCTTGCCCCCTGGGTTGCTACACCTATGGTTGTGACTCATTGTGGTCCTCACTCTGATCATCCATTTTTAGTAACAAAAAAAAAGAATCGCCTAACCATTCAAAAAATTCTAAAAAGTGCCAACTGTTGTTTGTAATGAAGCAGTATCGAAGGTAATCTGCTATGGATGGATTCGTACTAATTTCCATGGTAAGTTGCACTAAATAACATATAAATTGTTGTAACATTAAGTTTCAAGTATCAAAAAGTCCACTACTAGCTTCTCACTTCAATTACTAATATTTGGTGAGGCAGCTGCCTCACCTGCCTACATGGTAGGTACGCCTCTGTAGTTAGAAGTGGAATTGAGAGCAGTACTATAGTGTACTATGTGAATAAGTGTCAACAAGAAAGTTATGAATGTTGAGTGCCCATGGAATCATGGCAGTGTGAAGAACAAGTGTATACACTGTTACAGTTTGAAGACGAGGCTTGAGTACTGGAAAGAATGGCGACCAGTTGACACACAGTATGGTTTCGATTACGGACTCCACTTGCGTTACAGATAGCACAAAATAACCCTTCCACAAGTGATTTAGGTCTTTAATAGAAGACGAAACAGGCGTAAAATGCTCACTAAAACAAATAGAATTTTCCGAATTTGTCTACAACAAATGTAGCCGCATTGTTAGATTCTATCTCCCATAATTGACTTCTTTTTGACATGCTTATAGAAGGAATCCAGTGGTTCAACTCATTGGCTTGGGTGACTGGTCGCCCCTCTGCAGGCTATTAACCTGAATATGCTTGGAAGAGCACACCAATGATCAAATGTGAGATTTGCAATGCTTGAGGTCTTCCTGTGGGCAGGTCTCTAACAAAGTTAGTTAGAATACTGCTAGCAAGTTTCTAACCACTTTAAGAACCTGCTAGTAGGTCTCTTAGTGGTTTTTAAAGACCTCATTATCTTCCAAAGATCAAAGCATAATGCATACCATTTTCTAAAGAAGGCCGATTAATTACCTATTTAGTCAGAATGGGATAGTATTAACTGCATGGGCACCTGGTTTTAGAAGTAGCATTACATCAACTTGTTTCTGTTGATTTTGCTGCATATCAGCCACTAAGAAGCCAGCACAGCCCTATAATATAGTGTCTGAACTTCAATCGTGGTTTTGCCTCCCTTTTAAAGTCTATCTCTTGTTGCCCATCCCTTTGTGAGCACTCGTGATACTACTTTACTTTGCTCATCCAACTGCTCAGATTTCTATCTTATATGGTGGGAAATTCTACAGCAGTTACAAGTACTGGAAATGGCCTGAAAGGTATAGACTGATGCATCTCTTGTGTAAACTTAAATTCATACACATGCTTGTTATCCTTGGCAAGGTATGCTGACTTAATTGAATTCCTTAAAACCGTTTATCTTGAAACTTCTAATGTGTGATTGTTCCAAAATGCAGTCAGAAATGAGACCGAATTTGAAAAATCACCCTTATGGTCGCACCTGAAGCAATTAGAATTTTTGAAACTAGCATGGTGCTGTTGATAGCAGAAAACACTTCTAAAATTTTTCAAAGTATCTGTGATTTATTTTACCCTTAAATGAGTAGGAATTTAACTTAACAGTACCGCCCAAGCGCAATGTCATTTCTTGTGAGTGCGCGCAATTAAGAAACTCATGACTTGCTAGTGAAATTGCTGCCATGCCCTTTAATTAGTGAGGTTTTTAATCATGTGCACTTGCGAGAAATGACATTGCGCTTGGGCGGTACCATATATTGCTGTGTTTCAGAACCAAATATGTAATGTGTTGAATGTACCCATAAGGGTGATTTTCCAAAATGTAACAAATCACTTTTGCATTTTTGAAAAATCTCCTTTGTTCTTTACCTGATCTGTACAAAAATTGGACTGTAAATGTTCTGCAATCAGCGTTATGCTCCTACTGCCTGCCAAATTTGAAGTAAATCAACCAAAGCATGCATGAATTATTATGATTTTTCGATAAAGTATGTGAAAAGAAATAAGATCAAGAAAAGATAAGACGAACTTTGAAGGCACGTATCTCAGTGATGGCTAGGCAGATTCAACTCAAATTTGGAATAGGAGGTACCCTACCAGGGGTGTACGGAGGGGGTTTCCAGGGGTTTCAGGTAGGGCTGAGCGATAATATCGATAGTTCGATACTCGTGGTCAAAAAATCATTATCACGATATGATAATTACCGCTTACTATCGCGATATTGCTGTAAGATTACTAGAAACATTGCTACCAAGTTTATTTAAAGTAACTCTTCAAGCTTGCTTATTCGCAAAATGTTTGGTTGCAAGGCTATAACAAACTGTGTATATTTATCAGCCGCCCATGCAATTAGTCGATCGCTTCGCGAAGGGTCTAGAATTCCACTAAAAATGCTACTTGAGAAGCTGGCTTAGCTGTTTTATAACTACTTGGCTTGCTTTATCATGGAAAAGTTTGGCTGCAAGATTGTAGCAAAAACTGTAGAAATATCAGTCGCCCACGCAATTAATTACCTAATTGATGCACTTACAAGAAAACCAAGCAAATAATAATCTATGATAGTGTTAATTATGCTTAACATGCATTGAATACTTGGAACTTGACTGAAGATCATTCAAAGTGTAATTATCGTGATATTATCGTATCGTGAATAATACTTCAATATCTATCGTAATAGTGAATTTTCTACTATTGCTTAGCTCTAGTTTCAGGCAACCCCTTTAAATTTTACACAGTACTTGAAACATCAAGAAATTGAAACTTCAGGTTTCCAGAATATGGAATCTATCATGGAACAGGACATATTTTAAACTATATCTTGAATAGTTTCTCACATGATAGCAACACCTATAACATTGTTCTGAATTATGATTTTGGTGAAAAGATCGAGATACTCTAATAGAGCAGTCAGGTGATATAAACTACTCCTTACGTCACTTAGCTGTAATGGAAACCACTTTTCAAAATTCCTGCGTACGCTCCCGCCTACTCTGAGGGAGATTTCACAGTTATTGAGCTATGGATACATTAAAGCGGCATTTTTGGTTCCTGTAAAATGCACACTTGTTTGTCATGCGCCTACACCGGCTGTACTTGGCTGCACAACACATGCACTATCGTGTGTCTATACAGCACTACCACTTACTACTTGTAGTCACTAGATACATATATCCACACATAGGTGATAGTACATACAGTAAGTTTTGCACTTGCTGCACTCTTCATAAAATTTTACAATACATATCTTACAATAGCATGGTTATGTTTGCTGCTGCTGCTGCTGCTGTTTGGACTAGCTTATTTGCAATCAGCCATAACAAAGTGATAACAGTCAACAATGAAGGAAATAACAATACTAACTGTTGTGCACATGGAAGATGCCCTTGTGGGTCATTGTCAAATGCTTTGCAGTACCTTGAAAGCCATTCCATTATTAGCATCACTTCACAGTCAGTACCATTACATGGTCTTAAGAGAATACGATACCTGAATAATATTACAATATCTGGCAATGGTGCTACTGTCATGTGTAACAACTCTGGAATTGTCTACATTCTGTATTGCAGAAATGTTGTGATACAGGGAATTATATGGGATCAATGTGGCGATACCGATCAACCTGACTCAGCTGGAATAGGTTTCAGGGACATTTCAAATCTAGCCATCTTGTCAAGCACCTTTCAACATAGTGGTGCATGCATAGCAGTTTTCCTGTCAATAAAATCAGGTTATGTTGAAGTGAAAAACAGTAATTTTCTTTCCAACCATGTTGTCAACCCGTCAAGGTGTCAATGGTATAGTAGCTTGTTTAGTATTGTGGAAAATAAGTTTTATAGAATGGATAATTTCACTATTACTGACACTATATTTCACTACAATGGAGATTTCAATAGTACAACACATCGAAATAACAGCGTGTTGTATGTCTATTTTTGGCAATATCATCAAATAAACATCTACTTTAAAAATTCCACTAATCCTCTAGTGGAGGTTTGGGTGCCTTTATTTCATGCAACGCTATTAGAACTATAGTGGATGTAAAGCTTAATGTAAAGCTTCATGGAATAAAAGTTGTTAACAATAGTGGAGGAGGCTCTGTACTACTTTTAAATGGTAGTCCTTTAAATTTGCTAGTCAACTCATCTACTTTTGCATACAACAGTAATGGTTCATTGATGGTGGTAAATGATGCAGTATCCAGTACAGTTTGGTTGAATGAAGTGTCTGTCTTTCAGAATAAGGGTACATTTAAAATTGCGAAACAACCTTTTTTTCCTGACAATGGTAAAATTGCTGATGAAGGAGTAGGTGTTGCTCTGTGGTTCCTAACTCCTTTTTCAGAAGTTGTCATGTCATCCTGTAACATTTATAACAATATCGGTGAAATACATAGTATAGTTTATATTGATAGTTATAAAGATGTTATAGCTCATCAAAATGTAACAATAATGTCATCAAACTTTACTAACAATATTGGACCTGCATTGCGTGTTTCATTACCGATAATCAACTTACAAGGTTTAATAGTATATCAAGACAATTCAGCAGAAAGTGGAGCAGCAGTTTACATTGAAGATAATACACAGGTTGCTATAGGTGAAGGATCCACAATATTTTTTATCAACAATAGTGCATCATTACATGGTGGAGCTATTTATATAGACTTGCCACTAACTTGTTCTCATCATGGTGTGGTGTTTACCAGTTTACCAAATAACTCTGATGTTGTGTTTATTAACAACTATGCTGGAATCACTGGTAACTCAATGTATTTCAGTATACCAGAATCATGTGATGTCATTAGAGACTACAATGATAGCAACTCCATTGGTTACATACCATACCACAATTTCAACTATTCTGGTGTTAATGGAACTGAAATAAGCACTTCACCTTACCAGGCAAACTTATGCTCATCACCAGGATGTGACTATGATAATACCAACAACTGCTTTATACAACATGGAAACATGCTGGGTCAATCAATAAACTTTAATGCCACTGTTTGTGACTATTTCAACAATGTTGCTGAAGCAGTGCAATTTAACCTGGATAGTATAAACTATAATAATACATACAGACTATACAATAACAAAATTCTTGCCCATGATGGTATATCTGAAATTAAAGTTCTATCCGTAGATAAAGATGATGATGTGCAAAGCAATATTAATATCACCATTAATATGTCTTCATTGCTCTCACCAAAATATAAAAAACTTACTATAGATTTTTCATTTGAGTTATCACCATGTCTTAGTGGATTTGTGTTTGATGTTGGTACACAACAATGTACCTGTTATAGTGATAGTGATATTGTACAATGTCAGGAAGACTATACTGAAATCAAACAAGGCTACTGGTTTGGTAATGTTATTGAAACACACACTGTGTCATTGTGTCCTCAGTACTATTGTGAGTTTAGCACTCATGCAGGAACTGTAACTGGCTTTTACAGACTTCCATCAAATCAAGATGATCAGTGTAGTCCACACAGGAGAGGACCAGCTTGTGGTGAATGTAGTCCAGGGTATTCATTATCATATGACAGTCCTGATTGTGTTAGTAATGACA
Source organism: Dysidea avara (assembly GCF_963678975.1). Taxonomy (NCBI): domain Eukaryota; kingdom Metazoa; phylum Porifera; class Demospongiae; order Dictyoceratida; family Dysideidae; genus Dysidea; species Dysidea avara. The sequence continues at coordinate 39,401,504 of NC_089274.1, forward strand.
AGTGTTCTACTGGAATAACAGTACTAGTGGTAGTGTTGACAGTGTTGTATTGGATTGCAGTGGTAGTAGTCATATTTGTTTTGATGTACTTTATGAACAATGCACCTATAGGATATGCTTATGGTATCATCTACTACTACAGCATAGTGGATATCTTGTTGGGTAATAATTTGTACATTTCTGATGGACTGTTCCAGTTTGTTTCCATTTTATCAAGTCTTGCTAAACTGACTCCACAGTTTCTTGGAAGACTTTGCCTAGTACAAGGACTGAGTGGAATTGATCAACACTTTATTCGTTTCTCTCATGCAGTGATTGTTTTTGTTTTGGTGGTGACTGTTGTTATTATTGTAAACCGTTCTATGAATTTATCTGAATCAAAAGTTGTCCAGGATTGCATCATCCGTGTTATTTGCCTTCTACTGTTACTGGCTTATACTTCATTAGCCACCACTTCACTTCAGTTGTTGAGGCCAATGCACTACCAAGATGTTGATGGTGTGTATGTGTATTTGTCTCCATCAAACAAATATTTTAGTGGTCGTCACATTGCTTATGCCATCGTAGCATTCTGTGTTGAAATCTTGGTTATTCATGGTCTTATATTTTTCTTATTGTTTGACCGTCGCCTGCAGAATCATTTTAACTTAATTAAAGTGAAGGGATATCTTGACCAGGTGCAAGCATGTTATAAGGATGGATACCAGTGGTTTGCTGCTTACTATCTAGTATGCCGACAAGGTATCATTTTAATAGTCTACATAATCAGCAACTATGACACCATGTTGTACTTTTTGCAAACTTTCTGTACCATCACTGTTGCCATTCATGTCTGCATTCAACCATACAACAGTAAAACCCTCAATGTGATTGATGGGGTAATCCTACTGACGATGGTACTTGTTGTCAACTTGAATACTTACAATTTCTCAAGGTCTTCAACCATAGCAATTATTGCAGTTTTGATGATAATCCCCTTGCTGTTTGCCACAATAGCTTTCCTGAAGAATAAGATCCCCATTAAAATGCCATACCAAAGATTAAGGAATGAAAGACGCTCTTCCAATGAAGCTGAGAATTAAGGTAATTATTTTGCTATCGCTCTTGTTGCTGGCTATAAGGTCTTAGGAGTCTAGTTGGTCTAGTTGTTTACAACTCTATAGCACTGCTTTGTCTGAGCCTAGTCGTTTACTATTTGATCATAAATTTACATTAACAATTTACCTTCCCAATGTCATTTTGTAGAACTTAATTCCTTTCAATTTTCTTAGATGTAGTCTCACTACTATCTATTCTGTTTTACTTACAAGATTGTTTATTTTATAGTTGATGTGTTTGCATGCATAGATAAGTAGGTTATAATTATGTAATAGCAATTATCTGTATACTTATACTCTGTGTAGATCAGCTAAAGGGGAAGATCAAGCAAGCAAAAGTGACTAACTTAATGCATATTGCACAATTTAGATTTCATACATTCACTTTTTTCATTTTTGTGTGCTAATTTGATGAATATTTAGGATTTAATATCTCCCCAAATTTAAATTACTGAATTGACTGCTAACTCTCAAGTTGTTCACTATTGACTATAGCTATATCTTCATGTTCTCAGCCATGCATACTGCAATGCAATGTAAATATTATAGATGTACACTTGTTGTATCCACACTACCTGTTGGACACTGAGGATTTAATTTATTTTGTCCACCAAGCATGGGATGACTTCTACTGTTTCTTGCACCAATGTAGAAGGTGCTTGTATAGTTGAAATTCTGGTAATCATACAGTACGGTAGTAACTGTGTAGTAGGGACCACAAAGGAGTAGGCATGGCCCATGAAATAGTATCACCCAAAAAACAGCTTCAATTTCCTCTGGCAGTATTAGTTAGGTAAAACTATGCCCAAACAAGCTTTCAGATCGACCCAAAACACTTTCAACAAGTTGCTACGGAATTTTAAAAATAATTTATTTAACAGAATTTTCTAGCGACTGACTGACTGACTGACTGATGCCTTCAGGACGAGCGTAACTCAATAACAGCTAAGGCTACAGACTTGATTTTTTCACTGTTTGACGTTGCTTCAGCCCGACAGGTGCCTTTTGGCATACTGCAGCACGTACAATGCATTCTTCATGGACTTACCAGTGTCCTCCTTTGTGTCCCATTCGTCTTTGCTGACAGCAAAAAGTGTCGGTTTGGTGATAACACGTGATGGCTTCCCTTCCGCGTATGTTTGTCATAGTGGCTATTTTGAGTGCTTTTCAAACAGTTTTTGATTCGTACTACTGTGTAACGGGTTGAACATAGCCGACAGCGAAGCGTAATGGATACTTCACTTTTCAGATGATAATTGATATAACCGGGATTGCAGAGGTGCTTTTCAAACAGTTCTTGATTTGAAATGCTGCATAACGGGTTGCACAAAGCTGACAACAAAGTGTAATGGACACTTCACTTTTCAGACAATAATTGGGGCGCGCGGTGCCATTTCAGATGCGGTATATATACATGGTTTCACCAGTCATAATAATTTTGTACAAAAAAAGTTAACAAACAAGTACACAGGAATTTTCAACTAGAGTAGGGACCATAGCACATTGATAAAAAGTATTGAAACAAGTTGGAGTAGTCCACGATATTAAATTACAGTAAACCATTAAGAAGTGTTATATCCTACTGTGCATTTCCATTATGGCATCTTGAGCACAGTAGGGATATAACACTTCTTATTGTTTTGCTGTGATTTAATATCGTGCACTACTCCAACTTGTTTCAGTACTTTTATTGATGTGCTATGGTCCCTACTCTAGTTGAAAATTCCAAATTTTTCTGTGTACTTGTATGAATCATTGCATGCAGATTCACAATCTTCTTTCTGGATATGCTGCCATTAAATCTGATAGCATGTTGGAGTGTTCTCTTTTTAGGAGGCTGCATAGAACAATCTTACAATTTCTGATAAAGGTCACATATGGAATGGTAATAAAATGTCTTATAGAAATTGTTGGGTAGTGTGATATCCCCCAACTGAATATGAAAATTAATGATCCCTGTGGTTGATTGTATAGACTTCTGGCATCAGGCATTGACAATATTAGTATGTTGAGTAGTGGGACTAGAAATGTGTGTGGAAGATGTGGCTGGAATTTATTTGATGTTCTTAATGGCATTTATTTCTGCTGTTGATGCAAATAGCATTGCTACACTAGTCTGTATGTATAGCTGAAATTTCAGCTGCTAAGGTTGACAATTCAGTTGTATGATATGCTATTGACCATATTGTTGGGTACACTTCAGTTGCAGTATCATACATTACCATAGTACTGTATAGTGAGGTTTGAGCGTGGCTCATAAAATAACAGGACCCAAAAACAACCTCAATTCTCCCTGATGGTGATGAGGCAGTATTGGTTAAGTAAAACTAAGCCCAAACAAGCCTTCAGATCAACTCGAAATGCTTCAACAAGTTGATATGGAATATCTTTTTAATTACTGAGCAGAATGTTCTAGTGACTGACTAACTGAGTGTGGCCCTGACTAGACATTGGGTGACCTGCAGTTCGAATCCTGGGGTTGGAGGGATTTTTTTTCCTTACTTTGGCCCCTTTTTCTGTTGCACCTTATCAGTCACAAAGTCAAGTCATTAAGTCTAAGTCCTTGAAATTAGGTTAGATAATCCTATAGCTGCAGCGCATGTTGCTGTCAGACCTTCAGTGCTGGTCACTGTTAAGTGTTAACAATAGCAACAACAACCATAGGCGGTGGAGACGGGGGGGCCATGCTCCCCCCACTTTTATTGGACACTGTTTGCAAGAAAAGATCGAGATACTCTAATGGAACAGTCAGGATCTGGATACTCTAATAGAGCAGTCACAGTATTCAGAGAAGCAGTGTAGCAAGCTACTCAGCTACGTATGTGTAGTTATAAATAAGGAGATATAATTGGTTGAGAGCAGCTATTGTCAGCAGGCAGTGACCTTTCTTTTTTTTTTTGGTCTTCACCTTACAGCTGGCCTGGCCCCCTCACTTTTTGGCCTGCTCCACCATCCCTGACAACAACAATGTTCTAGTGACTAACTAACCGACTGATGCCTTCAAACAAGTGTAACTTGATAACAGCTAAGGCTACAGATTTTCACTGTTCGACATCGCTTCAACAGGACACGTGCCTTTTGGCATACCACAGTACGTACAATGCATTCTTCATGGACTTACCAGTGTCCTCCTTTGTGTCCCGTTCATCTTTGCTGACAGCAAAACATGTCGATTTGGTAGTAGCATGTAATGGCTTCCCTTTGTAATGGAAATCACCCCTATTTTTCATAGTGGCTACTTTGATTGCAGAGGTGCTTTTCGAACATTTTTTGGTTTGTAATGCTGTGTAACAGGTTGAACATACCTGACAACGAAGCGTAATGGATACTTCACTTTTCAGACGATAATTGATTGCTGGGGCATGCAGCATAATTTCTTTCTTTAATGCGGTATGCATGGGTTCACCAGTCACAATAATTTTATTTTACAAAAAAAAGTAAACAAACAAGTACACCAAAAAATTTGGAATTTTTAACTAGAGTAGAGGCCATACCACATCGATAAAAATTACAGATACAGGCTGGAGTAGTGCGCGATATTACATCACAGTAAAACAATAAGAAGTGTCATGTCCCTACTGTGCATTTCCATTATGGTATCTCAAGCACAGTAGGAATATAACACTTCTTAATTGTTTTACTGGATTTAATATCATGCACTACTCCAGCTTGTTTTAGTTCTTACCAATGCATGTACTATGGTCCCTACTCTAGTTGAAAATTCCAAATTTTCTGGTGTACTTGTAGCTATAGGCTTGTACTAACTTGTAGTGAGCTTGTATGCTTGATTATTTGAAAATACTGCCATAGCTTCTAATGTGGTGGCCTGACTTAACAATTGATTCACCTTTGTTCCATGGTCATGTAACTATTGTTACTTTGGGATTTGGATATGTGTAAATGTCTGAACCCTGTTATCTTATCCACAGTATTATCCTTCAATTCCACTGTACTTAATTCCATTCGTGGGGATCATTAGTTGTAGAGTATTGAGTGGTGATCTGTTGATTAGTTTCATTAAATTACCCTTTTGTTAATAGTGTAATTAAATATATGTCTACAGTGTACTTTGTTAGCCTGTTCATCCACCCTGAATCTGAACTATTTCTGAGAAGCTTAAAAGCCAGTGGCCCAGGTCATTTGTCCAGCAAGGTTTTTTATAAACCGATCAAATTATTACAGTGTCAACAAGGATGGTACATACTTACCATAGCTAGTACCACTATCCATGACCTGCCATAGTAACACAACTTAGCCTGTGGTTAGCTAATGTTAACACACTGATCCTGATCACCAGCAGCAGCCCAGCATATCTTGGCTTTAAGTGGAGGAGTATCACCACATTCATTACTAATACAATATAATTGCATGCGATGCACAGTAAAGTGCAATTGTACATACACACTACATATTATCCTCAATACAGTTCACTGCTCTAGATCTATACATGCAGTGCATGTTTTAGCTACTGAAGTGGAATAAGTGAGGTAAATTAAGGCTGTAAACCTATATATATATATATATATATATATATATATATATATATTGTACAATATGTAACTTAAGGACAATTAGTTCTACCAGCCAATGCCGTACGCTTTGAGACTTACTGTACATTATGCCCTGTAAAGAACTTGGTCTTTTGTTATGGATGGCTTCCTTCTGAAACAATACAATCAGCAACAATAAGTAGTAGCTTCTAGTCACTTTAGTAGCAAATCAAACTTTGTATTTCACTGCTTTGTAATAGGCTTCATGCCAAGAGAGATATCAATTATTGTAACTATGTGCCTTCATCCACCAGTGATAGTTATATATTCTGAGCCTTGTATGTAGTTTAGAGTTACAGAATACAGTGCAAATGTTACAATTCTAACAGTTGAGTTTATGCTTTTTATAATTCTCTTAGTCATGGAGTAATCCATGGTAGCTAAGCTGCTCCACTCCTTGAAGTATTAGTTAAGTGTATAGCATGACTTGTTTTGAGGGTATATACCTTGTGCAGCTCCCTTTGTAGTTGCATCTGGGCTTTGAAATATAAAGCTACATATATTTATTACACATTTTTATGACAATTGCAAGGAATTTGAGTAGGGATCATAGAAATATAAAGGAAGGAAATGAGAGAGGTCGTCTACACCTGCAGCTATACTAGTGGACATTTAATCTCCACTTCAGCCATATAGCCATGACTGAAGTAGACTATATAGTCTCGCATAGACCAGACCAACTTTTTTCTTTTGTGTGTGGGTGGGAAAAAAAGTGGTCTGGTACACTTCTGATAGAATTTCTGTGTAGCATTCTACCACCTCTACGGTGGGTGCTGATTGGTGAAGCCATTCTCTTCTTACACTTTAGGGTGCTGTGACGATTATAATACAAAGTACATTCCTCAGTAGTGAATGGCTTTGTCAATCAGCACCCACCGTAGAGCTGGTGGAATGCTACACAGAAATTTAATCATAAGTGTACCAGACCACCACACACACACACACACACACACACACACACACACACACACACACACACACACACACACACACACACACACACACACACACACACACACACACACACACACACACACACACACACACACACACACAAAATAAGTCAGTCTGGTCTATGGATTATATGTCTGCTAGCATAGCTACAGGTGTAGATGACCTCCCTTGTTTCCTTGTTGTTTGTTTCTATGGTCCCCACGTAATTATAAAATTTCTATTTTACTTACACTTGTTTGTTTACTTTTTTTGCAACATTATTTATGACTGGTGAACCAAAGTACACCTTGACATAACACACATGCTGACTATCAATTAATGGAAAGTATTGTTGCTATTTTGCTTCATTCTCAGGTTCCACCCATGATACTGTGTTACAAATAAAGAACAGCACAAGAAGCACCTCTGCACTCACTACGAAATTTACAGATGATTCTTGTGACAGCCAGCTTGCACTGAAGCCACCATGTGTTACTGTGAATCAGCTCCTATGTGGCAGTGGAGAAAGAAACGGGATGCAAAGGAGAACAAGTTAAGCCCATGCACTGTAGCTGCTATAGTTGTTGGATAAGGTACATTTCAGGCTGAAGCGACGTTGAACAGCGAAAAACTCAGCCCATAACATTAACCATATAGTCAAAGTATGCTTACTTAGTCAGTAGATTCAAAATCTATATAGAAGGGTTTGGAGTCACTCTAAAGGGCTAGGCTATATGCCTAACCAATACCTTCAAACCATTATGAAAGAAAAGTGAGGTTGGTGATATTTTTGGGCAAGATATCCCAAACCTTCATGATCACTACTATACAGTACTGCCATGTTATATGATAATCATGACATACAGTATTCTTTTTTAATAGTATGGCTGCTTTCTTCACCATGTGGATGTGTCTGCATGCAAGTGAAGTTGCTTATGCTAAAGTGATCACCATCAACAACAATGGAAGTGGCGATTATAACTGCTGTGTGGATGGATTATGTATGTGTAATTCCATTTACTCTGCTTTAGACACCATTAAGAGTAACACCATGGTTAATATCACCTCCAAAGTTATTTCATTAAATGAAATTACATATATGGGAGCAGGAAACGTACACAACATTACAATAACTGGTAATGGTGCTACTATCATGTGTAACAATAGTGGAGGTGTGCATTGTGTGCGTTGTCGTAGTCTCATCATTGAGGGGATCACATGGGACCAGTGTGGTAATCCTAGTAAACCAAATGATCCAGGACTTGCATTTGACTATAATACAGATTTACTGATTACAAACTGTGTTGTTCAGTGGTTTAAAGTTTGCAGAGCTATTAGGATAAACGAGCCAATAGGAAGCATCTCTATTATTGACAGTGTGATCCATCATAATAGCATGGAAAATGTGCTCCTGTGCTATTACTACTATAGCAACATACATATAAACAATACTAGTGGAAGCATCAAATTAACAGTGTCTGGGTCAGTTTTTAATCACAATGGACATTCAAGCCAGCCTTTTCCAGAAGACATAATTAATGCCTCAATAATTTACTATAGCGAACAGAAAGCAAGTTTTTTCGATATTTTGATTGAAAATACATACTTTTCTTCAAATGGTGTTCCAGGCATGTTTCTTAATGACAATGCCATTAATTCCTTTATCACAGTAGTCAATGTGACTTTATTTAACAACACTAATGGTGGATTACTTATTAGTGCTCCCCTAGGTGACAATCTTCAACTTGATATTTTATCATCAGATTTTAGTTATAACACAAAAAGAGCATTGAATTTAGAATTAAATAAACAATTTGGGATAAGCTGTATCATTAATAACACAAACTTTGTAGGAAATAAAGGAGCCAAATATGGTGTGGCTTTGTATTTTGAAGCTATTACCAAAATAACTGATATTAGATTATCTGATTGCAAGTTTGATAGCAACACTGGTAAAAGCATATTATATGCTGTCTTGAATGTTGCATTTATTAATATTCAATGCAATATATCTGTAACCTCTTGTAATTTCACTCGCAACAGAATGGGATCTGCATTGCATCTTTCACAAAGTTTTCTGCATTTTTACAATTCCAATTTACTAGAGAGCAATTCAGCAGAAAGTGGTGCAGCCATATACTTTGAGAAGAACTCGCAAGTTGCAGTTGACAAAGATGCAACTGTACAATTTATTGATAACACTGCCGCGGTGTATGGTGGAGCGATATATGCAGATTTGGAGCATTGTATTAATCATGGCATATTATTTAGCGATGTCTCAGATTACAATTCTGTGACTTTTGTCAATAATTCAGCTGGAGTTTCTGGTAATTCAATATATTTCAACATACCTGCATCATGTGATGTGGTGAGGGATGAAACTAGCAATGACTCTGTTGTTCATATTCCATACAATTTTACATATACTCAACATCGTGATACTATTGGACCTGCAGTAGCTACATCACCTTATGCGATCAAGTTGTGTTCACCAGCTGATTGTAGTGTGACCAATAATGACAGGTCTACTTGTTTGATTGAGGGTAACAAAATGTTAGGTCAATCAATTGACTTTAATGCCACAGTATGTGACTATTATAATGCTAATGCTGAAGCAGTGCAATTTCAAATCAAGTGTGAGAATTGCGATGCCAAGTTTCAGTTGCTTAAAAGGGAAATTTTTGCTTTTAATGGATCTAATAATCAGTTTAGCATCGTAGCAACAAATGCTGCAACATTACACTTAATATTTCTTCAGTTCTTTCTCATGAGTACAAGCAATTTACTGCGACACTCTCACTGACATTATCATCTTGTTACAATGGATTTGTATTTGATAATACTTCACAGCGGTGTCAATGCTACAGATATGAAAAAGACATTGTGCAGTGTTTAGAGGATCGTGCTGACATTAACCAAGGATATTGGTTTGGTGTCAATTCTGATGTACGCACTATCTCCGTTTGTCCTAATTTCTATTGTAATTTCGTTCACCGGAAAGAAACTAGAACTAGCTACTTCATTTTACCAGAACTGCTCAATGACCAGTGTAGTCCACACAGGAGAGGACCAGCTTGTGGTGAATGTAGTCCAGGGTGTTCATTATCATATGACACTCCTGATTGTGTTAGTAATGACAAGTGTTCTACTGAAATAACAGTACTGGTAGTAGTGTTGACAATTTTGTATTGGATTGCACTGATAGCAATTGCCCTGGCTGTAATGTATCATTTCAGTAGCCGAAAGGTCCTTTTGGGATGTATTTTTGGATTAATTTACTTTTACAGTATTGTAGACATTGTTTTGGTTGATAAACTGTATATTTCTGATGGAGTGTTTTACACAGTAACTGGTTTGTCAAGCTTTGCAAAGTTAACACCTCAGTTTCTTGGAAAACTTTGCTTTGTAAAAGAACTAGATGCAATTGACCAACAATTTATCCACTACTTTCATGTGTTATGTGTTTGGTTCATCTTTGCAGTGATTCTTATTGTAGCAAGGTACTGCAATACAGTAGCAAGATATATCAATCGTTCCATTGCACTTGTTACTGGACTTCTCTTACTACTTTCATACACAACTGTAGCATCCACTTCATTACAGTTACTGAGAGCATTACAGTACAATGATGTTGATGAGGTGTATGTCTATTTGTCCCCTCAAATGAAATATTTCACTGGTCGTCATGCAGTATATGGGAGTGTAGCTTTAGTCTGTGGACTTGTCATAGTTCTTGGCCTTCCAGTGTTGCTAGTTGTTGAACCATTTTTGAAGAAGAAAAATATCACCATCAAGAAGGTTACACCATTACTGGATCGATTTCAAGACTGCTACACTGACAAATATAGTTGGTTTGCAGCATATTATCTGATATGTCGACTAGTGATCATGTTGATTGTGTATTTTGCTAACAGTGACTATTCCAACATGATATATTACCTGCAAACAGCTTGTGTGATAATTACTATGACACACATATTAGTTCAACCTTACGAAGAAGATAATAATTATTGGTTAAATATGATGGATACAGTGATTTTGTTATCTCTGTCACTGATAGTTAATTTGAATTCCTTTAACTTTACTCAGTCTGTTGAGTCAGGTATAACTGTGGCTTTGGTATTGTTTCCCTTCTGTTTGATCCTCGCCATTGGAATTTATTTTCTTTTACTACGTCGCAAAGTGAAGCCTGATGAAAGCAACCACAATCCATCAATAAAGTTAGCAATTATGTGTGTATGTGTACTTGTATATATACACAATAAAATTGTTGACAACAGAAGATTTGTTGCATCTTCAGTCTTTTCAGTTTTGCTAGAACTTTATTATTGTCAAACCACTCATATACCTTGTTGCAAGTATGTGTTGTAACACATCCGTGAGGTTTGTATCTGATTTGTAAACATGATATGGCCCGAGGGTGAAGTGTTTACAAATCAGTTTCAAACACAAATGGGTGTGTTTATAACTGGTCTGTGGTATGGGGCCTGCATGGATCAAAGGCACCCATTTGTAACAGAAGAAGTAAGAAAGCCAGGCTGATATTGGCTATTGCTGAGTACTGTGCCCAAGGAATAATTTTGCCCATTAATTGCTGTTTTGGTAGCATGACGAGCAAGCATGTGGTGTATCGACGCCAATCCAGTCATTGTACTGCTTCACATTTTGATGTGTAGCTGAATTAAGTTAAATTCATTGCTGAGTAGTTTAGTGATATACAGTACGATGGTACTGTGTATTAAGAATCATGGAGGTTTGGCTTTTCTGGTCAAAAATATCACTCTAACACCAGCCTCACAATAACTTCATGGCGCCTTGGCAGTATTGGTGGGGTATACGCAATTGCAAGCCCAAAAATTTCTACAGAGTGGCCAAAAACTCTTCTGATAAATTGCTAAGAATTTTAATTTATTTAATGCCTACTCATTACTGAATTAGGGATTAATAAATGTCCACTAGTATATCTACAAGTGTAGCCAACCTCCTTTGTTTCCCTACTTTTTCTATAATTCCTAATTGAACTTAAAATCCATGATTTTCCCTTACACTTGTTTGTTTACTTATTTGTAACATTGTTATGACTGGTGAAACCCACGCATACTGCATCATAAGAAAGAACAGCATCCATTTTAATATTTTCATCTGAACACGTGCCCCATACTGAGTGGAAGGTGAAGTGGCCATTACACTTCACTTTCAGCTATGTTCAGCTCATTACACAGTGCTACAAATGAAGAACAGTAGGAGAAGCGCCTCTGCAATCAATCTAGTCATTATGAAAAATGCGGACAATTTGTATGCCACAATTTTCAATTACTTGATCAAAAGTGAAATGGCCATTATGCTTTGCTTTCAGCTATGTTCAGCCTGTCACACAACGATACAAGCAAAGAACAGTATAGAAGCACCTCTGCAGTGACTCCAATCTCCACGGAAAATATGGATAATTCTTGTTACAAATGTAGCCAGGAAGCCATCATGCTACTACTGCAAATCGACACCTTAATTGTGCTGTCAGCAAAAGTTATGGGACACAAAGGAGGACAAAGGTAAGTCCATGATGTGTGCATTGTACATACTGTGGTATGTCAAAAGGCATGTCAGGCTGAAGCAACGTCATACAGTGAAAAAATCAAGCCCATAGCCTTAGCCATTATCGAGTTACGTTTGTCTGATGACATCAGGTAGGCAGGCAGGCAGTCAGTAGAAAATTCCATTAAATAAAATTTTTTTTTAAATTTGTGGCAATCTATTGGAAGCATTTAGGGTCATATAAAGGCACTTTTATTCTTGGTTTTATACCTAACCAATACTGCCAAGGCATCAGGATGGTCTTGTGAAGCAGGTTTTTGGATGATTTTTTGCCAGAAAAACCCAAATCTCCATGATCCCTAATCTACAGTACTACCATACTGCATGATAGGCTGTCACAGTACAAAGCCATCGGATGTTCATATGTGGTCAAGTAAACACAAACAGAAAAGTCCATTCTCTTGTATGAGCAATGCTTGAAAGATAAACAAACTCTTGCTATAGTAGTAATAAACTGTTTAATAGTGCAACGTGGTTATTGTGTGCTCTTTATAGTGTACTGAGTGCACCCACTGGTGGAGATTCTGAGCTTCAAGATTCTCTTTTGATGCTGGACAACGAATAATAAAACATTTGATGTATTGCAATATATAGTGAAACGATAGCTGAGCTTGTAGTATGCACATGTGTGACATTTGTCATAATTATTGCTTCTATTATTATACACACACATTTTCTATTATACACACACACACACATACCCTGTATTTGATAAACCATAAGTTTTTACATACTGTATATATGTGTGTGTGTGTGTATTTACTTGGTTAAGCACTGCAGCATTGTTTGCATAATTGATGCAGCAACTATTTAAACTTGACCACTATACTTGGTGCGTGAATACCATGTTTAAGCTTATAATTTTTAATGATCGTGGCAGTGGTCAAGTGTGGCTACTATTTAAGGTGCAGTAAATAAGGTATAATAATTATAATAACACATCAAAAACTTAATGATTTCCACTTGTAAATGAGTTGGGCACATATTAGCTAGAACTCAGTGCAAAGGCTGTTGATCTATAGATATTGTCATATCTGACAACTATAGCTATTTAGGACTGGACCACCATGAAACTTATTCTCCTTACCCATAACTGCATGTTACACTGATAAGTAGTTATATGCATGGCATATACAATATCTCATAAGGTGAATTGTATGAGTAATACAGCAACCTGTAAATGGCTTCTTGACATGTATATACAAAGCAACCGAATGCTTTACATATTGCAGAGGCAACAGTATAAATAAGCGAAGTCCTCTCTGCTATTACTAAAACATAGTCTCATTTTGAGGTTCGTACATAATATTAATAATAGCCTGAGTAGTAAGGGTACGTAAAGGAAAAGTTTCCTTGCCCTCTTATTGTAAAAAGACCAAGAATTGCACCAGTGTGTGCCAATCCCAATGATATGCACCTGATCTCACTCCTAAGGAACAAGAACTATAAACTTGAATGAGCTAAAAGGCAAGAGTTCACAATTTATTATCAAGGGAGGCAGAGTGTCTACAACTGGACTATACTTTCAACAAGCACACCAAGTTTAGTAACAACTGATAATGAGTCTGTTCAAAGAAAAAGGCTTGATATTAAATCCTCAAAGTAGTGATTGTAATCTTGAAATAATGTGTTTGCACAGGTTATTATTGTCGCTTTCACTATAAAAATATTGTAAGTTTATATTGGTTGGGCAGTGGATGAATACTTTCAGTAGATTCTCTACTCTCAAGTCATTAGTCATTCCAAATAAATTCTTTGTTCCCCACCCTCCACTCAGGCATATTTCCATGCAGGTGGGTGGGTGGGAAATCCATTTTCATTATATGTTTGGCTGCTTTTCAAGCCAGCATTTGCCTGAGTACAGCCATTGTGTAATTCATCTTTTAATCAGCAAACATATCAAAAATGTAAATTTGTGTGTGCATGCTGACTTGATAGCACAATGACAAGTGAGCTGACACTTTAGAGACTGTACAATATGCAAAGGAAAAAAGAATGGAAAATAATGTAAGAATACAGAATAATGAAATTTTTCAGTGCTGACAGTAAACAGATGCAAGCAGTACAGAAAATTTATTTGGAGTAGCCTGTAACAATATAATATTTGGTCGCCCCGAAAAAGTGGACCTCTTGGTCCACTTTTTCTTGAAATATTTGGACCCCTCTGAAATATTTTATCCCCTTACAAAATTTATTGAATTAACAGCATCTTCCACGTTGTTAGTCAGGAAGGTGTATTATATATTTAATCTTCTGAAAGAATTTTCTTAGCTCAGTCATGCAAAGAGTGGCTGGACTCAGCCAACCATGATAACTGTATATTAGTGATGTAGCTAAATTTTATTTTTTAACCATATAATGCCCACACAGGTCCTTTATATTGTAGTCCTGTTTGGTCACAGTGATGTTAAAAAATTTACTTGCCATTTTATTCAATTTTTTTGTTGTTTGTACACATTTAGCATCATTAATTGTGACTGGATTTGCAAAAAGGTACCTTTTCCACACATTTTACATGTGAGCAAACAAAATGTTATAAAAGTGGACTCCTTACACTGATTAAGCTGTTGTTTGTATCTAAATATAGCCAGAATCCAGATACTGTAGCTTTACTGATGGAAATTTCAGACAGGTACATTGACCTAATTGAGAGGGTCTGCTTCTGACTCAACTGATTCACAAATACTTTCAAGTATGGGTGATACAGCATTTGCAGGTTGACTCTGGTTGGATGGAAAAAACTGTTTTAGAAGACTCTGAGTGCTTTTCTACATGGCATAAGTAATGATGCAGCTTAGTTAATGCTACCGTATACCATGCTTCCATTATTAGACTATATAGATTAAGGGTCATTCCATGTCAAATCATCTAGAAATTGTAGGGTCACCTCTCGGATTTTGACAAAACTTGGTGTGTTTGTAGTACCTATGGTGCTCATCATCCATACCAATTTTTAGCCTCATACACCACATAGTTTCTGATTTATGACCACAAATATTTTGAATATAATTTTCATGAAAAATTGGTTCATCTTGCGTTACAAAATCAACTGTAGCTCACCACTGTGTTAATATTTTAAAATAAAATTTTCAGCAATTAAATATTGTTAATTTATCTTTCAAGTAATCCATAAACTATGGGATATCAATTTAATTAAGGTTCAAAAAGGCTCCATTAAAAACTTTAATCCTTAATATTTCAAAAATAGCTGCTTCAAATTCTTTGTTTTTTTTTAGTAAATAATGATTAGTTTATGGTCTATTGTTGGTAAAATTTTTGTGGTGGGGCCACAATGCATTCAAGAGATATAATTAAATATGTTATGGTATGTAGTGGAATTTGTAGTCTATTATTGCTATATGGAAGTGTACACCTCTAATAACCACTGCTGATAAGGCCATGCTAACTTTGTCTCTAACAATGAAGGTGTCCAGGTACAGTGCAACCTGTATTGGTGACCACCTGTATTGAAAGACCACCTTTGTGCTGCAATTTATTTAGTCTGATTTACTGTATGGGTAATTCCATATCAGTTCACCAAAGTTTTGCACATGGCCCCCTCAGAATTGGACGAAATTTGGTGTGTGGGTATCCAAAGTGGTCATGTGTCCCTTCACCCATTGCTTGTATGGCTTCCTAGAAATGACTTATTTAGTATTCTATTTTTGCTGTACTTGTGACCATTCAAAGCATCATAACCTTGGTGTTTTTAAAATGAATTGCACCACTTTCAAGCTCAAAGAAAAAGCTTTCATTTAGTGTATTAAACAGCTTAATTTAATGATGTTGATAATTAACCATGTCTCCTAATCTTTGACCTTTGCTCTACCAAAATGTGCTGATTAGAATTTGTGTGAATATTTGTCAAACATTCACCTATTAGTTGCAAAAGTTTCAGCTTGGGGTCTTTATGGGATTCTGAGATAGGTAGCTAGTGGTGTTTACAGTATTATAGTAGATATCCCATGCAGTATTGCACACCGTGAAGCCCATTCTGCTGATTTAGGTTTGCAGACACACAAGATTCTTTGATTCAACTGCAAGTTAAATGTATGCATATATAAACAGATTGTGACAAAGGCATGTAATACAAGTTTGTTACTGTGGTTGTACAGTGTGATGCTGTTTGGTAGCAAACGTCATTTCTTTTTTACCAGAGTACACACAACCACTTCTCGTCCTTGGGTCTACGAGACTTAGAATGTCATCCATTGGTATAGTGTGGATATTCTGGGGTCTGGGTACTTGATTGAGTGTGGATACAGAAATGTCAGCTTCACTTCCTTAGTGTCAATGCAAACTTCAAGCACACAAGCTTACTAGTGATTTTCTTCATGTAAACAAGTGACAAATCCAGCAATCAATTCTGGTGAAGCTTTATTCTTTGCTAGAGCAACTCTCTCTTTCCTGAAAACATCAGATTATGAGTAAAATTTTATTTCCACTTTGCTATCTGAGATTGGCACAGAAGAGTGCAGTTTTCTTGTATCATAGATTGTACGTGAGAGTTGAAAGCAACGCCCCTGTTGTCTTGAACAATCTTCACTGTTACAATATCCAAAGTAAACAGCAGGTATGTTGCTAGATGCTCAGTTGAACAACTGACGTGGTCTCATTAGCTGGTCATTGTACTGCCTTTGCAAGCTATTAAGCTGGCTGCATTTGAAACTATACAACTATATAAATTGCAGCACAAAGGTGGTCTTTCAATACAGGTAGTCACTAACACAGGTTGCGTTAGACACCTTCATTGTGAGAGACAAAGTTGGCATGGCCTTATCAGCAGTGGTTATTAGAGATGTATACACTTCCATATAGCAATAATAGACTACAAAATTCCACTACACACCACAACATATTTAATTATATCTCTTGATTCCATTGTGGCCCCACCACAAAATTTTACCACAATAGACCATAAACTAATTATTATTTACTAAAACATTCAAAGAATTAAAGGATTAAAGTTTTTAATGGAGCCTTTTTGAACCTTAATTAAATTGATATCCCATAGTTTATGGATTACTTGAAAGATCAATCAACAGTCTTTAATCGCTGAAAATTTTATTTTAAAATATTAACACAGTGGTGAGCTACAGTTGGTTTTGTAACTCAAGACGAACCAATTTTTCATGAAATATTCTAAATATTTGTGGTCATAAATCAGAAACTATGTGGTGTGTGAGGTATGGATGATGAGCACCATAGGTACTACAAACACATCAAGTTTCATCGAAATCCAAGAGGTGATCCTACAATTTCTTGGTGATTTGACATGGAATGACCCTTAATTGTACTCAACACAAAAAAACCGACTTACTCTTGAGTGGTCAGGCCATCTATGGACTGCAACGGAAGTCATTGACAGTCATGCACACTATACTTTTTATTGAGCTGATGTGTTGAGGCATACATGCTTAGTACATGCAGTTGAGCATCACATGAAAGAGATAATCTCTGACTTACGTATATATATATATCAAGGAAAATTTTGATAATATATGCTTAAATGGCATGTGGAGGCTATTTTTTTATTGTAACTGCTAATGTATGATATGCATGATCAATTAGCTCAATGTAATGCCATGCAGTTGACTCATTGTAATTTTTGATTAAGTAATTTAAAGACAGTGAACATTTAGAGCAAGCAGTGTAATAAAAACAGTGGCTATATTATACTGAATGCTCTATTACAGTATATTACGATGACTGCTCTATTAGAGTATCTCGATCTTCATACAAATTCAAGTAGCTGAAAAGTGGTCCAGCCAATGGCATACCATGTCACCTTCCATGGGCTCCATCCCTGCTTAGTATATACTACAGCCATAGATTCTATTATATGACTTGTGGTACAGTAATGCTGTCTAGAAACATTTGAGTAGATTTGGGATGCCAAAATTCAGGCCTGGTCAGCCTGAATTGTTGAGCATTTTTTACCAAGGCAGCTGCCTCAGTTGCCTCAATGGTAGCTATGCCACTGTGAAGTATCAAAGTTTTAAAAATAGGTCAAAATTTGTGCCTGAGAAAGGTACCTTTTTGCAATCTAGTCACAATTTATCAATGACGGTTTCATCTCTTATATTTGCTGTGGGAGTGTGGGAAACAAATAATTTCTTTTGAAATGTTTACTTCCCCCCTTCTATTGACTTTACCAACTATAGAGAATTTCACTTGGTCCTCTTTTAAAGGTAAAGTTGTGCTGCAAGGGAGCAACTGGCTAGTTTATTTGAAATATTTCTAGCTACCCTCCCAGTTTGCTAATCAGTCCACCACTTCTTTACTACTAGCTACAATGTACACATGACTGGGCTAAAATACTGGACAATCGTCTAAGCTCTCACTGTGTTTCATTGACTATGTGAAAGCATTTTATTCTGTTCCCCATGAAAGACTATTGTTAAAACTGAAAGCTTATGGAATCCATGGATCATTGTTACAGTGGTTCTGCTCATTCCTCACTACCTGCAGACAAAGAGTTGCCATCAATGATCAGTATTCTGACTTGCCTGAAGTATAGTTCGACACTTAATACTGTATGTAGAGACTGGGGTGGTTAGCTGAATACAACAGGTAAGGGCAAAGATAATATAGACAGTGGGGATCGATTATTTCAGCTGAAATATCTGGACCCACTTTGAATGCGTGCAAATTATGTTAATAATAAAATTTGTAGGGGAATAAAATATTTCAGAGGGGGCCCATATATTTCAAACATTTTTGTTCCGGGGGGTCCAAATATTTCAATATATTTGGACCGGGGGGAACCTAAATAGGGGTCCAAATTTTTCATGACAGGCCAGAGTCATAGGCATTTGCAACAAGCATAAGCAGATTCCCAGGTATCCCCTGTGGGTGAATTGTCACCTTTGCAATTTTCCGCCACTGTCAGACCTGAGCTACATAGGTAGGTTGTGTGTGAAATTGATGGGTGCATCATTCAGAGGTATACCATATAGAGAATTTTTGCTCTACTTTGCTTAATTTCAAGTTTCACCTACACATCCGCCATAGTGGTGAAGCACTACACTGGTGCCCCATGTAACAGTACTAGTTCACTCTGTATATTGTGTATACAATATTCTTCTGGCAGTGTAAAACAGACTAAGCAGTCATGCTCGAAGTGGAAGAGAAGTAAATCTCTGGCAGCTGTATCTCATATATAGTAAATTTAATTGTATTCCGACTCAGAAGTTTGTACAAATGTTTTCCAGCAGTAAAATCATAATAACTCTGTACGTGTGTGTGTGTGTGTGTGTGTGTGTGTGTGTGTGTGTGTGTGTGTGTGTGTGTGTGTGTGTGTGTGTGTGTGTGTACGTGCATTACTGTAATATAAGTAACGTATTTTGACATTTTTATAGGGTAAGATCTTGGAAGAAAACTACAAATGGCTTGTGAACTAACAATGTGTACAAATATTTTAATTTAATCATGTGGTCACGCAATCTTACGTGATGTTCCTAAAATCACACTGTAGGTATCAAACGGTACAGTTATACCGTTTAAGTAAGGATCCTGGTGAAATTTTCGTGCGCCGCCTAAAATTCCATCTTTAAAAAGTATCCTAGAGATATCTTATGAGACGAAAATCACCTTTACGGAATAGCACTAGTCCATATAATACATAAAACAGCATTAAATACAACAAAATATACAGGTGGCCGGATATAGAATTTTAAAAAATCGCCAAAACTTGAATTTTAGACTGACTGCCTGACTGTCTGACTGACCACAGTCGCAAGCCTAGAGGCCAAACAAAGCAGTGCATGGCCACCATTTTATGCCACAATAACAAACTCACCAGTGGGATGTGCCTTTAGGGGTTCCGATGAGTGTGTGCCCTGTGCGCCTTGTCTTTTCTTTTATCTTCAATCAGGCTGCTTGTCTTCTTCATCTAACGAAACCATATCGAGGTATTAATTTTCCATATCAACACTTTCTCTAAGCAGCATAATAGATGCTACAAGATTATTTAAGGCGCTTAGACTATGCGCTACTGTACGGAGGTACCGGTACTAGAAAAGGTGCAAATGAGAGCTACAAAGCTTGTCAAAGGAATCGGAAGACTTCCATACACAACTGGATTGCAAAAGTTGGGACTATATTCATTGTATTGTCGACGTCAACGAGGGGACCTTATAGAAACATATAAGATTTTGAAAGGATATTACAACATTGAATAGTCACAGTTATTTGTGTTGAACCAATTTCAGCCCACCAGAGGACACTCCATGAAGCTCTATAAAAAACAGTCAAGAACAACACTTCACCATAATTTTTTCACTCAAAGAGTCATTAGCTAATTGTTGGAATTCACTTCCTGAATATGTGGTGTCAGCATCAAACATTTCTTTATTCAAAAAACAGCTGGACTTTTACTGGGAACACGAGTTAGGATATGGATATGAACAAAGGCCTAGTACCTAAACTTATTTTTGCATAGTTTTATCCTGTGTTTGTATATCCATAAACAATAATAATAATAATAGATAGCTTTCACGATACTGAAGTCACAAGATCACGCCCATTCTTTATTATACGCATTATCGATCTATCGATTGAAGGCTGACTTGCGATACTCTAATAATCGATCGAAACCACGATGACCTCACCCTTTTGGGCAAGCACCCATCTTTACAGGCTGACTAGAGATACTCTAATACAGCAGTCACCCTAACTGAACAGTCACGTGTTTATAGCTAGCTAAAAACACGAGATTGTTTTTTAAACAAAAAAACTAAACAAACTAGTATATTAAAAATAATAAATTTAAAAATGAAGTAGGGATCCAAGCGATAAAAAGTAATGAAACAAGAGATGAATGATGGTAGTTATTACAGCATAGCTCGGTGGGAAATCCCTACTTTGGCATTGAACACAAAATAATTGCTATACCATGCCAAAGTAGGGATTTCCCACCGAGCTATGCTGTAATAACTACCATCGTTCATCTCTTGTTTCACTACTTTTTATCGCTTGGATCCCTACTTCATTTTTAAATTTATAATTTTTAATATACTATATCTAGATTAGTACTTGGCCAAATCTTCTACGTGTATCAAAAGCAGACTTATTTGCATCACTACCAATACAAATAACGTCTATGTAATTATACCTATTGTTCAACTCTGTTTCAGGAGAGTAGCTATACAGCTTCCTTTTCAAGAATTCTTCAAAAAAACAAGTTTCAATTGTGGGTTGCATCTTCAGTTACAAAAGTTTTAATTGTAGGTTTTGTTTTATTCAGATAATTATCCACTATGGCTATAAGAGGTGATTAGTGTGGTTCTGTATTATTTTATGAATTATATGATTCAAAAAGTGTTAGTTGGTTTAATTGGTTAGAGTTATCAGCTTCAGTATATTATGTAGGCAACTATTTAGCAAACTTTAGTCTTGGTAATTTACAGTCTCATAAGACAGCTATAGCATCAGATCAGTATTCATAATCTGGCAGGTCTAGAAATAAGTTGACTATCACAACAGCAAATTCAGAAAGCCCATAAATGCAAATGATTTATATAGTTGCACTTTGCTAAGGATTGCCAGTGGACTAGCTAATAGCTACTAGCACCCTTCACTGCATTCTGCTTTCAGTACACTTTATTGGTGTTAAGGCTAACAAAGTGTCAGTATAGGCTAAGGAGCATGCATACTAATAATTGTGACGTTCAACACCACTACTACTTAACTATTATTTCTGCCTCACAGATTTAGCTGATTAGAGCATGGCTAAGAGGTACTAATCCATTATGGTATAGCTAGCTATATCTAAATGCTTGGTAGCTACAAATGAAAGATTATCATACATGCATGATAGCTACTCAATGCATATTGCAATCAGTCTTGATTTAAAATTTAATGTTATTTTCCATTGAAAAACTGCTAAAAACACTCTCAGATTCACTTTTAGAGAGCCTAATTTTCAAACATTTCCCTGGGGGGTATGGGGAATCCATAGTTCTCACTGTCTGATTCTAGTATTCTCTTCACAGGTATGAAAAGTGTCACCTTCTTTGTTCTTTTTGTCAGTATGTTTTGGTGGCGTTTGGTCAGGTGGTCTTCCTCTCTTGAGTCGTTGCTTATCGAGCATCCTGCTTTTACCAACAACTTGCAGCATTCCGAGTAGTAATTTTAGTCTTAAAAGGAGACTCAAAACCAGAGAATCTGAGAGAGAGAAGCGAAGAAAGCATCAAACCCACAATCGAATTCAACCTATTGGTTTTTTTGTGTTTCTTCACATGATGCGTCAAGCAAACCACATATAGCTATCACTAAGTGCTACTAATACCATGTAGCTAAACAAAGTTAGTGAGTGAATCTCATGTTAAACTAAATAACTTGATAAACTTCTAAGTGAATACAGTTTAGCAATAATATGTGGTGTGTTATACTTTCAGCTAATTGGCAAAGATTTGCTGACTACTTGCATATACCCGTATAATTATAGTGCTGTCATTAACTATAATTGTGTAATATTGTGACTGGTATTGTTAAAAGGGGTCTTCCTGCATACACATCAGATTTGCCAACTTTATAATTCACAATTCATAGCTTCAGACAGATTGAAGAAAACTAATGACTTCAAATCTAGTCAATAGTTAGCACCAATAATGAAACATTTTAGGAATATATAGCTCCTATATGGATGAGTGTTAAACACCTATTTTCAAAAATCCAATTAGATTAATTTGCATTGCATTATTATACAGTGTGTTTAGTGGTCATGAACTTGCAAAAAAAAGTTCACAAACAAGAAAAATTAGGAATTTTAAACTACAATGTAGTACCATGATAAAATGGAGTAGTATGTAATGTCCAATCGCTGTAAAACAATAAGAAGCAAATATCCCTACTGTGCATGTCAATATCCACAGCACAGTAGGGATATATGTTTATTATTGTTTTACAGCAATTGGACATTACATACTACTCCAATCCAGGTGCAATTAAACCACATAGATTGAGGTGTCTTTAATAGGGATGAACACTGTTGGTGGCTGGTGTATTATACTTCCAACCATCAGTAGCATGTTCACTAATTATTGTGCACTTCATGGCATCCTCAAAAACACATGATGGAAGACTGTAGCAAGGAGAAGCAAAGCCAATACCACAAAGACTAGCTATATGATATATATTTCTGTCAACATGCTAGCAAAGTTTCCAATTGGACAACAGTCTAAGGCAACCCAATTGACAATAATTAGGACTTTCATCACTTTTGTATTCTTTTCTGTGAATCTCCACTGTCCTATTAAATATCAGGAAGTACTGTGTTAGAATAATGGATTACAGTAGTATAGTAAAATGGTTAGAAAATTCGTATTTAACTGTATATACAGAAACGCATGCACAGTAATGCACACGTTGTTAATGGCCTTGTATACAAGCCTAATCTACAAAAATAAAGTTTCGATTTCTTAACTTAAAGTTATGGTCTACTAATGCTTGTGAACGATGTAAACATCTCTGTGTTAAATAGTGGCTTCTCAACCAAATACAAAAATCAGAGTTTTAAATGCATAAAATGCTTTGATCTTTGGAAATAATGAGGTCTTTAAAATCCACTAAAAGACCTGCTAGCTAGCAGAAAGACATCAGGCCAAAAACTTCAACTTCGCCTTGGTTTTTAAAATCCACTGAGATACTCATGCTAGATCTCTACCAACCTACACTAAATGCGATTTTTCAAATCTGTGTCTTTCCTTTTATTTATGACTGTTCTATTAGAGTACTTTTGATTGTTCATTGGGTAGAAGGAAAACCAGTCTGGCCACCATGTAACACTACTCTCCTGATGTAAGCTTCATGTTTAATAGCTATTAAATATCAGTTTACTGCACTGTACTGTTATTGCTGCTTTCTGCACTTTTACATGTGCTACCAAACCATAATACTGATTTTGTCATTCGTGTTGCAAGCCTACGTAAATAGGTACTTTGATGTGTAGAGGTCTCTATGTATACAGTTGGTTTACTGAGATGATGAAATACATACGTATCTATATAATGTTTACTATAAAGTGGTATGATAAAACGTACAAATTTTAAAGGGGATATCCAAAACTCACCTCCAACACCTCTGGATTACTGTAATAATTAAGGAGTTTATTTTTCTTCATTTATTCTGACCAGAAATGTATTGGCACTACACTTAATATAATTATTATACACAACACATGATTCTTCTGTATTTTAAAGAGCACAATCAATGTGTATGCAGTGTCAATGACTTTAGCTCAGAGTCAGAATCAAAGAACTACGAGCACCCGTAGCCAAACTAACTTCATCCATTTGAGTTGGTAAACACTTAACTGAATACCCAGCTGATGAATTCATCAACACTTTTTCTCCATTCCTGAAAGAGTAAAGCAAGTAAACTGCACACATATATGTGTACATTACAATATACATGTGTGTGCATATGTATGCATAAGACTTGAGCCAAAATCTCTTATAATAGTCTGCTAAGTCACAATCTTGAAACATTTGAGCAGTTGTGGCTACATTATGACAATTACACTAAAAGTAAAAAAGCTGTATCTCATACCCTGCATTTATTCAACCTGCTATAAAAGGTTAAAATTCAGGGGCATACTGGGAAGGGGGGGGGGGGAGATGAACCAGAAACAGATTTTTTAATAGTAAAAATCTCACCAAATCTTACAGCCCTGGGGCTCTCTGGTAGCTACTTGCATGATAGCGCAGCTCTGTACTTTTTTTGAGGGTCACATCGCATTAATGTTGAATCATTGATGAATAAAGTGTTGCATCACATGATCATTTGTGCACATGACGCATGGTGAAAATGGTGAAGGACTGTTGGTTGAGACATATTACAAGGCAGCAGCTGTGATAAACTTGTGGTCATGTTATACATTCATGTGTCAGGTTAGCACAAACCGTGAATAGTTGATGTATATTTACCTGATGAATGTTTTGTTTATTTGTCACATGTTGTGGGCACATGATGCCTCAAATATATTGGAGTACAAGCGAAGTCTGAAGTTACTGACCATCAATAGGAGGACCGACAGAGAGAATAAAGTATACCTGGAAGAAACTAAGGGACTCCTGTGTGCTAAGAAGTTCAGTGAAGATGGTTGTCAGCATGTTGTCCAGAAGTGAAGATTAGTTAGCATTACAATAGGTTCTATAAGCACTGCATAAACAGCAGTGTGCAGGATTTAGCTAGTTAGGTGCACAAACAGTGATTTATTACTGTTACTGCCCAAGGGCACATTTTGTGTATGCATTATTTTCATTCAAACGTGGTTTAGGGGAAGCACCCAAGTCTTCCCCCAAAGACATTCATCCACATCAAAGCAGAACCCCCAGAACCCCCTTCCAGAAAATCCTGGCTACACCCCTGAATCTGTAAAGCAGGACACATTTTAAATCTTTATCTTGGTTAAGTAATAGTTTCTCACATGGTAGCAACACTTGTAGCATTTCTGACCAATAATGTTGGTCGAGATACTCTAATAAAGAAGTCAGGTAATGTAAAATAATCTAATATAACAGTCACTTAGCTGTAGTGGAAACTCCTTTTCAAAATTCCTGCGTATGCCCCTGAAATTAATAGACTAAAAACATAGGGTAAAAACCAGGACTTTTGAAAGGGATTCTAATTTAAGGGAGTATTGCAATCACATAAGTGGACACAGCCACCTAAACTTTAACCTGACACTTGTAATTTACTTTCTTTCATACAAAACAGCCAAGCTGTTTAGCCAAGCTGTAAAACAGGGTGTGGCCCTTTTGAACTTATCTTGATTATTTAACATATCTAGATATTTGAAACAAATACACATTTTAGTTAACTACCAATAATGTAACCAGTCAAGTTAACAAATTATCGGAAGAAAAAATGATGCGTATAGTATAGTACCATGGTCCCTTCTCAAAAGCGTATAAGTTTTGCATTATAGCTGCCCTCCACCTTTGGCACTCCACATACCAAATTAAGGCAAAATCACCTTATGTGTTCATGAAATACAAGGCCTCAAAGTTAGACTTAATTTCTTTTCTTTCTTTTTCTTGGGGGGGGCAAAATTTTCTTCATATTTTTGCACACTTTACAAAAACCAGTGTAAAATACAAATGCACAACTTGATTGCTGTGAAATTTGGCAGATATTAGAGATGTATTGTGGTGAATTCACACATCATGTCTGGTCAGAGTTATGGACAATTATTTACATTAAAAAGACCAATTTTTTTTGTCACGCCTGCAGGGTAAACTACTTATGGGAATAACTTGAAAATCAGTCTGTGTATAGACTATCTGTAATAGCTAAACCTTTTGTAGTTTAATAAATTCACAGTGACAGCTACCAAGTTACAAGGAAAAAACCAACTGGGTGTAAAGTTGTGAGGGTCAGTCACCAAGTAGCAGAAAGTGTGCAAAAACATTGAAAAAAGTTGTCCAGACCAGGGACCTAACTTCTAAACATTTTACCACCATTATCACTTAATTTCATTTTAAATCTACTCATTGGTGAAAAGTTTACACTTTATACAATTGACATTTAGATTGTTCTAAAACATTCTCTGTGTGTTTTATTAGAAGTCCTCAAAAAATGTGCACTCTATTAGGTTATTACAACAGAAAAAAATACTGTAACTTCTACCTTCCATAGTCATCATTCTACCTGTAGAATAATAAGAAGAAATTGGGTAAAAGCAAGCTCAAAAGCCAGGTTTATAGCTGGCAATGGGTGTATTTAAAAGAAGTGAAATCAATACAAAAACAGCTAAGCTGTAAAAAAGGGTGCAGCCTTCAAAAGCCTGGGTGAAGGCCAAAATTGGCTGCAATAATATCAACTTTAAATGCACACAGCTGTTATTTATAATGATTAAAATGTGCACAATATTTTATATGGTTACTCATTTTGTTTCAATATGCTTTAGCTATATAATTATAGCAAATATAGTATTAGGGTTACAGGTAAAGAAGGCTCAAGGAGCCTGAAAGCCTGATCTGTAAAAAAAGAATTAACAAAATTTACAATTACATAGCGAAAACTTTGTACCAACAATAAGTATACAACAATATAATTAACTAATTATTAACATACAACACAGTAGACCAGTTAATGTCAAGAGAATTTTTAAAATCATTGAGTGTGGGTGCATTAACTATGTGATTGGGTAAACTGTTCCAGACATTGATAGCTCGTACAGATCAGATAGCTCGTGATGATCACTTCACTTTGGTCACCAGTCACAGTGCACATAATTTAGGCAGTTAATAATTTGTTGATAACTTATGCTTTCTTCTTTGATCATATTGATAGCTCATGTTTTGGATTAGATATCATTGCCTTTTGTATTTGTATGGCTATGCTGGCTTTTGCCTATCTTTCATCCTAGGGGTAAACAGAAGAACTGTATTTATTATTTTAGTTAGTTACTGAACATCGCATGTGTAAGGGACTTCAAAACACACTTGATACATACATGCACGGTTGGCTTTCACGTTAATACTCA
Organism: Dysidea avara; assembly: GCF_963678975.1. Taxonomy (NCBI): domain Eukaryota; kingdom Metazoa; phylum Porifera; class Demospongiae; order Dictyoceratida; family Dysideidae; genus Dysidea; species Dysidea avara. The sequence goes on from NC_089274.1 coordinate 39,429,169, forward strand.
TTGAGATTTCCATTACATTGTACCTTGATAGCTACCTGACACGTGCAAGGAAATTCAACTACTTTGCATAAGTGGTAGGCGCGACAATAAGTTGTAGCAAAGCCAACTGCTCCATTGGAGTATCTCATTGCATGACTCTTGTGTATACATAGGTTTGGTATGTAGCCTGGTTTTTTTTTTTTAATTGTGGTATCTAATATAGCGGACATTTTCCTGAGCTCTTCTCTAAAAGAGCAAACATTTTTCTGAGCACTTCTAATACAATGCACATAGATTTTCCATGGATATTTCTATGAAATTATATTTGAAGTGGATATTTATCCGGTCACCAGTCATGGTGTACATAATTTAGCCAGTTATTTGTTGTATAAACATTAGGAATTTGTCCCTATGGTTAAGAAACACACTTAAAGGATTAGGAACAGTGCTCTTAGGATTGGGAACAGCGCTCTTAGGATTGGGAACAGCGCTCTTAGTATTAGGAACAGTGCTCTTAGGATTGGGAACAGCACTCTTAGTATTAGGAACAGTGCTCCTAGGATTAGGAACAGTGCTCCTAGGATTAGGAACAGTGCTCCTAGGATTAGGAACAGTGAATAGGAGGACACAACTAGATTAGGGCATTGTTTGTAACTGTAACTGTTAGATTAGGGTATGGGTTAGATAAATAGTATTTTAGATTTGTAACATTTAAATAGTTCACAAACAAAAGGAATTGGCAGCAAGCAGCAGTGGTACAGTGGTGGAACATGATACTCTAAACCTAGAGGTTAGTGGCTTGAGCCCTGGTTTCACCACTTTTTTCTTCATTTTCTTATATGTGTATTTTTCCTTCAAGTTTTATTATTTTAAATTGCAATGACTGGCTAAATATCAACAGTCAATTATATTTTGATAATGAGTTACTCTCTAGAATTCCTATGGATATAGTTACATCAAAATAACAAGGAGAAAACATCCTGACCACCTGGTAGACTCCTGTAAGTGCTCGAGCGTAAATCGGATGGCTGCGAGTTCGAGGCTGCCTAGGTCCAGTCATGGGTTTTTTCTCCTTTCTGCAACTTTTCAAACACACCTTATGTAGGTAAAGTCTTTGAGTAGGCTGTAGGACCAGGTGTCCTACAGACCTTCAGCACTTGTGCTGTAAAGTATTAATAAATAAATAAATTTTAAAAATTCTGTTGTATGAGTGGTAAAGGGCTTGGCATAGGTCCCTGGTTCAAACCCAGAACTGTTACTTTGGCATTTTCATGCATTTATTTTTAAACTTCTCAGTAACTGTTCATTACAGTAACTTTATCACGCTTGTTATTGTTTCACATGTTTATATCTCCTTTACTAATTACTCTTAGTACTTTCAAATCACAAAAGGTCCATGCTACGATGGTTACCTTAGCTGTATAACGATTCTTAAGTTGTTTCTGATAGTAAGCGTGACAAAAATGTTGCACCTGCAATTTTGGAAAATTGTTTGTATTCCATTTCTACTATTCTGTACACAAATTGTATGATAAATGTGCTATAATATGTTCTTTACACCCTCCAACTTTGAAAAGAGTCTAAAAAGGAGTGAGCAACATGCACAGGAGAACGCGTGCTTGCCTCATTTCATCATTACAGTCACCATATGCATTTTAGCTGTATTTTTTATTCACATCTTATTCTGTTTATTAGAACTAAGCTGAATTGCAAGGTCACAACTGTTTATATTGGGTATGTAGAACTAGATCGAACCATCCCTAACAGGTCCACTCCAGAGTGGTTCAACATGGTTCATTTGATACAAGCAGTTCAACATAGTTCAGTGCGATGCGGCAAACATTTACACAAACCTGGAAATCGTTTTGATTTGAGGACATTCTTTGCGGTGGGTGTGCAGGGAATATCCCAGAGGTTTTACGGTTCCTATGGCTTGGAGGGAAAGGCAGTTGCCTTTCTTTGGCATGCAGAAATTCTTGTGGCTTCAGAGAATGTTAGAATCCCCAAGCATTCCTACCTCCAAGCCTTTGTAGTAAAACATGCTGTATACATCATGTAAAATTGTTGAAAAGGGGCCTATTTGAGAATTAATAGGAGAATCCATGGAACCCTGCACACCTACCAAAACAACCACCATCTGTTGACGGTGGCAACCCGCTCACAACAGGGTAAGACCTGCTGACCGGGTTAAACTGACAAGCAACATTAACTTAGCTGTATAACGATTCTTAAGTTGTTTCTGATAGTAGGCGTGACAAAAATGTTGCACCTGCAATTTTGGAAAATTGTTTGTATTCCATTTCTACTATTCTGTACACAAATTGTATGATAAATGTGCTATAATATGTTCTTTACACCCTCCAACTTTGAAAAGAGTCTAAAAAGGCTTGCACAAGTTATGGCAAGTTTTGTTAGTGTTGCAAAAATTGGGCTATTTACGTTTATCATTACTGAGGTGTGAAGGTGTGAAAATAGCATTTTCTCAGTTCCTGTAAAATACACACTTGTCTATTGTGCACCCGAATGCATTGGCTTTACTTGGCAGCACAACACACTATTGTGTGTCCTGATTTTATATCTGGAATACACACAGTAGATGCAGGTTACTTATTTTATAACTAACCTCACTAATACTCCATAAATACCAACTTCAGGACTAGTCTGAAGCAGCTGATGCTTACTGTCACTACCAACAACCACATATTCTTGTGTAGGATAGTTAATGCGATCCATCAATGTATATGTAACCCTTGACTCCAAACACTGTAATTGCAAAAGTTTTTTCCTTAAAGTTTCATCCATGTAGCATTCACCTAAATAAAGGAATTAATACACTTTATTGCAAGTAGTTTATTATGAAAAATAACAAAAGTTTTGTGAGACTGGAAAAAACAGAATTTTAAGTAATTAGGCAGACAAAAGTTCAAAATGTAGCCAATTTTTGATTGTAATTAAACAATGATTTTAATACAATGCAATAATTGGCGATTTGTCAAGGATTAAGTTATGTATTCACACAAGACTGAGATAAAGGTAACAACAATAACTAATACCTACACTGTTGTATAAGAGGCTTACAACACAATAACGTTTCAGATTTCTGTTATGTAACTGGCTTCTGATATCACATTTGTGACAAACTTTTATTGACCTTTGCACATACCATTAAGGTTG